>NC_040907.2:142758638-143068268 GCF_004126475.2 Phyllostomus discolor
TATTGGCATTAAACTGACAATGACTTCCAGGAAGTAAAATCTCAATGGAATGAGAAAATGATCTGGAGGATGATGGTTTTGCAGCTTATTTTATATGTTAAAATCGAAGGAGGGGACTAAAGGGTGTTGCATGGAATTCACTTGTGATAGATTAGGGAGGTAGAAGAAAGCAAAGCGGGGAAATCCCTGAGACTGGATAAAGAGTAAAATGGAGAGACAAATACTTTCACACTGGTGGGTATAGGATAGTTAACAATGAACATTTATAGCACAGAGAGGTGGCACTCAGGAAACGAGATAACAATGAGAGGCTGCTTTGATGCAGTGGGTGTATCCTGAGCAATCTGAAAAAAAATGAATTACTCTGACATTCCGAAGATATGACTTACTTAAGGTGAAGATTGACCTTTTCTGAGCTCCTACCCTTTCGACAGCCTGGATAGAAGTGGAAAGCATTATGCTACGCGAAATAAGCTAGGTGATGAAAGACAAGTACCATATGATCTCACCTTTAACAGGAACCTAATCAACAAAACAAACAAGCAAAATATAACCAAAGACACTGAAATTGAGAATAGGCTGACAGTGACCAGAAGTGAGAGGAGAGGGAATTTCAGGGGAAAAGGGTGAAGGGTTTTTAGGAACAAGTATAAAGGTCACATGGACAATAACAAGGGGGTGTGGAAATGGGAGGGAGGTGGGGAGGGCTGGGGGAGTGGGCTGGGATGGGGGGAAAGGGCAGAAAACTGCACTTGAACAACAATCAAAATTTTTTAAAAATTAGGCCCTGGCTGGCGTAGCTCAGTGGATTGAGCTCGGGCTGTGAACCAAAGTGTCGCAGGTTCAATTCTCAGTCAGGGTACATTCCTGGGTTGCAGACCATGACCCCCAGCAACCGCACATTGAAGTTTCTCTCTCTCTCTCTTTCTCTCTCCCTTCCCTCTCTAAAGATAAATAAAATCTTTAAATTTTTTAAATTAAAAATTAAAAAAAAGATTCACCTTTTTAAAAAGTTTATTTTTAAAAAATTTTATTTATTTTTTAGTGAGGTAAAGGGAGGGAGAAAGAGAGGGAGAGAAACATCAATGTGTGGTTGCCTCTCGTGCGCCCCTCAGCGGGCACCTGGCCCACAACCCAGGCATGTGCCCTGACTGGGAATCGAATCAGCAACCCTTTGTTTCACAGGCCAGCACTCAACCACTGAGCCACACCAGCCAGGGCTGAAAAATTTTTTATTGTGTTTTTTCATTTATCCCCCTTATACCTCCCTCCCTCTAGCAATCACCACACTGTTGTCAGTGTCCATGAGTGCTTTTTCCTTTTTGCTCCATCCTTCCACCCCCTAACTCCCACCCCCACAGAGCTGTCATCCTGCTCTCTATCTATGAGTCTGTCTCTATTTTGCTTGTTAGTTTAGTTGGTTCATTAGATTCCAAAAATGAGTGAAACCATATGGTATTTTTTTATTCCTCTGACTGGCTTATTTTACTTAACATAGTGTTCTCCAGGTCCATCCATGCTGTCACAAAGTCTAAAATTATCTTCTTTTTTATGGCCAAGTAGTATTCCATTTTGCCAATGTCCCATAGTTGTTTTATCCACTCACCTACTGATGGACATTTGGGCTGCTTCCAAATCTTGGCAATTGTAAAAAGTGCTGCAAATAACATAGGGGTGCTTATTGCTTATGTTCTTCAGTTTTCAAACAGCAAAGGAAACCATCAACAAAATAAAAGACAACCCACTGAATGGGGAGCATATTCACCAATACATCTGATAAAGGGTTAATTTGCAAAATTTATAAAGAACATATAAAACTCAACACCAAAAACAAACAATCCAGTGAAAAATAGGCAAAGGACCTGAATAGACACTTCTCCAAAGAGGACATACAGATGGCCAATAGACATATGAAAAGATGCTCAACATCAGTATTAATCTAAGAAATGCAAATTAAGACCACAATGAGGTATCAGACACTATCAACAACTGAATCTAAAAAACAAAAGCAAAAGAAAACTAAGCAAACAACCAGAACAGGAGCAGAATCATAGATATAGAGATCATTTGGAGAATTATCAGCTGTGAGAGGGAAAGGGGAGAATGGGGAAAAGGTATAAGGATTTAGAAGCATAACTGGTTAGGTACAAAATAGGCAGGGGTATGTTAGGAACAGTATGGGCAATGGAGAAACCAAAGAACTTATATGCAGGACCCATGGACATGAACTAAAGGGGGGATCTCAAAGGAAAGGGGGAACCCAGTGAAGGGGGACAAAGGGAGAAAATTGGGACGACTGTAATAGCATAATCAATAAAATGTACTTTAAACAAACAAACAAACAAACAAATAACCAGTGCTGGCAAGGATGTGGACCAAGGGGAACCACTGTGCACTGTTGGTGGGAATGCAGATGGTGCAGCCACTGTGGAAAGCAGTATGGAGATACCTCAAAAAATTAAAAATGGATCTACTGTCTGACCCAGCAATTTCACTTCCTGGAATTTATCCAAAGAAACCCTAATTCAGAAGATTGACCTTTGTCAAGGATGATACATGCCTGGAATGTGACCACCTGCCATGTCTTGCTTGTAGTTGGGAATTTTTAAGTTCAGACCATCCTATGTGGTTACTGTAAGTCTCTGAGTTTGTAAGACCGCCATGCAGGCCTCCCCTGAGTTGTCTGGTTTAGCATGTGGCCCCCTTTTCATCCACAGCCCCATTTCACAGGGCAGGAAACAGGGGTTCTGCAGCTTAATGATTTGCCTAGGGTCCCAGAGCAAGTAGGCTGCAAAGTAGTTTTAAACTCGGGTTTGCTTGACTGCAAGACCCATCTCATCCTGCTCCTGCACGTGCTGAAGGGAATTTTTCTGAGCCGGTAAGCTGGAAAAAGGTAGGGATTTGCAAAATTGTCCTTAGGGACCTGGAATGGGAGTATAGCACCAACTTCGTGGTTTGGGCGCCGCCTCCTGCTAAGTGACAGTTTTAGACGAGGTGCCTGGAAATGTCTGTGTGCTCTGTTTCGACACACAGGGAGGCAAGGATTTTTTCTTTAACATGTATTGTGTTTTTCATAGACAGCATCCCTTTTCCACTTTCCTTTCAAAGCTTGGGAGACTGTATGCTCTTTCAAAGGGAGTAGAGGGCTCAGCAAGGAGAAGTTTTCAGCTACCTGGTCCCTTGGCAGTTCAAATATCATTCAGAACATCTGCTTCTGTTTTATCTGTTTGCCTTTTGAAGTAAGTCAAGGGTAAATTTGACATAAAAAACAAAATATCTTCCTGGACCAAAAATCCCAGTACTTGGCCATCTGAAAAAATTTCTTTAGTTGTTTACACATTGCAGGAGTGACAGAAAATCTATACAACCCCCCATAATTAAGATTCAGCTAATAAGACCCAAAAATTCAGGGATTAACTACTGAGTATTTTAAAAAATATTTGTTTGTTTATTAGAGAGAGGGTAAGGAAGGGGGAAAGAGAGGGAGAGAAACATCAATCGTTTGCCTTTTGTACACGTCCCGGACCAGGGACTGAACCCCCAGTCTAGGCATGGACCCTGACCCGAAATCAAACTGGTGACCTCTCGCTTTTGCAGGACGATGCCCAGCCCACTGAGCCATGTCATTCAGGGCTACTGTTAAATAGTTTTAGAGTAATTCCTTCTGGTCGTTTCTGAACTGTTTTTGAAAACCAAGCACTTGTTGGGGAGGTGACTAACAAGATCATAACAAAGTTTCCACAGAAGACCGACAAAGCTTGGAATTTATTCTAGATGTCTCCCTTTGGGGAGAAGAAACAGCCAAAGTTGAGGAAAATTAAGCTCTGGAGCACATGCATGTGCACAGGTGGGCAGCAACCCCTTAAGTAAATATGCTGTTGTTACAGAACAAACAAGGGGGGGCCTGGGATGATATATTATTATTTAAAAAAGCCCCCAGGTCCGTCGTGTCTGCCACCAGAGGAAAGACGTCTCTCTATGCCAGAGATTTGTGAAAAGGAAAGGAAATGTTTATTTAATGCTATACAGACTTAAAGTAGTGACCTAATGTCTTCACCAGAATCCCAAAGTCCCTTAAAACACCCACAAACAGACACAGTCCTTCCTTCCTTTCCCCTTTGCCCAGTCCAGAGTACCGTATCTCAGGAAAGGAAATAGAAGTCCATGGCTCAGGTAGTCCTCTGGTTATTCCCAGTTAGTACTCCATCTCGACTGGGAGACCTCCCTGGGTTCCCAGCACCCTCAGCCAAGTCGCCGGGATCTCTGCTGAAACCAGGTGGTGGTTCCCCCTTCTAAAGCTGCGGGGCTCCCCACTCTGGCAAAGGCACGTGGTCCTCTCTCCCAGGGCCACGGGAGTCCCCACTCAGCCAAAACCCGTGCTTCTCCCCTCCTACAAAGCTGTGGGAAGGGGGAGTCCCCAGTCTGCCAAAGCCGCATGATTCTCTCTCTCTCAGGGCTGCAGGAGTCTCCACTCTGTCAAGGCCGCATGGTTCTCCCTCAATGGCTGCCGTGTCTAGGTTTAAATCCCCGCGCCAATCTTCGTCTGCAGCCCCATTTCCGACTCCTCCTACACTTGGGCACACTTGCCCTCAATCTGCTGTCTTCTCCAGCTTTTCTGGTCGCCATCGTGGGTCTGGGCAGGTGTGACCCCATATCCTGGAGCCAATCTTCTCCAAGCTCCTACGTAGGCGCTGTAACTCTGGGGACCTGCCCCCCAGTCCCATCTTGGGGGGGAGGTCCCTTTCCATCCCCCTGGCCTTGAGCATGGCCATAGCTATTTAGCATATCTAAGTGACCAGCCAAAGGCTATAGGTATGTTAAATGACCATGCCATGGATTAGCTGCAAAGCTGCCCTGCATGTTCTTGCTCTGTGTGCCCCTTCCCCCAACTCACACCTGTGGGGGAAGGGGTGAAGACATCTTAAAATCTCCTGGACACCTTGAGTTCTGGACCCCATTTCAAATGCCTATTTAGGGTCCCCCCTCTAGGCTGCACCCTGTAACACTGCGACTGGGACCACAGCCCTTCTCCAGAAAAGCAACAATAGTGACCAGTATAGTTCCACCATGTGAATCTTATTTGTTTTCTGGTTTGCTTACTTTCTTAAGCGGCTCTTTTCTTTTTCCCATGTGGTGAAATTTACATACAAGGAAATGTCCCTCTGAAATGGAGTGTCTACACTGTGCTCTTTAAGCCCAGCATTGTCACCCCAAGGCAATTGCTGTTCTGGCTTAGTAAATTAGTTTTCCCTTTTCGGGGACTTCACATAAATGGAATCATATGTAGGTTGTTTCCTTTTTTTTATGTAAGACTTCTTTGACTCAGCAAAATGTTTTTATTTATTAGC
Organism: Phyllostomus discolor; assembly: GCF_004126475.2. Lineage (NCBI taxonomy): Eukaryota > Metazoa > Chordata > Mammalia > Chiroptera > Phyllostomidae > Phyllostomus > Phyllostomus discolor. Next base: position 142,763,987 of record NC_040907.2, read on the forward strand.
CATGGTGCATGTATCAGGAGTCCATTCCTTTATATTGCTGAGTATGTTCCATTATATAAGGATTCTACAGTTTTGGATTTTGTAAGGTGTTTTTGGTATACATTTTATTTGTTTGTTTTGTTATCTGTTTTCTTGTTGATGGACACTTGGTTATTTTCAGTTTTTGTCCAAATACAGTTGCTAAGAATATTTTTCTGCAAGTCTCTTTGTGGACATGTTTTCACTTCTCTTGAGTAAACAAACATCTATGAATACAATTGCTGAGTCATAGGGCTGGCAAATGTTTAGTTTTATAAGAAACTGACGGCATTTTTTCCTAGATGGTTGGACCATTTTACACCTCCACTCCAACATGTGAGAACTTTTAATGCCATTGGACGTTATCAGTCACATCTGGTTTGGTCTTAATTTGCACTTCTCTCGTGACTAAGAACATTGAGTGCTTCTTCGCGTGCTTACTGACCCTTTGTGTATCTTCCTTTGTCAAGTGATTGTTGAAACCTTTTACCCATTTTAAAAGATTGAATTGTATTTTTACTATTGAGTTGCAGGTGTTCCTTGTAGTTGTATATGTTCGTATGGTATACAGATGTATGTGTGAGATCCTCCACCTCCTCTGAGGAGCGGGGCTCCAGTTACTTGATCTTTTTGGCTGTATTTGCCCTCAAAATGATGCCAGGGGTTCTGCTTTGTTTAGTAGTACTATATTCCCAGTGCCTACAATGTCCCCACCGACACATAGTAGTAGCTGTTAAAAGACTGGAATGCTTTCAGAAAGAAAGGGTTTATTGAGCATCTGCTAGCCAGAAAAAAAAAAACCAGGTCCTGGGACATGCGGCCTAAAGCACCAGTAGCAGGGCTACATGGAGACTCTGAACGTGTCCTTTGTCCTGGAGCGTATGGGCTCTTCTGTACAGTGGGTTTGGGGAAGAAAGATGTAAGTTGTTTTGAAAGAATTTACATTGGCTGTGGGATGGCAGGTAAAGGTGAGGTGGGGGCAGTCCTAGGATACATGTGTAGTCCCTAAGGAAGAAATAGTTCCTACTTCTGGTGGGCTGTGGCAACAGTCTGGAAAGTTCATACATAAGCAGGATGTGGTGGCATCTGGTGGTTGGCTTTTTTTTTTTTTTTTTTTTTAAGAAAGCAACCTGGAAGCTGATTCAAAATTTCAACACATATTCAGGAATGTGAGCAGTCTTTTGTTGATTTTGGCCTGTGGCTCTTACCTGATTAGTTCCCATCCTCTGGCCTGCTGCGATTTAATTTAGGACATCTCAGAATTATTTTCTTGTTAGAGATCATTTACATAAACATCCCCTGAAGCAGTGAATGAATGAGCTGCTGAGCTGACTTTTGCGCCTGATATCCAGACTCAAAGTTCTTGAATTTAGTGGCAATGATTAACAGGGAAATAGAGAAAAAGAAAGGAAAGCTTCCCTTGAGCTATAAAGTACACTTGACACAAAAGACTGAGATACCTTCAGGGGATTTGTTCACCAGGGGAAATACTGCTAGGATATCTTAAGAAATAGCCTATTTTGCCCCATTTATGTACCCACAAGCGAAAGCCACCTCTGCTGACTTGCTGTGTTCTGTGACTATATCCCACCTCTTCCTAGTCTTGGGATCTCATCCGGCTTGCTTGACAGATGATCAGAGAGCATCTAGCTTTGGAAGGTATTAGACAATCCAGCTGATCCCAGCTTTCAACATCTTCCTATTGGCTGCCTCTGACGCTGCCCATTCCGGGCCTGCCTGGCTCCACTGCAGGTCACAGGGAGCTCTGTGTCTCACCAGCAGGTCTGCCCCCACTGGTGTGCACTGCCTTTCTCAGCACCTAGGGCCAGCAGCGAGCTCCTTCTTCTGTGGTCTGCAAGTGATTTTCCTGGTCCTGATCCAGCTGGCTCCAGCCTTTCCTGTTGGGGGTATACACTCAATAGTCATCGTCAGCACCCACATCTGTAGAGAACTTCACCATTTACAGAGCACGTTCACACCCTTTATTCACATAGACTCCAAAGAGTCCTATTCGTATCCCCTTTTGTTTGTTTGTTTGTTTGTTTGTTTGTTTTTACCAAATGAGGTGGCACGAATAGGTGATTTCATTTGCTCCAGAATGGAAAAGTTGCCATTACGCGGCCCAGAGTTTCCTAAGACTCTCTGGGGCTTGCTCAAAGAATATTGGTGCTTTCTTATCTCTGATGGGTGAACGAGTGTGGTGTTTAAAGGGCTCCATGGATTTTTATAGTTCAGCAGCTTGGATTACTTCTGTCATAAGAAATTCAGTTACCACAGCAAAAACATATGTGGGTAGTTCCCAACCTTTTTCTTGAACCACCATTATGGGTTCTCTGTACCCTCCCCTCCCTGGATCACACGTCACCAAAAAAATTTCACCAAAAGCTGCACATTTTAAATGTCCCCCCAAATGTCATGGAACCAGAGCTTTTACAGTGTATCAGTAATAGTGTCATTCAAATTATGCTTTCAAAGAGTCATGATGGGTATTCTAGTAGAATTAATGGTACTCCGTGTGCCAATTATACATACTATACATATTATGTTTATTATCTTATTAACTATTGTACTCGATCTTGCGTTTTCTGTAGGAGATCCAGCAGAAATCCACCAACGTCATCTATCAGGCCCATCATGTGAGCAGGAATAAGAGAGGGCAGGTTGTCGGAACGAGGGGCGGATTCCGAGGATGTACTGTGTGGCTGACAGGTATGCCATGTTGAGAGATTTTTTTTTTAATCAAAAATTGATGTGTGGCCCTGGCTGGTGTGGCTCAGTACATTGAGTGCTGGCCTGCCAACCAAAGTGTCACTGGTTCGATTCCCAGTCAGGGCACATGCCTGGGTTGCGGGCCAGGTCCCCACGAGGGCATGCGTGAGAGGCAGCCACCCATTGATGTCTCTCTGCCTCTCTTCCTCCTTCCCCCCTCTCTAAAAATAAATAAAATCTTTTCAAAAATTGTGTGACAAAAAATTTAAGGAAAAATGGACGTAACATAATTACGTGCTTAACATTAGAGGGAGGCTGAAAGCTGCCCAGGTGTTACTCCTGACTTGACCCTCGGTGAGAACTAGGACTTTGATCACGTCACAAAATGTCACGAGTTCTCAGTTTTCTCCTCTTCGTCAGGAGAAGATGGGACGAGCCGATGATGACATTCCTTTTGGGCCTAAGAAATTCCACAATACTCAACTTCATGCCTAAGCACAGTTACCGGAAGTTATGCACAGGGCTTTCCTTACTTGACATTAAGCATTTGGCATCAAGCATAAAGTTTTGGATGTTTAGAGATATTCTTTATTGTTTTCTGATACTTTAGCATTCTGAGAAACTCTTGTACTTAGTGTAAAAAAATTAAACCCCTTGTACGAAGGAAAACTAGTGATTTCTATTTAGCTGAGGATCGCCCCTCATGTATAGAAATAACTTACTCCCACTGAGGTGACCAAATGAATCTCCCTTTTCTTGTGTTTTTGTAGCCACAGAATGTCAAAGCTAAGGGTTAGTGACAGAACTGGAACCATTCATGGGCTGTGACCTTATACTTTGAGTACAATGTAGAAGTAGTTGATTCCTGGGAAAATTCTGAGATAGCCTGGATTCAAAAAAAATTAGATTTATTTTATAGTCATAATATTTCAAATAGAGATGACCCCAGATGCAAAGATATGTTTATACAGGTTATGAAATCAACTTCTGTGTTACTGTCTGTTCATAAATGCTGAAGTATTCTTACCTGAAGATAATTCTAAGGAATACGCCAGGCAGGGGCCTGCCTTGCCTCTTATCTTAATATCCCCTGTGTTTCCCATTTGTATCTAAATCAGCTTCGTTCTTCTTTTTCAAGTTTTTTTTGTAGTGACTTTGGCACTTGCTTTTGGTCTTCTGGTTTCATTCATCCCTGGTCCACCAACTTTTCCCAGCTTCCAGGGGGAGGATAGACAGTGAACAAGGGGCCTGCCCTTTTCCGAAAGGCAGTATTCACCCGTCGTGATTCCTGAAATGTTTCCCCGACTCCCTCTTGGAGACATAATGGGCAGCAGCAGATAAAACGCAGCTGTGTTCCTGATGTTTCTCTCTTGTTATGTGCTTGTCTTCATGGGGTGCTTGCCTTCGTGTATTTGTCCACTTTCGTGTTGGGACATCCACACGGTGCCCACTTTTTCTAATGTGGGACACCCTTGAAAAGGGAAAAAGAACTGGTGGAAGAGGGGGAAAATTTTCAAGCGTATACTTCCTTTGGCTTTTCTTACTTTTAAAAAAGAATCTTTTCGTATTTTATTTTTTTATTCTAATATTGCAGGTAAGATATTGACCAGGCTGTTCAGAAGAAATTAAATACTTCTAAAACAGAGACTTGAATGTGGAACCCAGCTGCACCTCCACTGACTGTGTGACTTTGGCCAAGCCAATGAACCTCTCTCTGAGGAATAAACACAGCGCCTTTCTCATAGAGGTGTAGGTAGAACTGAGTGAAACAGAGTAAATACGCACTTGGCACAGTGCCTAGTCCGTGGTAACTCTCTTGACAAATGTAATTAGTATTATTCCAGTTTCAAAAAAATAAATATGGCATTAATCTAGGTTTATACAGTTACCGTTATTTAGTTCTTAGTTTCCTGCATGCTGAAACAGAATCAAAGGAAACATCTATTATTTCTCTCATTTTCTGATGGGAGAGAATATCCCAGAAATTCAGGAGTCGCATTTCTCCTACCCCACAACCAGACAGAACTGCTAAGAGACACTGAGTTACATAATTAATAGACAAAGTTGCCTAACAGGCTGTGTTTTCAGCAACGATTTATAGAGACGGCCAACACACTCTTCATGTAAACACTTCTTCCAATGACCCTATGTTAAGGCCAGGGGCACGACTTTAAAGCCTGAAATATGGAAAATATTTGTTTACCTTTCATATGTCACCTTTGGTCTCAAGTCTCCTTTTCTCTCTGTCCTTGTCCCTGCTTTTCTTGTATTTTTCTTTTTTCCCTCTTTTCACCTGCTGTCTTCACTGTAGAAACCTCTCCACCTCCTTTTCTTTACCCCCGACTCTTCCTCTTCTACACGTGGGTGCTGACAGAGGCTTGGCCCAATGGAGCATTCTTCAGGTTCTGAGATCTTTAGGACAACTGAACTTTTAGAGTGCTACGTTTCCAGGGTAGTTTAGATTTTGAGCTCTTCAGTAATTTTGGAAGGTAGCATTTCTTTCCCTTTCTCCTTATATTCTCCTACATAGAGACATTACAAAGCGTGCTCCCAACCATTGTGCTTTGAAACCACAGTGAAAGGTCCTTGGTAAGTCTGCTCTATGTAAAGACCCGCACGCCGAAGGGTGCGTGGCAGTGCCGCACACGTCCACAGCCCAGCTCAGGACGCTTCTCTGCCTTCGTGTTTGAGAGCCATTTTGGAAAAAGTTTGAAAACAAAGGGCAGGATCTGAGTTCTTTTGTAGATGGTCGTGATGTGGGCCACCCAGCCTGGCTGTCCTCTCCACTTGAGCTGATCGTTGTCACAAGAGGATATGAGAACCCCCTTACCAGATCTTCTGTGGGTTTTTTTTTTTTCCAGTTTCAAGAGAACCAAAATCTGGATTTCTGTGTGCAACTTTCTAATGTCTAAAACACTCTGCGGGCAAAATAGCACGTAGCAGGGACCAAATGCAGCCCCACAAGGTTTCCCCATTTATGAACCTCCCTTGCTTGGAAGGCTATAGTCCCAATCAGGCACAAATAGTTATTTCAAGATTTGGAAGAAACGCAAGTACTTGACTTGTAGTAAACCATGGTTTTTCTAGATTGTAAGGGTTTTGATTTGAGATCAATCAAATGATTGTAATAAGGTGTAATTATACTTCAATTGGGTAAAAACTAGGATCAGGCCACAAATAGGATCAGGTTCTAATCTGTCGTGTCAGACAACCAGGGACAATGCCTGTCTTGTCCTGCCTGTCCTGAACAGGTCTCTCTGGTGCCGGGAAGACCACCATCAGCTTCGCTCTGGAAGAGTACCTGGTCTCCCACTCCATCCCTTGCTACTCCATGGACGGGGACAACGTGCGTCATGGCCTCAACAGAAACCTCGGATTCTCTCCCGGAGACAGAGAGGAAAACATCCGCCGGGTTGCCGAGGTGGCCAGGCTGTTTGCGGACGCGGGACTGGTCTGCATCACCAGCTTCATTTCTCCTTTCACCAAGGTAAACTCACTGGGTGCCGCACTCGGTTCCCACACACACACACACACACACCCCGCCTGCGCTCTCAGACTGCCAGGGAAGGGGTGGGGAGGGTGCGGAGGAATGTAAAACTTTCTATTTCCCCCACTGTTTCTTCCTCCCCTCACTTGCTCCCTCATTTCCTCTATTTAATGTTAGTTATATAAAGAGGGTTCCTTCATTTCCAGATGCCAGGGCACCAGATGACATAACCCCTTCCACATTCACAATTGTGAAGTACACTTGGCCAGAGCTGAAAGGAAGAACATGTTAAGCAAGAAAAACTCTAAAGCTCTATAATTTCATTTCTCCCAAAACTCAGAATGCTTGGCTCACTTAAGGGAAACAGCAGTTCACTTCTAAAAGCCCCAGGTGCTGTGTGTTTAATACAGAAATCGCTGAGGTCGATAGTCACTCTGTTTGTTTTACAACAGGGAATTTCTGGGAGCTTCAGATAAGATACCTATACTTTGAATGTGTCTGTTGAATGACATGCTCCCAGGTTGCCAGCCCTGAACTTTAGCAGAGACTCCCTGCTGTGGTTTTCTCTGAGAGTTCTTGCGAGAGCTGTGTTTACTGGAGCAAAGTTTCTGGACTTTCTCTGAAGGAAAAGTTTCTTGCTGCCTCTGCGAGCACAGACACCCGCTGTTATCTGCAGGTATCAGAGGACACAGTGTTTTCTGATGAAGAATTTAATTTTGAAACCTCTTCTTACATTCTTTATTTTTATTTTAATTTTATTTATTGATTTTTAGAAAGTGAGAGGAAGGGAGAGAGAGAGAGAGAGACATCAGTTTGTTGTTCCATTCATTTATCCATTCGTTGGGTGATTCTTGTGTGTGCCCTGACCAGGAATCAAACCCACAACCTTGGCATATAGGCAGGAGGGCCTAATCAACTGGGCAATCCGCCAGGGCCGTTTCTTACATCCTTAAGCATAACTTTTTTTTTCCAGGATCGTGAGAATGCCCGAAAAATCCATGAATCAGCTGGACTGCGGTTCTTTGAAATATTTGTAGACGCGCCTCTAAACATTTGCGAAAGCAGGGACGTAAAAGGCCTGTACAAACGAGCCCGAGCAGGGGAGATCAAAGGTAGGAGGACAGCTCAGCAGCACCACTGCCACTTACTTTGGCCCCCGGCCCTTCCTGTCTGTCCCCAGAAACCTGCTGGAAGTTTCAAAAGCTGTTTTACAAAATTACATGTAGCATACACAACTTTTTATCCCACCGTAATACTTTCAGTATGTCCGTGGGCTTAATAAAATGTGGGCTCATATTTTTCAAGAATAAACAATAGAGTTCAGGGACTAATATGGGTGAGTATACGTGAGCGTGTGAGTAGGAGGAGTATGTCTGAGTCTTTCCATATTCTTGTCTTCTTTTTTGATTCTAACCAGCTGCAGGGAGCTTGGACTTTGCTAGCCAGATTTTGTGGATAATTTGGGGCTTTCTCTATTGAAAATACAGCTGTATATTTTCTCACGTACGGCTAGAGGTCAAGGATGGCTGGTTGACCTTTTCTGTTATAATCCAAATTCTCAGTTTAACACATTATTCCAACATCTGTTTTGCCTTATTGATTTAAAAAGATGGTTCTGTCAGAGCAGATGTGATTTTCACCCATCTGCCTTGCAGGGTTTACAGGCATCGATTCTGATTATGAGAAACCTGAAATGCCTGAGCTTGTGCTTAAAACCAACTTGTCCTCAGTGAGCGACTGTGTCCAGCAGGTAGTGGAACTTCTGCAAGAGCAGGTGGGTACACTGGTCATCTTTTCATTTTCTTTTTTTGTTTTAATTTAATAAGATTATGAAATAACATATATTTGCTGAAGCATTCTTTTTTAAGTTTTCATTTTAAATTGTTACCAATTCTGCCTCATTGCAGAACATTGTACCCCATACTATAATCAATGGCATCCATGAGCTCTTTGTGCCGGAAAACAAACTGGACCAAGTCCGAGCCGAGGCTGAAACTCTCCCTTCACTGTCAATCACCAAGGTAATAGGGTGCAGACTGGCCAAGGGGTATTAGGCTTAATATTAGTTGTTATAATCCATTTATAATTGCTATTAATAATATGGGTTGTATGAATAAGGGAAATGCAATGTTCATAAAGAAAAGTGCTTCATTTTGTCAATTTTTAAAAACCTCTTCTGTAATCAGATTTGCCACCAAGAGTTGCCATAGGGCAGGTGATCACTGCTGGGTACAGAGGCAGACTGGGAAAGTAACGTCTATATTCCTGTAGGACAATTTTACAGGGTGCCTTCACACCTTCGGGTATGCCAAGTTGTAGGCAAGAGATGTTGGCAGCTGCTGGCAGACTGCTTGCCCTGAATATAAGAGCTTCTTGGGCAATGGAGAAAGAATTGGGAGAAAACAACAAGCAACGTTGAGCTGAAGTGAGGTGAATGCCTCAATCTTTTTCTACTCTGCAAATCCTACTCTCCTGCCATCGGGGAGTGTCCGGTCTGAGAAGAGAGGGAGACAGCTTTGTTTGTGTTTATCTTACTGCCTGGGAGATCCAGATCCAACCCCAGCAAACTGCTCTGCGCATGCCTTGGCCTTGTATGTTAGTTGGTCCATACAAGTTGACCATGTTTTCATTGGTACCTTTATTATCTATTAAAGCCTTGGACATTTTTATAAGAGACAGAATGAACTGAGAACCTGCTTCAGCTCATGAAGTCCTGCATTCTAATAAGTCATGACAAATTTGTATACAGAACCCCTGACTCTATAAAATAAAGTCTGGAACATTTGGTTCCAATGTTCCAGACTGATTAGAAACATAATTATAATTACACTATGAAATCATAGTTCCATTAACAAAATAGGCTTTAAAGTTTAAAAAAAAAACCCTTCAAATAATCTAATAAGTATTTTTTAGTCCTAAGGATGATAGGAAAGGTTTCAGAGCAGTGACCCAAGAGCTGGGTTTTAAAGGATGAATAGGAGTTTTCAGATGGGAAGGAGGATAGGCCTGAAACCACGTGTGTGTCTAGACTACCCATCGGCTGGCATTGCTGGTGAATAGGCTCCCAAGTGGGGAATGGGGAGAGGTGGAAGTCCCTACATAAGTCCCCTGGCCCAGAGCTTGAAGGGCTTTTAGTATTATGCTAAGAATTTTGGGATTTTATCTTAGAGTCAATGGTTTGCCCAATCCAGTCAACTAAAGACAAGGGGAGGGGGGACCCAGAAAAGCCAGATTTATCTTCTCGAGTGCAGGCCCTTTGTAGTACAGGCTTCCCCCGCTAGGTGAGTGTTCTAGGAACCCATCTGTGTCAGTGTGACCGCAGGCGTTATGAGAGACTGTGAGAGGCTACAGTGAACGTTTTTTAAAATTTCTTTGAACGCGTTTGCCCATTTCGCGATGGGCCATATACGAGCGCACCTGCCTACACCGCAACACTGTGTGTTCAGCAGTTTTTGACCAAAAACAATGTGACGCCCTTCCTATCCACCCCATCTGGCCCCGGGGACCTTTTTTTGGTTCATTTCCCTGGATGAAAAAAGTCCTTAATAGGAAACACTTTGCCGAGGTGGAAGAGGTAAAACAAAAAATGGCAGAAGCACTAAAAGGCATCAAAATCCATGAGTTCAAAAACTGTTTTGAGCAGTGGGAAAAACATTTCATTAGGTATATTGCATCAAATGGAGAAGATTTTGAAGGTGACTGAAGTTTAAACATGTAAGAATAAATAAATAATTTTAAAAAATAAATTCCATTTTGGGGGGGTCCCCTGTCACATAGTACATATGGTGAGAAAATGTAGCCAATCCATAGTTTTTGAGGGAAAAAAGAGAATAAACAGTGAATGTTCAACACAGTTGCACACCATAAGGATAGATGTAGCCTAAAGCGTTCAGATAAATCATCTCATTTTGAAATCTTTTCACCACTGCCCCGTAGGAAAGTTCTAGACTCCAATTTATCTGGCCCCCACATATGGGAACACTAAAAACATTAAAGGTTCTGCCTTCATGCTCCCATCAACTGAATAAGAAAGGACTGCCCCGGAGCCAGATGGCTGAACAACGGAGCTCATGGAAATGTTCACCTGCTTTTCCTGTTTTGCAGCTGGATCTTCAGTGGGTCCAAGTTTTGAGTGAAGGCTGGGCCACTCCCCTCAAAGGCTTTATGCGAGAAAAGGAGTACTTGCAGGTTACACACTTCGCCACCCTGCTAGATGGTATGGGTTTTTCTTTGTTTCTTTATCTTTATTATTATTATTATTATTATTATTATTATTATTTTGTTATTTGGCCAATTCAGTAGAGTTTCCCAAATCATGACAGTTTCTGTTTCCTTCTCGATTGGCGCATTCATGACAACCGCTGAAGGACCACTACCACGGTGTCAGGGGAAGGGGACTTGCTTTGGACTCAGACATCCTAGTGTCCCTGACGTACTTCTGCCACGTACGCTCGGGGCTTTGGAAAAGTCACTTCACTTGTTAGAACTTTAGTTGTTATGCCATCATTAACCTACCTTGTGTAAGTAAAGATTGACTCACCCAGTGGATTTCTAGACACTGTACAATTCTGACCGTTGATTTTGCTCATTTCCTCTCTTTTCTGTCAACTTTGCATCTCCAAATGGTTCAGAGCTTGTTTAAGAACACATTACCCAGCCTTGGAAGAACTTCCCTTTCTTGCTACTCTTTTTTATTAAAGAGAAAAATCTTTCTCGGGCTCTTCATAGGAGCAAGAAATGCCAATCTTTGGTTTGTAAATCTTACTGTGAAAACATTTAGATCACTTATGGCATGTCTGATTCTAATACATATACGCTTCCATTTGAAGAAATTTACTGGCTATCCTCAAAGGATTATCGATTATTTAAAACCAAGGAACTGAAGGTTTTCCTTGCTGTGGCAGATACCAGCCAGCAATATCCATCTCTGCTGTGGATGCTCATCAAAAACATGAGAAAAACATACACAGAGACAACCAGGTCCTGTGGGGAAATAGGGACAGAACGGCCACTCTCTCTAGTGGAGAGTGTGCCCCGTATCCATTCCCAAGCAGATTTTTATTGAGAATACAGACTTGGTTTGTGGATTCACAGTCTGGCAGAAAAGATCAAAAGAAGTAGGTGACTTACAAAGGTGCAGACAGAACCCCTGCTGAAATTCTGGGCAAAGCTTGGGGTTTTACTACTACAGGACCTAAAAGGCTAGTCTCGTTTCCTGCTTGTGCCTTCAAATTTCTAATCTAATAACATCCTCCAGCAAACAGATCTCACAGGATCTTGCATATTCTATGTCCCAGGCCTGATTACCCCGGGGGTCTGCCGTTTCTGGTCTGGGCTGCACCGCCCCTGCTATTTCCACAGGCCTGAGTTAACAGAGACAAAGGCAGCCAGGAGACTTGGATTTCTCACATCTAAGAACAAGGACTCAGGCTTTGACAAAGCCAAGGGGGCAGGGGTTGATGTCCATCACCCCTTCATTTCCACAGCCCCGAGTCTCTTCTCAGAAACCTCCACATAATCATGCCTGTCTTAGGCGTTTCCCTCCTTGGGAAATCTTACCCATCATTGGCTAACTGATCAAGCTTAGGAGGTTTAGGCACAGAACAGGCAGCGTTCATGCCAGGGAAATAAGTTCCTGTCTCCTTAGTGGCTCCTGGTCTGGAGGTCTCTCACTCAGCCTAAGTCACAGGGGGTTACAGCTTCCTGAGACCAGACAAGGCAGTCCCCAACATCTTGCACACAAAGCCAAGAGATGGTTAAGCCCATTTCACTTCCACCAGCCCTTTGTTGGCCCTGGATGCTTAGAAGGCAGCGGCAGACAGTCAGAAGCGTTGTTGCCAGATGCTAGGACCCTCTGGACAATGCGGTTGACTCCACACACGTTGCTGACCTGCAGGGCACCACTCACCTTCCAGGTTGCTCAGTAAGCCATCATTGCAGCAGCTGCTTCCCTTGGTGGATCCTAGAGTGTCAACATTCATGCCCATCCATGCAATACAGGGTCTGGCAGAAGTAATGCCTGCTTGAGTGTGGTTGGTAGGGTAATAATATGGATGTAATAATTTATAGTTTCAATTTGAACATTTCACCTAAGATGTCATATGGTGTGCTTGAGTGTGATATTGTCATGTTACAGAATTGCATGCTTATGATTTTGTAATGAAAGATTTATAATAAAACAGGGTGTTACTTGTGCCAGACCCTGTATATTAGAATGTCTTCATCCATTACACTCTAACAAGGGAGCATTAAGGCAGCTTTCTGGACACAAACTGAATTGGCTTTTAGAGTACTGATCTGGTCAAGGTCGGAAACATGTGTTATTCGTCCACTCGTAGGTGAGGGGCCCAAGACCAGGGACCAGAGTCTCCTGACTGCTGGCCCAGGGCTCTTTCCGTATCTGGCTGTTCTCCAGATATCCTTTCCAATAGCAGTTAGTAGGTAGGGATGTTTGTACAGCAGACATTTATAGGCTGACCTTTATCTCAATGTCTTAACTGCAACATATGCTGAGCACAAGCTGCATCACTCAGCAGCCAGCCTGGAACAAGAGGCTGACCACAAGCATATAAACCAGAGCTGTGGCCAAAAGAAACATGAACCACCTTGAAAGCAAGGACCGTATTACAGACACAGGACTATAACCTTTGACTAGTATTTGTTCTTTAAAGAAAGATACCAGGGAGGTGGGTGTGGGTACAGAGGTCAATGTTAATAGAAACCAGGGTTTCTTAACTTGGGGTCTAGGACGTCAGCATGTGGGGACAACAAAAACCTACAGTAGGCAAATTGTTTGTGTTTTAAGAAGGGGAAAAGGAGGCATTTTTTTTTTTTTGGTCATCTAGATTTTGATGGCTTCTAGAAGGAGTTTATGATCCAAAAAGATGAAGAATAGCTAATGCAGATAATCCATCTAGACAATTGAAGCAAAATCTCTTGCCCTCCCTCTCACACCATTTCAGTTTCATTTTATGGTGTTCTTCAATTTGCAAAACATGTTGCTTAGCTTTTTCTCATTTGGTTCTTAACTACCATGAGGTAGTTGAAGCACTTATTACTGCTCTCCCTTCCCATGTAATCCCAGTGTATATCACGCCCTCCCCCAAGCCCACCTGTCTGAGGATACAAAGGAGGTTACTTTCCCATTAATTGAATCCACTAGTTCCCAGCCCCTTCCTGCTCATATAGAAATCCTAGTTCTTTCCAAAGCCTACCCCCAAGGGTTTGTGGGAATTCTCAAGAGGTATTCCCTGCATTCCAGAGTTTAGGCCCATGGCCCTATGCCACTTGCCACGTGGATCTCAGTGTCCCTCTGCACTCACAGAGGTGTAAATCTTGCCTAGTCACTCCAGTCACTACTGTTCATGTACCCAGAGAGCTGTGGCAGTTCACGTACTTTTTTCTCAAGTGGGAAGGACTCTCTTACTAGGTTGCTTGAGCCCCACACTGTTAGAGAATTGAGTGAAAAAACTCTTGCAATCTGTACTCTCGCCTGTTTATATATGCCAGTGGGGCTATGTGGGGGACAGGGTAAGACCAGATGTCTTACTATCTCCATAATCTTTACCCACTTCCAACTGATACGGCCTATGTCTGGGGCTCTGTGCAAGACTCCTTTCAGCCCTGTGGGAATTCTCTGCTGGCTCCACCATCTACCGCTGCAGCTGGAGTCCGCTGGGCATGCCTGTGTAACCACAGGTGTAGTCAGGGTTCAAAATTCCTCACACCCTTCAGAAGCCTCCTCAACTCCTATGGAAATCCATTAATAAAGACAGATACCAGAGATAATATACCATTTGTGCTCTTGATTGGTGGCCCCTGGGAGGGTCATATCATGGCAGTTTTATGAGACTTGATCATTTTATGCTAAGTCTTCTGTGGCTCTGAGTTTTCAGCGCAAGGCTTGAGGACTTTCCTTCTATACTGCCAGCATTTAGTTTGCACTTACTGTGGTCTGACTGTGGCTTGTGACATGGGGCATCACATTTAATCTGTGCAACACCACTGTGAAGATGTGCGTGTGAGAATAGAAAGGTTAAATAACTCGAGTGAAATCTTGATTCAAACACAGGTTACCCTGGCCCCAGCATCTGTGCTCATTCTACTGAGCATATTTTCACGCCCTCTAAACATCTAGGATTCTAAGATGTCCTAGAGAAGTTTGCTTCTGTACCTTCTCCCAAAGCCTGGTTTGGAGCTGCTTGTAATACTTACACCATCACAGATGTGCAAGAGACAACTTCTTTCCAAAGTTGGAAGAGCCACTGACATATGTTAAAATTATTTTTAAAACATATAATCATCTGCAATAATGCTTCTGGATTTTGAATAATGTTCAGTACAAATCTGCTTTCACCAGGTTTTTGCTCTCGTATATTGTTTTCTAAAATAAGAGTAGCAAAGAGCACAGAATATTTGTTGTATGTGTGAAGTTTTATAATAGGAATCTATTCCTTGACATTACTTTAAGATTATTTTGTTAGAGAGGTGAAAACATGTTTCTTAATTGTGTTTGCATTTTTCTAGACATGGTCCTTTCTGGTATATACTTTAACTTTCCAAGTACCCCTTGGAAAGGGGTAGTTCGATTATTATAAGTAGATATTTCATATTAATTAGAAATGGTTGACAACCTAACTAAAAAAATCCAAATGAACTAGTTGGACTTGCTAACAGTTCATGATCCAACCAGTTCTAGGATAATGCTATATTCTTCAGCTGACTGGAGTCCAAATAACAGGACACTTCTGGATCAGATGCAGCTGTTGTTTATAATGTTGTATTTGGCTGACAAAAGTAAACTTGTTTCTAAATTGTTGCATATTTTGTTCCTGAGATTTAAAAAAGTTTATGACATTCTCCACTACTTACTTCTACTGAGTGTTGGTCTTTGGGTAGTTTCACAAATCTGGAAATTTTTTCCATAGCATTTACTAAACATTTTTAATTGCAGTAGGACAAATCAATTTTAGATGCAATTTAAAGTGGATGCGCCTGGGTAGGTTGTGAGTGATGTACTTGTTTGTGATGTGTGATTATACATAAATTTAATGTAGAGCTGTGATGACTGACAGTTATGGAACTAGGAATAAACACGTACTTGCTGTGACCATGAACTTCTGTGTTGTCCCAGGATGAAAGCTTAAATTCTGAAGATATCATTTATCTTTGGTATTGTTTTCCCCATTGTTGTTTTTTCTTTAAAAAGCCAAGATAAACAATAAAAAGTACTTTAGTTTCTTTCCTAGAAACAGCCCCAAACAGCTAGTAAGTGGATCTAAGAGGTTAAAACATAAGGCTTAAAATTATTTAAAGCAAAAGCAAAATTATTCACTTGAACATGAAGTTATGTTTTGGACTAACCATGGCTAAAAAATCACAGTACTCTTTTCTAAAATGAGATATATTGCAATAAAACAACCTAGGCAGTTCCCACCTGAGGTACAAGGTGGGAAAAGGCTAAAAGCCCGAGTCAGTGTTTAAAGCTATGGAAAATGTTTCAGCAGAGAGTTAAGTTGTTAGATATGTTTTGTATCAGAAAAGTAATAAAGGTAGTAATGAGGATACCACAGTAAATCTGTGTATACCTGTGCAGAGTTGTAGCTACAGGTGGCATTATTATTCAGTAGAACTTCTTTCCTCAACGTCCCACAGCTTAGCTCTCTTGCCCTGACACTCTTGTCAGGAAGCGCTGGCTCCTGGGTTTGGACTTCCACTGAAGGCCAAGACAAAGGTGGGTCATGGGCCGCCCTGGGCAGGAACCCGTGGGACTCAAGGAAGTGGCTACAACAAGAAAGCGGAGTATCCCTTGGATCCCAGCCCAGAATAATTGAGGGAAGACACCACCAAAAGCATGCTGCAGGCAGAGCCAGGCTTCCTCCAGGATCCTGCCCTACTTTTGCTTTGCATTTTGCTTTACTTTATTTTGGTCAAGTCACTCTTTACAAGCAGTGTGGTCAGTAATCCACAATCAACAGAAAATATGATTTCTAACTAGATCATCAGTAGCCTTGAAGGTGTTGTTAAACTCTCTCTTTTTTTCTCAAGGAGACTAGACAATTGGTTTAATTATCTTTCAACATAAAGCTAAACAAGGCTTTACCGTATGCTTCCTCCCAGCAACCCAGGGAAATACATATTATTTATTGCACCAGTTTTCAAATGAGGAACTTGAGCAGAGAAAGTGAAGGACACAGGTAGCACAGGGAGAACACCTGACTGAGTTCAGTGTTCTCTGCGCAGGGCCTGGCCTGCTCTATGGCCTATGAACTTTGAAACAAAGGAGTTATTTGAATGACAAAACCCATTACTTTCTGTGTACAATGTCTTCTTCCTGGCATATAAGGGCTCCCAGAGCAGGTTCCAGGGTTTTATGATAGGGTTTCTTTATTGCTGGCAGTTGCTGTCTGGATCTTGTGACATTCTTTGTGTCCTAGGAACTTCTAAAGAGAATTTAAAAGGTGTAAGTGAGAAGCCTGGAGACTTCGGCTTTATAGCTACCAGAGAGGGCGTTTTGCCTCCAAAACAGAACTCAGATCTCAGATCTTTCATTCTACTGGAGGCATTCCAAATGTTGGGTTTTGAAAATTAGGTTGAAAATACTTCATTAATTTGTGGTACATTCCTCAAATCCAGACGTAACCGCATTTGTCCTCCCGGAGTTCAGTGTTTTCTCGCTTCATCTTCCTGTCATTTCCTTCTGGGTGTCAAACCCGCAAACTCCCCAGAAACCTCCCTAATGTTCTTTATGCCCCCATTTTCTTACCTGTCAGTACGACTGAGGTATTTGTTAGACTGTCAGGGTGTCATTACAGAAGGGGAAGACGGTTGTGGGGTTTTCTTACGTTAATCGTCCGGCTCTGTTAAAAAATGAGATGTTTCCAAGGTGCCAAACTGCATCCTTTTAAGCCCCAAACTAAAAAACAACTACACCTTTTAACCATTTTATCTAGAAACATCTTAAAAAACGTTTTGTCTTAAAAAAACCCAAATAACTTGTTATTCACTTATTAAAAGAAAAAGGAAACTTTAAAAACTGACCCTGCCTGCATTTGTTATACCTGTCACTAAGCTGAGCTCTGATGTGACTGACGGGCCCTGAGGACTGGGAGGCCAGTCGGACTGTTGGCCTCACACTTAAGGAGGCTTCATGAGTCTGTATTTTTTGTTACCATATTAATGTGTTGTGTTTTTTTTCAGAGAAATAGGACAGAGAGAGAGGAAGGGAGGGATGAGGGAAGAGAGAAAGATTCCTTCCTTCCTTCCTTCCTTCCTTCCTAGGAATCAATTCAGGCAATTGCAGAGGCTTAACAAGTTCAAAATCTTCAGAGTAGGCTGACAGTCAATAGACCCAGGGAAGAGTCACAGTTCAAGTCCAAAGGCAGTCTGTATTACCGAATTATACACCCTAAACCTGTATAGTTTTATTAACCAATGCCACCCCAATAAAGCCAATAAAAAAAGAAAAGAGGCAATCTGCTGGCAGAATCCCCTCTGCTTCTGGAGAGGTCAGACTTTCTCTATGACAGCCTTCCCCTGAGTGGATGAGGCCCACCATGGCATGGAGGATAATATGCTTTACTCAGAGTCTACTGACTTAAATGTTAATCTCATCTAGAAATACCTTCAAAGAAATGTTTGAAATTCAGAATAATGTTTGGCCAAACATCTGGGTATTGTGACACATAATTTTATGTTGACACATAAAATTAATGATCACAGTTTCTGTCTGTTTTTAGTTTTCCAGTCTTTTCCCCTGTGGTCAAGCTATCACTTGACATTTCTTGCCCCTGAACATGAATTTTCTGAACACCACATTCCACACCTTCTAGTTTGTTGTGTGGTGTGCTAAGAAGCCAGAACATCCGGTCTCCTCAGATACCTTTTAAAGTAAGAGATTCCACATAAAGGTGAAAGGTGCTCCCTCTCCAGAGAAAGTGCCTGAGCTGTAGTCACTAACTGTTATGTCTGCTTTCACTCCACCCTGTTTTCCTGACTGATGCTTCTCAGCTGTGATTGAGCTAACACGACTCGGGATTCCCAGCGAAGTCTTTTCAAAAACATTTAAAGGTGATGCTGTACCAGCACCACAGCAAATGAATGACATCAAGAGGGCTCCTCGTTTGGGGTTCTGTTGGTTATATTGTCTGGGTTTTTTTTAATTTTTCAATTCAATTTATTAGCAGTGCAGTTAGAGACTTGCCAATGGTGTTACAAGGTTCATTCCCAAGAAGGACTGGAGGTTTCTGGATTGGTTTGGTTTGACAGCCTTTACTTTGTTTAATTGGAATCTTAAAGACTTTAAGCTTCCTAGTGCATTGAGGTCAGGACCAAGCTTTAAGAAGGGAGCCCAGAAGGGAGACGCCCCAGGCTTGTCACCTGAATTACGGAAGCAACCGCTGTGATTTGAAACTGAGCCCATTTTTCACAAATGCCCCATCTCCTGCTTTGAGATGCCCTGCGAGCATTTCTCATCACAGACTCTCAGGAAACTGGAGCAGGCCACCCAAACGTGCTGCACTGAGGTCTCAGGGCCTGCTGCAGGGACTGTTTGGAAGGGACACTGTACACATCTGAGTCACCCTTACAGGACAGCATACTCTGTATCTCATATTCACATACCATGTGGCTCTTTCTACAGACGGAGTGATCAACCTGAGCATTCCCATTGTGCTGCCGGTCTCTACGGACGATAAGACGCGGCTGGAAGGGTGCAGCAAGGTTGTCCTCACACACAGTGGGCAGAATGTGGCTATCTTGCAAGACCCTGAATTCTATGAACACAGGAAAGAGGAGCGGTGCTCCCGTGTGTGGGGGACCACATGTGCCAAACATCCCCACATCAAAGTAAGTTGCCAAACCTTTGGAAAGGTTTCCTTGATCTCTTCCAAGTTGGGACAAAAGTAGTTCTTTTCAATTCCTTCATGAAGGACTTAAAAAAGCTGTGGCTAGATGGAAGAATACATTTCTAAGGGAGGTTTTGCAGGCTTTGCTTTGGAGATCTTTTTAGAAAAGGGCAAAGAAATGTCTTTATTTTGAAGGATGGTCTAAATGATCTCTTGTGTCCTTAGACCCAGTGATGTCTGGGTCTCTGAGCTAAATGGGAACTGTGCCGGGTAGATAATTTAGTTTAGCATCATGAATAATCGTAGCTATGCACAAAACCACAGCCAGACCTTGCAGTCCTGTCCATTCTTGAAAATTCACCAAGGAAGTCAATTTCTTCATACAGAAGGGTCCAACCAACCACTGGAAAGAGACTCAGAGTTCACGTTCTGTGGTCAAGGCTGGGGTCAGCGACATCCTTCCAGGGAACAAAAATCAGTACAGATATTGGCAGAGTTTCCAGAGGGAAAAACACCACATTTTCATCAGTGAATATTTTTTAGATTGAAAATGTATTCATCTAATTAGGATCATTTCAAGTCTGTCCTGCCTAAATGCAAAATAGACTAAAACTCCTCAGATTCCTTTACAATTTCTAATTGTTTGGGGTGGTGGGGTGGGAATGGCGGGTATTATGGGATTGCTGGAGGTGATTCATTTCCCATAAAGAAAAATATGTGAAATTGATTCCAAAAATCATTTCTCATCTGAGATGAAAGCATTGGGGTTGAAAGTTAAAGAGACATATACTGCTAATTTGACTTGTCAAATTCCCTAGCTGGGGTAACTAATTTTCAGAAAGGTCACAGGAGGGGGCCAGCCTGAGCCCCAGGAGACCCTTAAAAGAGCATCTTCTCTCTGGGTCTCAGTGTCCTCATTTATAAAAGTTGGGGTCCAGACTCAAAATAACATTCAAGATCTCTTTCAGCCCTGAGACCCTGTAAAATGGATGTTTAAATAAACCTGTCTGAATCTGTCAGGCAAACTTATGTCTTATTTTTTTCCCCAGTTGTGAAATGTTGCAATATAGGAAGGGCCTTTTCAAGGCCGCTAGACACAGCCCCTGATGCCAGAGGTCAGTTGGCCGCAAAGCAGCTTTTTGTTTATTGGACCCAACTGTCCACCCTGCAGATAAGCATCTTTAATCTTAACGCACATCCAGCTCCAAGCCATCTGAGCAGTTTCTCTCCCAGAGGCTGGCAGACTGTCCTGGAAACAGCTGTACATCTAGTGCTGTTGGAGGAACTATGTTCTGGGCCTTAGTCTATGGCTGCTTCATTCCTTTCCCGATAGTAGTCACATAGGTTTGTCATTTCATCTTCGATCAGTGACCTAAGGAATGGTTGTCTGTGTTCATGCCTGCTGACGTCGTTTCACCCATTGGGCCTGACATCCACCAACCAAACAGAACCTAAGGAAGCTCTTAAACAATTATTTCTCTTTATCTTGTCTTGCCACCTATGTTGGCAGTTGAGGCTCAGACTTTCTTAGAAGTCAGGCAGAATGGTGATGTGACTGTGACCTGGTCAGTATAGTCAGTGACTCTGCCATAAGGTTGTTAGAGGGACTCTGGAAACATTCCCAGTGAGCTGTCCGGTGGTGAGAAATGGGCCATGGGTGACCAGAGGGAGAAAGCCACTGACCCTGTACACAATGCACTTGGATGATGACAGTGTGTTTACCAGACTTGCAACATTTGGGTTTTATTGGGAAGGAAATTCTGCATTTTTTTAGTACCTTGAAATTCACATAATACTTACATACCTCTCTTTTTCAAAAATCCCAAACTTTCCGAAAGTAATTTCCATGGGGCACTGGGAGTGATTTTGCATAGAAAAATGGTCAGAGTCATTAGGGAAAGGATCTGCCCCTGTTGCATTGCTCCTCACTGATGTCACCTTGACCTTCCATTCAAGTCAACCCAACCCTCTCTCTTGTCTCTAATATGGAACCATGTGACATGATCGCAGATGAAAGCATGAGGAGGAGCAGGTGAAACTTATTAAACTAATGTTGGAGGAGCCCTGTTGCCCTTCATCCATGGCTTGCAAGGCTTTTCCAAACAATAATTATTTCTCACAACCTCTTGTGAAGTAGCTAAGAATCACCACTCCTGTTTTACAGATGTAGAAACCAAGAGAACAGGGTGTGACTTCCCTTCAGCTCTGCAGTGAAGACCATACGGTCACTTCCATCATCAGAGCCACCCAGGGAGCTTTAACAATTACCCATGACTGGATCCTGTCCTCACAGGGTTTAATTGCCCTGGGGTCAGTTCTGGGTGTTGGGGGTGAGAGTTCCCTGGGACTCTACGGTGCTGCGCAGGCTGCAAACCACTGCATTGGACATCACCAGGGGTGCTCTCCTGTGTGGGTCCCCCGGACATATCCTGCAAGTGCCTCACACTCCACAGGGGCAACCTCGCCCCCAGCCTGATTCCTTTTCTGTGTCCCCCAGCTCAGTGAGTGGCTCCCCCACCCCAGCACTGGCCATGTCCCAAGCCTGGATGTCATTTTTACTTCTGTCGGCTCCCTTGTTCAGTCAGTTAGCCATCAATCCTAATGTTTCTGCCTCTTGCACTGCTTGAATCTGTCCACTTCTCTTCTGTTCCCGCTTGTGCCAGGATACTTTGTTTCTTCCCTGTCTCTTGCCTTTCTCCTCTCTGATCTTTTCTCCATCTTTTCTCTAGAGGGAACTATTGAAGCTTTATTTGGGAATTCTTTGTGAAGATATGACTCCATACTACCTCTTACCACCACCTCTGAACATATTCTCTCCTCCCCCATTCTCCCCACTCATCATCTTCTCTTACTTTGCACATGCTAGTCCCTCAACCTAGGACACTGTTCCATCACCCCTGCCTCCTCACCTTAGGAGGAGGTGTTACTCCTTTCCCATTTAAGAAGTTGGTCTTACTCCCATGACCTATGAACCTGACTGGGTGTCCCTTCTTTGTCCTCCCAGAGTACTTTGCCTTTGTCCTGTCCACACCTGTCCCACAGTATTGTTACCCATTTACTCTTCTGTCAGCCCACAAAGACTGCCAAACCATGAGATCAAGGACCACATCTTGATCTGCCTTGATCACCATCAAATCCCCAGCAGCAAGGCGGGGGGGCGGGGGGGGGGAGCACATAGTAAGTGCTCCCTGGATGGAGCATGAGCAGAAGATACCTCTGAAGGTAACACTGAAACATCAGCGTGGAGACAACGGCTGATGAGGGGCAGTGAGTGCAATGGAAAGAGAGCATTGTTTGGAGGAGTCAGCTATTTGCACTTGAATTCTGCCACCTCCCCTCTGCAAAGCTGCTTTCTCATCTGAAAATGAGGGCATTCGGTCCACAAGTTCCGAATCCCATCACTATGAGAGAGATCACAGAAATGAATATTCTCCACTTATATAACGTTAGTTTCTCTTCTCAACTCTGTTCTCTGAACTCTTTCATCATGACCTTCTTTCCTGAAGTCACCATTTCTCCCTTCCTTTTGCTTTTTTCTCTCTTCTCTGCTCTCCCCTTTTCATTTGACCTCTGGACCTTCCTGTCCTCAGGTGCTGCCCTCCTGATTAGCGGGTTCCCGTTTCCTCTCCAGGTTGAAAGAAGAGGAAGCTTTCAAGTCTTCCTCTTCTTGACCTTTGTGAGCCAATTCACCTCTTCACAGCCTTCCTCCTAGTGTTTGAAGTCATCCTCTCCTCCTTTCTGCATTCCTGCTATCTGTAATTCTGGGCCCAGTTCCCCTGTTGCCCATTTCACCGTGTGTGTGTACAGTTCTGCAAACTCTTTAGCTGTGTGTGGTCCCTTGCCTCTCTTTGGCAGGAGGTGGGGACTTCTAGGAAATTAGGCAAAGCCACAGTTTTGGGGACCGTTTGATCACCTTGGGGAGAGAAATGCCCTTTATTCCTCTCTAACCTAGTAAAACCAAAAACATCATTTCAGCATTACCCTTCAGATAGGCACATTTTAGGCTACATAGTGCAGGAAATCCGTTCAAGGTTGCCTTGCAGCTAGAACCAGTGTAGGGTGGACCCCTAGTGTCTAGAATGAGTTACTACACTCCCAGGGATTTGGGATCTTAAATCCTTCAAAAGTTTATCTATGGTCTAATTTAAGCAATGAGGAGAAAGTAAATGTGTGGGTATAGGTGTTTGAAAATATTCTTGTTAAGGGGTTTTTCTGAGCTCAGAGTTTCGAAAGGTGGCCATGAAAACATAACCAAATCCCTTGCACAATCACCCTCTCTCCACCCAGGGCTTCTCAGCCACAGCACTGCTGAGGTTGGGCTGGATAACTCCTTGTGGGAGGGGCTGTCCTGTGCAATGGCCTTTCCACACTAGATGCCAATAGCATACCCTCCCCACCTGTCAGGACAATCAAAATTGTCTTCAGATATTGTCAAATGTCACCCGGAGAGGCAGACTCGCCCACTGTTGAGAACTGCATTCCCTTACCCTTGTGGAATGCAAGTCATTGTGAACCCAGCACCTGACCATGACAGGAAGTGTGAACCAGAGCTACGCCCTCACCACCTTGGTGTCTTCCGACCAGCTGTTGGCGATCAGTCAGCTCTGCCCCCACTCTTGCCTCCTTCTCCTCCGTGACATTTCAGATGGGCCACACTGTCCTTGGGCAGGGCAAAGAGCAGTTGTGGAATCCAACCACATGAAGGGTCGGACGACCATTATTTGACTGAGGAGTAAGATTTCTGTGTTTGTCCTGATGCTTGAGTACAGACACTTGCTCTGAGTCATAGTTGATTGCACTGCAACATACTTAAGTTTTTAGAAAAAAACGAGGGTTGTCATGTTTTTCTTTTTTGTGAGTTCATTGAGACACAATTGACATAATACATTGTGTAAGTTTAAGGTGTAGACATAAAAACCACGGTTCCGTGCCACCGAGTGGGTGGGTGGGCGATGCCCGAACTGTGTGCTGTCAGGCCCAAGGGCGTGCTCCCGCCCTGCGAGGGGAGTGCTGACCCTCTCTCCCCGACCCGGGGTTTCTTTTTCATGACTTTGACCATTCCTCACACCTCATGTGGGTCCCACAGTAGAAATACAAACAGGAGCCCACATACTACCTTTAAAATTTACATATCTAACTAATAAACTTAAATTTAAAATGTTCTACCTTTCTACTTTGACAACTATGCTTTGGTAACAATCTGGAAGGCCAGGTTCAAATTTAGGCATTTTGGTTCTGCACCAGAATATAGGAGTGCGCAGAGTCGGCTCTTGATCTGCAGCGAACCTGTCTCTCCCTTTCTGTGCTTGGCCTTGACCCACTTCATGAAGGCCCTCTGGGCCTATTTTGCTTCTCTTTTAATTTCTAAATGGAAAATGATAGATATAACCTGCACAAACAAAAGCTCTTTGATAGTTCTCAATAAATTTTAAGAATATAAAGGGGTCGAGGGACCACAAGTTTGATAACTACCATGCTAGAAACGCTGAAGGACTCCAGGCAGTTTTTCAACAGTAACTCAGGACTGGTCCAGAAGGAGAAAAATTTTCAGATAAATAGAAATCAATATTATTTACTAATTTTAATCATTTTTTTCTAGATGGTGATGGAAAGTGGGGATTGGCTGGTCGGTGGAGACCTTCAGGTGCTGGAGAGAATCAGGTGGAATGATGGGCTGGACCAGTACCGCCTGACCCCTCTGGAGCTTAAACAGAAATTTAAGGAAATGAAAGCTGGTATGTAGGCTGGCTCTGACACGTTACTACTCCTTCCCACCCTCTGATTACAGGATTTAGAATGTCAGGAACAGCATGTTTATAGTATTAAAAAGATGGAAACATCTTCTATCGATATATTTGTTGATATGGAAAGTTTATAAAGTTGAATTACAGCCATACACTGGAATATTATCCAGCAGTTAAAAATACACACCAACACAGAGAGATACCCAAAGTATATTTAGCAAATGAAAAAGCACCTTGAAGAACCTTATGTATAACATAATTTTGGAAAACAAAATAAAATACAATAACTTTTTTTTAAAAATCGCGATGCTATTTCTGTGTGTAGAAGCGGGAATGTCTCCTGCAGCAGCTGTCTCTTGGGGGTAGAGCTGGATCAAGGGGAGGGGAAGACTCTCACTTCCCGTATTTTGAAAAAGAGAGAGGAAAAGAGATAGGATTATGGATTTTTATATTGTTTTGGACTTTTCTGTATTTCCCAAGTTTTCATAATGGCTATGCATTATGTTGTAAACAGAAATAAAAAATTAAGGTCCTCAGGTATCTATCGCTAAGTGGAGTAGGTTGTTGTTGTTTTTTTAATTGATTTTTAGAGAGAGTAAAGTCGAGAGAGAGAAAACTCAATTTGTTGTTCTTGTCTGTGCCCTGACCAGGAATCAAACCCGCAGCCTTGGCTGCATATTGGGGACAACGTCTAACCAACCGAGCCACCAGGCCAGGGCCATAAGTGAAGTAGTTTTGAAGATTTCCTTAAAGAGAAGATGAAACTTATTTTATATCTCTAGATTGTTGAGACCTTGCAGAGGCCCCAGAAAATGCCCCCCATCGTTATTCACCTCCTGGGGAAGGGGGCACTGGAGCAGGAAGCAAGAGGATGAGGCGGGTGGGCACCCGCCTGAGACTCGGTTTGCCGCAAAGGTCCTGGCAACCTTGTTTTCTTTTCTGAATCAGGCTCTCTCTCGGGGGCTTCCTGCCTCTGTGTCCTGTGTAAGCAGTCTGACATTAGCAGGTACCTTTGGAGTGACGCCCCTAAAGACCCAGGTGGATTCTCCAGCTGATAATCAAAAACAACTGGATATAATGAATGCACTGAACAATACATATAGCTGTGTCTTTCCTTTCTGTTCCTGAAGACAAGTGATGCTGCATTTCTTTGACCTTGGCTTTTATGTTTCCCGTGCCCAGATGTGGTGTTTGCCTTCCAGTTGCGCAATCCTGTGCACAATGGCCACGCTCTGCTGATGCAGGACACCCGCCGCCGGCTCCTGGAGCGGGGCTACAAGAACCCAGTCCTCCTGCTCCACCCTCTGGGGGGCTGGACCAAGGACGACGACGTGCCCCTGGACTGGCGGATGAAGCAGCATGCAGCTGTGCTTGAGGAAGGGGTCCTGGATCCCAAGTCCACCATCGTTGCCATCTTCCCATCTCCCATGTTGTATGCTGGCCCCACAGAGGTGAGCAGCTCCCTGAGCTGGGCTATGGGCCTCAAAAGCGCAGGCTCCAACTTTATATACAGAAGCCGATGAGTCTCTTGGCTCCTTCTTCATCATGAGCAGATTCTGAAATCTTCTGGTCTCTCTTCTTTATCCAACTTAATTATGTTTCCACTTAGTGCTTAGAAAAGTGCTAGAAACATCAAATCAAGCCTGTTATACACTGCCTTTGAGAATATAGAAGGTGGCATGTAAATGAGGTGAATAATGCAGGTTAACTGGTTTACAAGGCAAGTGGTGTCTAACCTAATGCTGTGTCCAAACTTCCAGTTACTCTGATTCTCCATGCTCTGTGAGCTGCATTAGTAGCTCATGGAGACTGTGTCTCTAAAAGCTTAGCCATCTCCCTTTCGATCACGCAGTGAGCCTATCAAACAGAGACCTTCTTTGTCCCACCGTACCACCAGTGGAGGGGATTTGAACAAGTTTGCGGGAAGTATGATGAATAGAAAGGGTCTCAACCCTTTGGAATGCCCCAAACTGAGTTTAATAAATTAATTCTCTTCAACCAGATCAAAGGTTCAGGCCTCCTAGTCTCTTCTCCATCCTCTATATTTCTATTGGAGCTATAAAGAGGACAATTCATTTTGAAATTCCATTGCTGTGTTGAACTAGAGTCACCGCCTGCACATGAAAGGCAATTAGCTCATTCTTGGCAGTCAGATAAGAGACAGTGGAGTTTGTAATTTCCTTTAAACTGTGATTTATTTTGAATGGGGAAGTAAAATGCACAGTTCTGTAAAACAGTAAGATCTGAGTGTTCCTGGTCTTGTAGGCCTGTTTGGGGAGATTAGGAAATATAACCTCAGGTTCTAAGAGGGGGTATTCTGACCTTTGAAGCCCCTGTCCTCCCTAGCATAACCAAGCACATGAAGAAGAGAGCTTGGAGCCTTTAGACACCTCACTGAGTTTCTTGCAATTATTAGTTGACCCAAGTTACTGAATTACTTTTACAAAAGAATAAAGGTGTAAATGGGGACCCCCAGAACTGGCCAGTGATGACCAGTATGTCCCTTATGTGCTATTTCCTAGGTCCAGTGGCACTGCAGGTCCAGGATGATTGCGGGGGCCAATTTCTACATTGTGGGCCGGGACCCTGCAGGAATGCCCCACCCTGAGACCAAGAAAGACCTGTACGAACCCACACATGGGGGCAAGGTCCTGAGTATGGCTCCTGGTCTCACCTCTGTGGAAATCATTCCGTTCCGAGTGGCTGCCTACAACAAAGCCAAAAAAGCCATGGACTTCTATGACCCAGAAAGGTAGGTGTTCAAAGGAGACTTCTGTGATCAACATCTGTACACCTGGAACATCGAAGCAAAATTCTGGCCCTTTGGAAAACTCCAGTGCATCTCCACATGCTTCTAACTGGAATGGGCATGCCTTGAAGGCCAAGACCTGGCCTTACACATTTTGTGTTCCATAAAATTGTAACACAGCCCCATAAATAGAGTAGATGGTCCGTAAATATTTCTTTTTTAACATACACTTCTTGAACATCAGGACTGCATGCCTGGCACATTAAGTAAAAGGGTGTCCACACAGGAAGAGTTTTTGATGAGTGTTACGGTGTCCTCACTGTGCTCAGAGGCCAGAGAAGGCTGAGCAACAGGAGACACTTCCCATGAGCAGCGTGGACCCAGAGGAAACAGTGAGAGTACAGCTGCCATCATTTCCCCTTCTTCTGCAAGTTCCCTTACTGAGCTGAGAATTTAGCAATTTCCATTTTAGAAGATACAGCATTTTACAGAAGGAAAAAATGTGGCCTCAGAACCCATAACATAGTCCAGGAAGCTTTAAGGAAGACATTATTTACCTAAGAGGAGTTCTTTGTTCCCACCCTGTGACAGGCACAGCGAGTATGACTTCATCTCAGGAACCCGAATGAGGAAGCTGGCCCGGGAAGGAGACAATCCCCCAGATGGCTTCATGGCCCCCAAAGCGTGGAAGGTCCTGACAGATTATTACAGGTCCCTGGAGAAGAACAGCTAAACAGCCCGAGTTTCTCTCTCAAGTGCTCTTTGGTTCCCTTTTCTATTTTTGTGATCAGATGCTTTGTATCCAATTGTTTCTCAATGCCTGATTTTAGAGTTTTATAATGAGGTAAAAATTGTGTCTAAACTTTAACGTCAACTTCCATACACATAGAAAAAAGTGAAACCGAAGACCAAATCTTAGCAGAGGAAAGCAATAATGCTATTATTTTAGAATGAAATTAATTGTATTGTCTACTGTGTCTGAGCAGGTAGGCCCCACAGTTCTTAAAAAGCTCTGACCACGTGTCTCATTTACTTGCTAAGAAGCATATTTTCTAGCTTAAGTTTTGCCAACCTACACTCTCCCAGTGTCACACACCAGCAATTAAATAAATCAGAAGAACAGCAGCCTCTTCTGTACAGCTGACAAAATTTCTTACCTGGAAGAGGTGTACTCATGTTAAGATTCTTCCTAATATTTCACCTCATGCTGTATACAGTCTTACTGCTTAACCTCTTATACACTGAAGGATGACCTGACTGGAGAAACCAAATGTGTGAAAATGTGAATTTAATCTCAGAGATCTATGCAACCTACTTATGGCACTGAAGTTATATTATCTAATTAGAGAAGTCTTACAGCACTTCTGTGCATAATGTAACTTCAATTAAACAGTGCCTTTTCATTAAACAGCGTAGAGTGCTTTGATGACAGATTTCCACCCAGGACTCAGTCTGGCAATATTATGGAAAGTTAATTTTCCTCCTCTTTGCTGTGGGCATTGTGTCCTGTGGAGAGGCTGTGCCTACAGACTGCAGCAGCAGCAGCTATCACTGAAAACCATTCACACCACCAGACTAGTGAGCTGCTAGAACTGGAAAAGACCTCAGAAAACACTGAATCCAACCCGTTCACCTGACAGGTGACCAGACTGAGACGATGTACAAGCATGTGCTTTGTGAGCTGCTGAGCACTGCAACAAAACATAAAACTGGCATTACTGGGAAATGCTGGTGGCACTGAACGGGCCATGTGACTCCAGTCTGGGACTCTGTCCACACAGAACAACACAGGAGCCGGGTCTGACTCGCCTCAGCTGCTTATCGAAGGTCCTTGAACAGAGGGCGCTTACACAGCAGCCTTCTTGGATGCTGAAAGGTCCAGGGTTTTAAAATCCAGCGGATTTCATTCTAGTTGGGAAAAAAATCTTTTCAAAGACTTATTGCTGTTTTGAGACATCGAACCTCTGGTGGCTTTACCTCCTGGGAGGCAGTCTTTTGTACTTTATGCACAATTCCTGGTGCTAAGGGATACATGAAGAAGCAGTACCTTTTATACATAGGTCTCTCTGGAAGAGACTTAAACAGGGAAAACTGTGAGTTTTAAAATATTCTGTTTTTAAAACATGCTAATCTTAGCTAATAAAAGCTCTTTTGAGAATAACATACAATGGCTACAGTGAAAGTGTAACTTTAATAATAAAGTGCCTATATTACTCATTTCATCAGGGGTACTCACAACTGCCTTTAAAAAATAGCATATTTATTGAAAACACAAACCAGGTAGTGCCTTAACTCATGTATTTTGTGATTTTTAAAAATATTTAAAACTGTCCTCCTGCTCTAGTGCCATGTTGTACGAATGACTAGTTGTATGTATAACTGATGCTTATTCTTAGTTTAATAAATTTCTCAAAATGAAAACTGAGCCTTTTCTGCCTGTAACAGAGTGTTGGCTGGCCACATGCCTGTTGAGGGCTTTGTGACTCCTCGTCACTGGAAACAGCAGCAGCTCTGTTCCAGACCGTAATGCCGGGGCTGTTGGACCTTATCCACGTCATTTCCAAAACTGCTCTGAGAGTGGCCGCGCTGCAGTGATACTTTCAGAGATGTCTGGGTTCCTCAGGGACCTCTCCCCAAATGTCTGGGTTCCCCGGGGACCTCTCCCCAGGATTTCATTGCATAAAGATCTGAATCGAAATTTTTTTCTTTTTTCTAACTTGCTCCCTTTTGCTCCAAGTGCCCCCAAGGAGTATTACCAGCGGGGTGGGAAGCAGTTGTTTTTCTCACACAACATCCCACATCTTCACTGACCTCAGCAGTTGCTCCTTTTGTATGCAGAAAGGACACCCGGTGCCACCCTTACTTTCAGTGTTCCTCAGGAAGGCCTGTGTTTTGGTTTTCCTCCTTCTTGAATCCCCTCCTCCTTTCTGTCCTGAAGGCTTAGTGAAAATGACTGCTGCCATCCTCACTCCAAGTAAGACTGGTGTGACAGCCAACTCAAAGCTACCACTTGTTGCTCCTCCCTTCTTCTCCCCAGACCCTTACCCACTGGCTGCAAGTGACAATTAGAAAGACAGAGTAGGGCAGGGAATGTGTAAGCCCATGAAGATGTGAGTGGTGCTGACGGGGATGCCAAACTGTACAGGGCAGTGTGAGATCCTGGAAAGGCACATATGTAAATCCTTCAGTCAGATAATGGTGGACTTACAAATACATCAACACTGTATCAGGATGCAAAATTTCTCTCCAACCCATAGTCCCTGCAAAAAGAAACAATCTTGGCAACTTAAGAACAGCAAAGTTTGTTTTTTCCTCATCCCCCTCCTTTCTGTTATTACCTGACTTCAAGGTCAAGCATGGGTGGGTAATCAGGAAATCGGATGGTCAGTAAATCAATCAACTGTTCCCATGTCTATAGCAGTGATTTCCAACTTTTCATCTCATGCACACATACACTAATTACCAAAATTATGCAGCACACTAAAAAATACATTTTCGACAATCTGACAAAAAATATAGGTGTAACTTTGGCTCATTCACACCAGATGGCTATGGTGGTGGCTGTTGTCAGTTTTTCACTTGACAAGCTAAAGGAAAAGAGGTCAGTGCCCCTGACTCAACAGTCAGGTAATGCATGTTTTAAAAATTATTGCAGCAAAATAAAATTTTTTATTTTTTCTTCCACCTAGCATGCATTTCATTCCTTGGTCAATATTAACTGTTATGTATTGGACCACTCATAATACACACTGACCAAATAATGAAAGTGATAGACAAGCAATTCTCCAAAGAACTACCTAATCTTTTGCCTTAATTGTATTGAAATTATTACTAAAAATAAATGGGTCAATGGCTAGAGTTTGGACATTTTAGTTTGACACAGAAAAACCAAGACAAAATAAAAATAATGCTTTTCCATGGGGCTAGCAAAGAACAATGGATGGAAGGAAGTCTTGAACTAAGAAACAAGCCTTCCGAAGGTGAGCCTTGGTAGTTGTTCACTGGCCTCTTCTATAACTGAGGAAGCTTTCCCTATCTCTGCCCCGCCCCGCACCCCCCCCACCCGCCCTGCCCTACCGTGGCCCATTACCCTTTCCGTAGACCTCCTAATTTGGATTAACTGCAGGGAAAGCCAGTCTCAATTATAAGACATCTAAATTATAAAATATTTTTTACCTCCAAAAATATAAGCAATTGATAGGCACAGCTCTTTCAATGTCATACTATGCATTTGTAATCACTAGCATCAATACTATACACTTTGTTCAGTAAACTTCTTAAATATAGTTGGTTTGTTTCAGAAGTTTCAACTTGCTCTAAACCTATTTTACTAAAATAACATGAAAGTTCTTATAAACTGCAAAATATTGTAAGAACTTATGGGTGAAGAAAGATCTTGATTTATACTTATGGCATAAATAGTTGAAAGGTAAAGTTCAGCTTAGCACAGGTTGAAATAATGAGACTATTTTCATGTAAACAACTCCAATATCAACCTCATATTTTAAACTAGTTAAAAGATTGGCCTCTGTAAGTGTATTCACCAAGAACCTACATTTATGGAAGGAATGAATTCCATCAACCACCTCAGAGATATATTATATCCCCCATCCTATCCTCAAATCATAAAAATAATTATGGAACTACCAGATCTTTGGATATTCAAAGTTAATAACCAAGGAAAACTTACAGCTCCAGCAGAGCCAAGGAAATAAATGAGTTTAATAAACAGAAACCCCAGGCACATGGAATGTCTCTGACTTACCTACCTAATGGCACGTTTCCTGACTTGCACCTATTAAACAAGTCCATTTACTATGGCTGATAACCATCAGTGGCTAAGAAAGCCATCCAGCTTAGAAGTCCTGAGGATCAGGTCAGAATTGCCAAGGGCCCCACATCCGTCTACCAAGATGGCCAGTGTGCTGTTTAGTGAAAAGCACATCTATCTCAGCACTTCCATTATCGCACAGATAAAGAAATGGAGCCCAGAATCAAAAATGACTTGTGTAAGGGCATGGTAACCTACAGCCTTACCCACTTCCTAGCTTCTAAAACCTTTTCATATGACTTTTAAAACAATCCCAGAAGGTACACATTATAATGCCTATTTACAGATAAGGGAACAGGTGTCCAACAGAAGAGATTTTGCCTAAGGCCACATTGCCATATATAATAAAAATTCCACAGCTGGGAGTGAAACCTAGAAAGCCGAAAATGAACTTTACATGACATAAAAACCTGAACAGTTTCTTCTGCTAGAAATATAGAAGGGTACAAAAAACTTTCACTCCCATAGTAACAAGAAAAATCCAGAAAAAATAAAAATAATACTTTCTATGAGGCTAGCAAAAAACAGTGGATGTAAAGAATTTTTCACCAACTTCCTTCCAGGGAGAAATAAGCCCTTCAGAGGCAAGCAGAGAACCTTGGTCTCTTGTTTGTATCAGGGTGGACTCCTAAGCTGGAGGCAGCCCTTGGAAGAACAGGCCTGACTAGATGGAGACTCTCTGCAGGGGTGAGAATTCAGCCAACACTCAGACAAGAGTGACTGAAAACTGGAAACATTCAAGAACAAACTGCCAGGCTAGACAGTCCCCCTTCCCTGGATTTTGCAGAGAAAATGACAGAAGAGGGGCTGGAAGTCTTGTGCATTCTTATGGTGACTGGATGCCAGAAACTTGTCAGAACGGAACAAAACATATAAACCTGCAACCCAAATTCCTCCCAGCTCAAACACTGTGAAGAACAAAAGGCAGCTTGCATGGGAGGCTAAGGGTTGGATAAGACCAGTCAACTCAACCTCATTAAGGCTACAGCCCACAACCAGCCTGACCAGACCAGAAGGAAGGGGAATGGCCAGCCCTTCACTGTGACTGCTTATCAGAGGAAAGGAGTTACATTGCCTGGAAATAAAACAAAAACCAGTGTTATGCTTCAGTCTCCACTGTTCTTTTTGATACCCACTACCTGGGAACATATATATTACAAGGTAAAAATTGATCACCTAGCTAAAGAGTTGGGCACACCAAATAGCACTCCACCATTATGAGCTCGTGGGATGGGATCAAACTGTCCCTGAAGCTGTCCACACAAACTGTATACATTGCTCATTCTTCCAGCATGGGCACTTGAGTTACAATACTGACCTTCATTTAGCATATGCTTAGGGCTCCATGTGACCAGCTGGTCATTTGTCATTTTTTGTGTCCAGCCACATTCCTCACAATATTCAAGTTTCCTTTGGATGAAAATATTGCTCCCCTTTTGCATTTAGTCTTGATGAGTCACTAAATCCAGATACTTGCTCTCAAACCCTTTAGGCTAAAGGAGTTCATGGAGGGTCATTCTCCCAAAGCTCCAGGACTGCCAGGGTGATTTCTGACCTGTGTTTATACACTCACTTCCCAGATTTTCAATCCTGAATGAATAATTTAAAGATAAACAGTTGGGAGTTAATTTAATCCAGTGCAAGAATAAAAGCAAGATTCTTATGCAATTCCTCATTAAAAAAAAAAAACTTTCTGAACTTTCTGAGTTTCTAACCTAAACCCAGTTCTTTAGCTTCCCTTTGATCTTATGAGCTCCAATATCCTTCAAATAAATTCTTTATTGCTTAGGTCAGCTGGAGGTGCCTGCTTGCAACAGAACCTCCCTGGTACTCTTTTCAATACTATGGCCCAGTAGACAACGCTCACCTCCCTCAGACATGACTGTAAAGGACTCTATTATACGGGGTGATGTAGTATCATCCTCTATTTGAGTACCTTGGCTATTCTTAGAATTTCTGGAAGCTGGAGGCACGCTCATATTTCAAAGCACAAAAGCTTATATCTAAAAGTGTTCTCAGATTTATAACTACAAATATTAGACAATCACAAAAATATACTCCCAGTTCAACATCTGAATAATGAGAGTTTTATGAGCTGTTAAGTTATAATAGTATAAATTTTACACCAGTATTACTGAGAATATTTTGTTTTCAGTCTCATTGCTAAATGGTTTCTTTTACATTGGATCTCATTTGCGTCTGGCATATACACTGTATATCTTCTCAATACAACTTCACGAACATGTTCTAGAATTTTCACCTGTATGTTAAGGAGAGCTTTAACTTTTGAGACAATAAGGAAACTCTACCTTTGATGACTAAATCAACATATTTAACAATGAAGGCACTCTAAAGATTTCTGTCAGCTCTGAATGGAATGATTCAATGGCTTTATTTGAGGCTTCTAGATAATGCTGAAGTTTTAGTCATGCAGGAGATATGCTCAGCATATCAGAATATTCAATATTCTGATACTGACCTTAAGAGAAGCTAAAAAGAGAATTCTAAAATATACATTATCCAATTTATTTTCTTTATCCCAAAGAAAGTTGTAACATTTGTCCACAAACAACACAAATGCAGTGAAATAAAACAAAACCAACCAAACAAAAAAACCCTTACCAATGAGGGATGCTGTTATATTTACACAGGTACACTCACAGCTTGAGACAGCCTCACCTAACACCAAACCTAGGAGTACTTATAGCTGCTAATGTTAGGCCATTATAATCCATATAGACTATTTAGATGATCTAAACCCAGCTCTTGATAACATGGTGAATGCTGGGTCACTCTGCACAGGTGTGTGTGTGGTGGGGGTAGCGGAAAGGGGGTTGAATGAGATAGAAAGAAATCATAAAGGAGACACTGAATTGATTCAAATATTGAGGTACTAAGCTCTGTTTTTAAAAAAGGTCTAGGCAAACTTTGAGACACATCAGAAGTCTTCCAACAATGAGGCTTTTAAAGGACATTACACAGGTGTTCCATTTTAATCCTAAGTGTAGGCTTCAGGATCATAGAACTGATTTAAGCATGCATGGAAAACACTCAACATGTGAGCCTGGTCACCAGATATGTACATCAGTGTGTAAAAGTAATGATGTGGTAGCTAACATCTGGGCAGTTTAACTGTGCCAGACCCTGTGCTGAGTGCTTTGTATGTCTCATTTTACTGCACAGCCCGGTAAGGTGGGTGCCACTGTCACTACAGTTTATAATGAGAAGCTGAGGCTCAAAGAAGTTAGATAACCAGTCCAAGGACACACCGTTAATGGGGAGCTTGGATTCAAAGTCCAACTCCAGATCTGGTGTGCCTGACGATACCTGAAAGGAAAGAACCTAGACTCCACCTACATATGCCATGTGCATGCCTACATCAGAGTGACAGATCATATAACACTAAATGTTCTTTAAAAGTATACAATAAAGTTTCCTCAATTCCACTTCGAGCTATCTGAGGAAAACCAAAACACTAATTTGAAAAGAAATTTGCATTCCTATCTGTATTCACTGCAGCATTAGTCACAGTAGGCAAGATATAGAAGTGACCTAAGTATCCACTGACTGCTGAGTGGGATGAAGATGTGGCACACACACACACACAACATGGAATATGGCTATTACTCAGCCATAAAAAAGAACGAAATTTTGCCGTTTATGACAACATGGATAGGCTGCGAGGGTATTATGCTAAGTTGAAATAAGGCAAGGTAAAAACTCTACTATTTCACTTATATGTAGAATCTAAAAAACAAAATGGAAACAGATTCACTGAGATAGAAAACAAAATGATGATTGCGGGGGGGCGGGGGGGGGGGGCGGGGGGCGGAGATGAAAGGGAATAAGAAGTACAAACTTCCAGTTATAAAATAAGTAAGTTACAAGGATGTGATGTACAACAGGAGGGAGTACAGCCTGTAGTAGTAACTTATACAGTGAAAGGTGGTTACTAGATTTATTGTGGTGATCGATCATCATAAGATATATAAACATTGAATAACTATGTTGTGTATCTGAAACTCATATAATAATGCACTCAAAAATATTTTAGTAAAAATAAATACATAAATAAGGCCTTTCCCAACATTGATCACCCAGGGAAGTGCACGTTCTCACTCAGAAACTATAAGCAAAATAATAATAATAATAATAATAATAAGTTTCCTCAATTACTTTAAGGCATTAAGTTGCCTAGATGAAACATAATTGCTGGAATTAGTAGTGTATCTCTCTAACGTCATTTGATGATTAAAACCATGATAAATTTAATTTAACTACTGCTATTGGATATTCTGAATTTAAGAGAAACTAAAAAGAAGGGATATGGGAAGGAATATATCACCTCTTATTTTTGATTACTATGTCATCAGATTAAAATTAGTGATTACTGAAATTCATATTAAAAAAGAATGATTAAATACCAGTATGTATGTTATAAAGTGTGAAAGCTACACAGCAAGACAAGAGCAGTCTGAGGGCAGGTTCTGCAAACCAAAACCGCCCGGAACGTTTCCATAACTGACAAAGACACGGCATAAGTAGAGAAAAATCAATTAACAGGGACCTCTTTATTACACATTTATAAAATAATAGTATAATTATTAAAAGCTATATTTTTTGGTATCTTGTGTTTTGCATTCAATTTATCACTCATCTTCACAGTTTTTCAAAACTTGATTTTTGTATCCACAGTGTTCTCTCACAACCTCTACCCCACCCGCCATTCAAAGCACAAGTAAAGAGCGAACCATTCAATAGGGTTCTAGTGAGAGACTTACTATCAAAGACATTAATCCAATAACTCACAAATAGAGATTGAGTGTTTTCAAAGAAATACAATAAAAACAAAAATATATAAAGCATCATTTAATCTTTCTGATGATTCAGAACGTGCCTGAATATCAGAGAGTGCCGTGTTCCTCCTGCTGTGTGTTCGGAGTTCTAATGCGCACAGCACCGGTGACTCCAGGCACAATATGAGGCTTTTTCTGTGTGTGTTTGCACTGGTTGGGGTGCAATTTGTAATAGGCTAAGAAAACTTTTAAAATTTCAGTTACAAAAATGAGTATTTTTAGCACATTTAATAAAAGCTACTTGTTTTAAATTACCATTTTATTTTTGATGACCAAATTATATTTGACCATAAATAATGAACATACAACTTTAAAATAACATTAAAAAATCATGGTTACAACAGAACTATGTTACATTAAATGAAGAAAGGAAAAGTCACTTACATGTATTGTATGGCACTGAGGAGTTTCAAAGCCATTCTTCTGAGTGACTTTCAATCCCCTTTATGTCTATCAATTTGAAAATGTCTCTCAGTGTGCTCGCAGACCGGTGGAATCAGTGCTGATCATGCGACTGCCTGAAAACCATTCCACAGTATTATCCTGACCACCAAAATAACTGAGCCACATCTAAACATTCAGATGTGGTAGACTCCAACTATTCAACAGCAGAGAAATACTCAATTAAAAAAAAAGCTGAAACAAGTAAAAACTGAAAGTGGCTGAATCACTGTACCTTTTAGATACAACATTCAATCTTATTTTTGCTATATAGTATTTGGTACTTTTTGATTCAGTAGTTGGGGTAAAAAAAAGTTTCTGTATTCAAACCTATCTACAGAATGTCAATATAAAATGTGTGAATATATACATTTAACACACATACACACTCTCTCTCACATATCTAGAAAGCAGCACTTAACCACATCCCCATTTCTCACTAATGACTCAATCTATGAACTGTTACTTTAAGACCAGCTTAGATGCTATAAGGCTGCAATGTATGGCTAAAAAGGTCAAACACAAGCACCTACACTCAGGCTGGATTAAATTGTTCCTCCTCATGATTTCTGACAAGTGGTAATACCGTTTATATAACAGCTATGTCTCAATAACTTAGAATTCAGAGTATAAAACCAGTGTCATTCCACTCCCTCACTGTTCAAAGAATACTCCTGCTTCCATTCTGGTTCCACTAATGATAACAGGGCACACCGACTGCTGACCTGTACAAATGACCTTTACTCTTAATCTAAACAAACATGTGTTAAAACATTCTGAAATGCCGCATCCTTTGATTTCTTCATCTTTTCAATTGCCCGATGCAGGTCCTGCTGTTGAACAGGTCGAATTTCATCTTCATCGTGGCTAAAATGCAAACAAAACCACCAAACATTCAAATAACTTTAGGACAGACCTCCTTAAAATATCCTTACCATGATTAAAAATTAAAATCTCCTTCCCATTTCAGACCCCAAAGACCACCACAATTAAAAGCTTCTCGTAGACTCTGTCAGGAGTTACCTATGCACACACAAGTCTTAGGTTTTTAAAAAGCACAGACTGAGAAGAGGCAGGAAGCTGCGGTGGCTGCTGTAAACATGACAGCCGTGGTAACGAGAATCGCCCATTTCCCACTGAGACTCTAAGGGCAGTGCAGAACCATGTGGTGACAATGTTACATAAAGGCGAGTCAGTTTGCCCAAGTGGAGATACTAACTCCAATCAAGGAGTCAAAGGTTATTCCCATGAAAACTGGAATTAAAAAGTAGCTCTCCTACTTGTATATTATGTATATGTTTAGCTTTCGATGAACTGAAAATTCCTTACTATTAATAAAAACCAACTAATCTAAGTCCTCCCTCTTGGGTTAATAATACTAAGAAAAACAAAACACAATATATAATGTCTCCTTTGTAATTTATAGATACTAAGGAAAAAACACTTGGGGAAATAGTTATGATAATCCAATCTACTGGCTAGATTTTTCACAAAGAAATGAAGGGTCCAGAAGTAAGGCCTCCTTGAGTGCGGTTGGTACAGTAATAACATGGGTGTAATAATTTATAGTTCTAATTTGAACATTTCACCTAAAATGTCATATGGTGTGCTCAAGTGTGATATTGTTATGTTATAGAATTACATACTTATGATTTTGTAATGAAAGATTTTATAATTAAAAAGGGACATTATTTGTGCTGGACTGTATAAAATTTTCAGGGTTTTGATGACAGCAGAAAAATAGAAATCTCATTATTAACATAATTTTATTTAAGCATAAAAAATTATACATAAGTTGTTCTGCTGTTCTCCTATTAATCTTATATACAAGAATAAAGACCTTCAGCAGATAGACTGGCTACAGAGGTAAAAGTATTTCCAACTTTAGCGCCAGAGTAATTGGATCAATCTGGCAATAAACCAATAAGTAAGTTGCCCTTACATGACAGGGCTCAAGGAAACACTAAAAAAAGGTCTAGAACTAGCACATACCTAGCTACAGTTAAAAGGGTAGTTTTTATGCAAACCTTCCTATACCAAGAGAAGCGATTTTTCTACGGCAATACACTGTAATTAAACACAAGAATATAACAAGTAAATCCAAGTCACTTGGAGTGAAAGCCTCAGGTGGATGAGGGAGACTGAGAAACAAAAGGGCAAGAGATGGAGAACTCATTCAACACAAGCTCCCAAAGTACACTAGCTTGCCAGAGTCAGAAATTCTTCATTAAGAAGGTTGATGCTTTGAACAGGGGTTTAGAACTGCAATGTTCGACTGGCTCAGGACAAGTAGCCTTTTGGAAAACTTCCTTACGGGACATGGTTCATCAGGGCTGAGTTATTCCAGTTCAGTAGTATCTTTGCTGGAATAAGGCTGGTACAAAATTGGTTTCTCAAGCTCATCATACTTTGAAACTGGTTTCAAGTGAAATTGCTGCATTGACAAATGGCTTCTTTGTTTAAGTAAATACATTATTATTAACAAGTTGAAGTCTAGTCTATATCAAGGCCCACCCACTTACATGTAACATTTCTGGAAGACAAGGCACTCATTTCCATAAGAAATGAAACTTAGGAATTTAACATGCAAAGCAATCCAGAGGACCCTGTTTTCCCAGTAGAGATGGGCAAACCTAAGTTTCTGTCAGCTTTCTGTGACTGAGTCCATAAACTTTCAGTAGAAATTTAGCTTTCATTTCTACCTCTTCATTCTAGATGCCCCTCAAGACTCCCTCCCCACAAAATCATTTTCAGAACTCACCTTTAAAAAAAGGACAATAAAGTTGCGGAGATTGTTAATTCAAACTTACCTTTTATTCCATAAGCAGGGTTGGTATTGTAAAGCAAAATGAAAGAAACTAACCTAAAAGCTCCAAAAGGATCTGATAAATATTAGAGATCAACTCTGTATACACATACCTTTCTTCTGATGTAGAGTTAACATATTCCCTGACACAGAGGAGGGCAGCATCTCGACACATCTCTTTTAGGTCGCTTCCTGAAAATCCATCAGTTTCCTGGGCAACTTCTAGCAGGTCCACATGCCTATCCACCTTAAACAAACATGTAAAAAACACACTTAAAAAACAAACATAAAATACACTGCAAAGGATATATCCAAACACTCTTCTTAGAATAAAAGAATGGTAAGCACACTGGAACACCATGGAAGAACAATCATTAAAGAGTACTTTCAGTTTCTAGAAATTTTTATAACCATAGAAGCTTAAAATTTGAAATCTCATTTTTATTAATTATTATTATGACCAAAGAGTGAAGTAATCTCAGTATATATATATTATGGAGTGATAGTGAAGAAATATTCAAACAACGTTGGATTCCTTTCAGTAACTCTAGGAAGATCCCAAGTTAACACTTTTCTATAATATATTCAACACACTTGACAAATAGTCTACATCATTTGAGTCCTAAACCTATTACAAAAAACATATTCCATTGAAATACTCTAACATCCATTTTAACTGTAATGTTCTGGTATTCTACTACCTCAATATTAATTCAGCACTTACAGTCTTGCTCTTTAACCTAAGCTTATATAAATAGTCAAGCCAATTAAGTGATTGTACTGGGAACATAGTAGACTTGGGATAATATAATCATACCAAACTTATATGTAGATGAAGAGAAAAAAGGCAAGAAAAGAAAGTACTTATAATAATTACCATCTATTAAATTATTGTCATTCACTTTACATGTGTTATTCTCATTTAGTCCTGTCAGTTAAGTAATCTCATTTTCATTTTCAGAGAACAGTGAGGCCTGAAAAGGTTAAATTGTCCACGGTTGCACCATTGCCAGATCTAGGATTTGAACGCAATGTAGTAGAGGTCCAGCTACATTGCCCCCATATAGCTAACCATTTGTCCTAACATTTACTTTCCCCCACTGATTTGAAATGCCACCTTTATTAGTTACTAAATTCCCATTTGTCTTTGTGGAAGACCCACTGTCTCAGAAAGAAGAGCAACTTTACACAGGGACTAGGGACTTGGAGGTGACAGGGCATGGGCTCTATTGTCAACTCTGCAACTGTGACCTCACATGACAATATTCTGATTCCTAAACATGGGGATTCAATAAAGAGAAATCACAGCCTTCGATAAAAAAGAACATGAACTCAGAAAGGAGGTGTGAGAGGCAAACAGTAACGGTAAGCAAAGAAAATAGTAAACATACAGATAAATCTAAATCTATAAAGCTATAGATAAAGCTATAATCTATGAACAGTATTAAGAATAATTTGGGGTAGAGAAACCATGTAGAACTAAAATGCTAGACAGTAAGAAAATGTAATAAACAGGGGACATGTAGGTCAAGGCATTCTGAAGTCTTAAAATTATTGGAAAGAGGGCAGATCTATTATCAACTTGGACTTTAAGTATATACATCAAAACAATTAAGGGTACCACTGAATTTTAAGAGGACCAGTCAAAGAGGATGTTTCACTTCCAAACCAGGGGAGGAATAAAGAATACAGGAGCAACACCAAAGAACACAGGGCAGGGGTGCGTTATGTGGAGAAAAAGCAAAGCAAAGCATAACACATGGAAAACACTAAAATAAAAAGGAATGAATCTAAATTCATGAGCAATCACAAATGCAAGCAGACTAAACCAGGCTGGTAAAAGACAAGATCATACTGTATAAAAACCAAAATGCAGCTCTTTGAGGTTTATAATAGCCACATCCTGTCAAAAGGTAAAAGAACAGGCTTAATGTTACATTTGAAAGGAAAAAAGCCAAAATTGAAAGTAGAAGACTGGAAAATGATATGCAAGGCAAGTATTAACGAAAAGAAAGCTAATGTAGTTCTGTGTCCATCAGCTCAACAATTTTTTTTTTTTTTTACTCTAAGTGCATGATTTGGAATTCATTACATAATGATAAAAAAAATTCATCAGCAAAATATAACAATTCTTCACTGGTAAACACTAATAACATGGTCTCAAAACACAAACAGCAAAATTAACATAATTCCATAGAGAAATGAACAAGTACACAAAAACACTGGGAGAGTTTAAACTCTTGTTTTATATACTGACATCAGACACCAAGTTCCTAGGAACGGTTATAGTTAGCACCTGTAATCCAATAGTGTACAAATAAAACCTGACAAACTGATTACAGTAATTTTGTGTAATTTGGATATTGTCTTTTGTTAGTTATAAGGTTGCAAATGTTTTCCCAGTACCCTGTTCTTTCACATTTTTCTTTCTCTTTCAATTATAATTTATGCTTTTTGTATCTGAGGAATTCTCCTTACAAACATACATTTGAAATCAGATACATACAGTGATCTAATTTCCCTACTGTTTGTAAATAGTGTAATAGTGAACACGTAAAAATAACCTACACCTGAATTAATGTATCTACCCACACCCATCACTGGAACTAATGCACACTACCAGCTTCAGGACAGTGGACCACCAATGATGGTGATTAGGGGGATGCAAAGCAAAATATGTTAAGATTACCTGTTAAATCTGGGTGGTAGATATAAGGTTATTTGTGTGTATGTTTCAAATCTTTCATAAGTTTAAAAAATTGCTTAGAAAGATCTTCCAAATTATGCCCTGAGATGTTACAAATTAGCACTCCTCCCTACAACAATCACCACTTCCACCCTGTGCTGTGAAGCCTCTTCTGGGGTCACACTATGTTCTAACCACTCACAAATGTTGTGCACAACAGTGATAAAGTTACAAAGATGAACAAAACAAGGATGAGAAAAGAACAAAAAGGAGAAGACTCCAGTCGCTGGGGAAGCAAGATTAACTAGCAGGTAGCATACCATAGTGGTTAAGAGAAAGGCTCCATCACTGCTTTGCTTTATGAGCCTGGGCAACATATTCTAATGTAACTTATCTGGGTTTCACTTTCCTCAACTGTAGCACTAGTATGGACTCCTTCTATGAATTGAGCATTAAATAAAACAATGTACAGTTGACCCCTGA
The DNA here is from genome assembly GCF_004126475.2 of Phyllostomus discolor. Taxonomy (NCBI): domain Eukaryota; kingdom Metazoa; phylum Chordata; class Mammalia; order Chiroptera; family Phyllostomidae; genus Phyllostomus; species Phyllostomus discolor. The sequence continues at coordinate 142,807,642 of NC_040907.2, forward strand.
ACAACATGGGGGTTTAAGGGACAATAGCCTCCATTTAGTCAAAAATCCTCATGTAACTTCTGGCTCCCCCCAAAACTTTACTAATAGCCCACTGTTGACCAGAAGCCTTACTGATAACATGAACAGTTCAGTGACATATATTTTGTATGTTATCTGTATTACATACATAAAAATAATGAAGCCAGCCAGAGAAAAGAAAATGTTATTAAGAAAACATAAGGAAGACAAAATATGTTTATAGCATTATATGTAATTACTTTTTAAAAATTCCACATATAAGTGGACAGGCACTGTTAAAACTCGTGTCGTTCAAGGGTCACTCTCACAATGCTTGGCACATAGCAAACACTCTTAAGAGAATCCCTTAACGTAACAGCTATTAGCCCTAGCTGGTTGCTCAGATGGTTGGAGCATCACCTTGTGCACGCAAAAGTTGCAGACTCAATACTGGATCGGGGCACACACGTAGGTTGGGGGTTCTGTCCCCACTTGAGGGCATGTGGGAAGCAAATGATTAATGTTTCTCTCTAATGTCTTGCTCACTCTCTCTCTCTGAAATCAATAAGCATATCCTGGGGTGAGGATTTTTTTAAAAAATTTAAAAAAATAACAGCTATTAGATAAACCATGAAGTAATGAGAACTGTTTTCTATAGGCAACTATGAAGGCAATTCCCAAGTTAAAAAGAGGTTTTGAATACTGGGAGCAATGCTGGAATAAGCTAACAAACTTCTAAAAGAGCTTCAAAAAACAGCACTTGTGTGCAGTTATTTACATTACCTACCACCAGCTGCATGCTTACATGGTCCTATAAGCATCTCAAATACAGCATTTACTTTACATTCTCAAAATGATTATATGTGATTGTTGGCACTATTTTTAATTTCCAAGTGAGAAAAAGGTTTTAAATCTGATTAAAAACCTAAAACACAAACTCCTGAAGATTTTGATTACCACATCTTTTAAAATCTAAATTCCAACTTCAAAAATACTATAATTAAATAAAAAACAAAACCCTCATACTTCTGTACAAAAATGAACATCTTATATAATTGAAAAACAGTCTGAAAAATGTCAAAGAGGATTTTAATCTGTAGATATGAAAACACATGGCTTTTTAAAAAGCAGGTTAGCTTTAATTGGGTCAAGTATACCATAGTTATTAAGTTACATGGACAGCCAAGAGTTTTGTGATTTAAGTTCCAAGTTCCATTATTCTCAACTTTTTCATTTCTAAAATGATTTAATGAACATAAACATGGTATTTATAGGATGGGAAAAATTATTATTTTCTACTTACATTTTCATTTTTCAAGATGAGTTTCAGGATTGCTTCTCTTTGTTTTAGAGCCTAAAACCAGGATAATTTCCAGTTAGCTTTTTAAAATAAATAAATAAATAAATAAATAAATAAATAAAGGATCGACTAGGTTTCCTAATGTTTCTTCTTCCTTCCCTGCAAACTACCTGACAATTGCTATAGGAAATGACAGAAACTCTGACAGAGGTTACAGAAACTAGTGACTACCGTAATTACCTGTGGTTGTCCTACTCAACTGTGTCTTCGTATTCTGACTCCCCAACGCCCAGAACAACATCTGGGCGATGATAACATGCCCTTCAGTGTTTCTTCAGTGAGTAGATGAATACCTATGACCACCGATGTCATTCCTCTACTGCTCTGCAAACCCCTTTCCTTCATTTAGGAAACTTCTGAAAACACCACTGCCATAAAATTTCTACCAGGAATTGAAGAGATGGCAACAGTGCCTTCAGTTCCTCTGCTTTAACAATATTAACTTCCATATTCACTAATTTACATGAGTGAATTTTTATTTAGAGTCAATGTACACTTGTTCATATTCTTGTATGCTCCCCCCAATGATGCTTCATACACTAGAGAATAAAAGCTGTTACACAATATGTTACACACAGTAAGTATAAATGCTTTTAAGAGCCATTATGGCTAAAGTCGTCCCTGTTCCCACAACCATTGAAAAAACAGCCAATTACAATGAATATCAAATCAAATGACCTGAAAAACAAAATCAAACTCCACTGTTTCTGTAACTTAAGTATATTAAGTATGAAGGTGAATTTGGTGTATTAGGTGATCACCAAAAACTACTTATTTAAAAATAAATATTTAACTTGGAGAGGAGTTTTAAGGTTAATCATACAGTTTGACATCATACAGTTATGCAATTAAAAAAAAATACCATCTTCTCTAAAAACAAAATGAAAAGAGGATTACAAAATCCCCGTTTCTACATCAACAGTACTCAGATTTACAACAAATCTGTTAAACCTTTTACAACTTATTTTGATAACTCACAATATTAAACTAAAACTTTAGTGAAATGTACCTTCCAGGCTGTGTGGCCTGTGTTCTACACTGCTGTAATCTACTTTGTTTTCTGTTGGACTACAGGCAAAGATTCTGTCAATGTACTCTTTGTCTTTAAACAACTGAGGTAAACTAATTTTCCGTGAAAATGTTCTGATGTCTAATTAACAAAATAAAATAAAAATTTTTGTGTGAAGCATAACAAGTTCATCTAAATCTGGCAGAAGTCTACCTGTTCAATCTCATCATCTACTTTCCTTGATGTCCTAACTGAACTACTCAGAATCGCAGCTAAACATGAGCTTCCACACCTCCTTGCCTTTATCCATTTGGGCAGGAAAGCCTTTTCTTGCCTCACTTCCTATTAATTTCCTACCATCCTTCAAAACTCAGCTGGATTCTGTAAATTTGATAAACTCCTCAGACAGAATTATTAGTTTTCATCATCATCTCAGGTTCTCACAGTTCTTTAAACATGCCTTTGTAAAATACATTTTATGTTACTTATTTACTCTGACTACACTGCAACACAGAGTTTTTTATGGACAGGGACCATGTTGCAGTCACCAGAACTTCAGTGGTGTCTGATAAATATTAATGCTCAATAAGTGTTAGTCATAAAAAATAAATTGTATAGTCTCCTACATCAAGTTTAAAAATTTCTCTTCATTGATTTTTCAGGTTAACTTTCTAATGTTAGTGGTTAAGTATATGTGTACTCTCAGAGGAACCAGAGGTTGTAGCTACAGCAAATAGTAGACTGGAGTAATTTTACAGAGGCCGCAACCATGGATCTTCAGGGAACAGGTTTGCTTCCACAAACTGATCTCCTAAGCTGCAGATTATAAGGTGGGACAAAGCATTTTTAGCCGGAGGTTGTATATAAATTGCAATATTTTTACTTCAGAATTTGAAGTAAATATATTTAATTCAAAATTTGACAGAAATAGTCCTAGAAGTTTGTCTACGTAGCTATACATGTAACATGTTGATTGTATAGCACATCTCTTCTATTACTAACAATGTTTTCTTTCTTTCTTCTTCTATCTAAAGGCAGAGAAAATTCAAGTTCTGAGTATTCTGTGTAAAGATCAGAGTATTAATAAACTACAACCATCTACTTGAAGGTAGTTCTTTACTAATAAAGGAATGCTTGAAAGAAGTTAATACTAGTTCAGTATCACCCTCACATTCCCAGTAAGTTAAAGTGTAATAACTTAGCTACTGGCTAATTATTAATCCTGTCGAAGGAAAGCACCGATTACAACCATCAATAATTAATCAAATAAATACTAACTGTTTATCCTGTCAGGCCCCAAAGCCCCCAATCTCATCCTATGCTAAACCAAAACTATAATTTAGGCTTTTGTATGTATCTTCCACAGATAACTTGCTACAGTCCAAAGAAAGCCCCTGAAGTGGTCTAGGCAATCTTAACACAAGTATATACTTTGAGGAGAAGCAAATAATACTGATCTTGGGGGAAAAAAAGAATTAAGAAAAAGCAAGAAAGAAAGTAGAAGAAGCAATTATGTGGATTCTTGCCCCATTTCTTCCCTGCCCATCATAAATAAGTACTACTTTTTAAAAAATCATTCCCTTCTTGAAATCACAGGTAAAGACCTTAAAAAAGTAAATATTTCACTGTTCATAACATCCACCAAAACCACTTACAGGCTGGTTGATATGAAATCTTGTAGGCATTCTTCTCATGATAGCTGAGTCCAGATCCTGAGGACGATTAGTAGCTCCCATCACTATGACCTAAATAAAGAAAACAAAGGTGTTAAGTCCAACAATAATATTCCTTTTAAGTTGTTATTAAAAGGGCTTAGAAAATACAGAAAATTAAGTAGCATTTAATCTTCTACAGGAAATCTGATATTAATCCAGTATTTATTACTCAAATACTTACAAATACAAATCGAAGTTAATCCTAAATAGATCAGGGGAGAACAAAGCTTGTCAGATTTTTTTTTTAAATTATTGTAGTTTGCAAAATATGGCTACTCAATGGCTACACACTGAATAATTGAAAGCCACTTATGTTATGGCTTAGGGATACATACAAGGGAATATTTCAAGCCCCTTGATGATGATATTAAGGAGAGAATCATTTCCCCGAAGTCTGAGGATGCTGGTAATAGTAACAGATACGTACTTTTTCCTCTACATTTCGCATCATCATCTCACGGCATATATTAGCACTACAGAGGACATCTTCTAATGCAAATAAAACCTCAAGCAATACAACTTCAACCAAGGGCAAAGGAATAAAAGTAATAATCAAAATTCTGGTGACCCTACCAACCTCTGGGTCAATGTCACTTATTTATAAAGGATGTAGAGATGAAAAATCAATACAAAGATATAAGAAACAAGTTTATTTCTGAAGGGCTTCAATATTACCATTACTGTTGATATTTCTATATGACCCAATAACAGCACACATCATTAGCTATCCAAAATGAAACTTACTGGTATTCTAATAGAAAGTTTTATTTCTTTAATATGATTTTATTTTAGCCTAAGAGGTCTTAGGTTTCTGAAATAATCAGAAGCCTAATTCCAGAACATGTTGAAAGATCTATTAAATCTTATATTCTACTTGTACATTTAATAATATTGAAGAGCCAAATTACTTTCAATTAACTGTGAGAGGTTGCCATCTAGGGGAGAAAAATATAATTACAAATACATATTTGACAAAATGTTAGTTTTACAATGCAATTTTGTGTTTGGGTTAACACATTGTATGCGGGAAACGTATTTATACGTTTTACGTTGACTGGTAGTAGAGCGTGCAATAAAAACTACCTGCAAACAATGTGTTAAGTGTTCATAAAAAATCAAAATATTAATGCTCTTATCTGTTTTCTTTATTGACTATCTGCAACTCCATAAAATTAATAAGTAAACAGTCTACTAATGTAAAACCAAAAAAGTCTTAAAGTGATCAAATAAACTGCATAAGATAAAGGCTAAATATAAGTACATTTTGAAATAGAGTGTAAGTGTTAGAAGAGATAATCGAAGTGACAGGGAGGCAGACTGAAGACTGACCGTGTTAGGCAGTAGAGACTCACAAAAGGCACTGCAGATGAGGCAGTACCTGACAAAAACTGGAACCAGCCTGTATTTTAAGAAACATTCTAACTAAACGAACAGCCTAAAACAAAACAAAGACCTCCCCAGGATGGAAGATGGAATGCTTAAAATTAGGATCAAGAACTCCAAATAAATCTAGCATAACATGGTCTAATGAATACATATAGAATAATAACAGATATTCGTTATGAAAAATCAAGAGTGAAACTACTTGCAGTCTCACTTGAAGCAATTTTTTTTAAGATTTTATTTATTTACTTTTAGAGAGAAGGGAAGGAAGGCAGGGAGGGAGAGAAACATCAATGTGAGAGAGATGTATCAATCGGTTTCCTTTTGCACGCCCCCAGCTGGGGACCTGGCCCACAACCCAGGCATGTGCCCTGACTGGGAATCAAAATAGCCACTTTTTGGTTTGCAGGCCAGCACTCAATCCACTGAACCATACCAGCCAGGGCAAGAAGCAATTTTTTTTCTTTTTTAAATATTATGCTATTTTTATTTTTATTTATTTTTTTAGATTTTATTTATTTTTAGAGAGGGAAGGGAGGGAGAAAGAGAGAGAGAGAGAAAAACATCAATGTGCAGTTGCTGGGGGCTGTGGCCTGCAACCCAGGCATGTGCCCTGACTGGGAATTGAACCTGCGACACTTTGGTTCGCAGCCCGCGCTCAATCCACTGAGCTATGCCAGCCAGGGCCGCAAGAAGCAAATTTTAAGGAATGATTTTAAGAGGCAAAAAAAAGTTACCTTTACATATATATTATCTTTATCTAGTGTAAATGAGCTAAAATTCAAAATGGGAAACAACCATAATTTTTTAGTATTTAAGCAACAAAATTAATGTACCTTTTAGGTATTAGTTGAGACTTCTAAAAATCTTTATGATGAAATATCAAGATAAACATTTATTATTTCACATTTAAAATAACTGGATCTAAATTTATGCCTTAAAACTTTATGTCTATGACTATGTTAAAACACTATTATCTTTTATGTCTCATGTCTGTCAAGATGAAGAATATGTCATCAGCTAACTTAGACTTCCAGTAGCAGTGACAGGTTTAATAAACCATTCAACTATTTTTGTTTCCTTTGTGGCCTTAGCAGACATACAAGAAAGCTTGCTGGGGTACCAGGCTCCATCTATAGTAATAGAACAGACAATTTTAGAGAAAAACTAACTGGTTCATATCAAAGAAGAATATGTCTAAAACTGTTATTCAAATTAATAATGCCAATTCTAACCCCCCTGACACAAAAAAAAGGTAATAAAAATTGTTGCTGGAGTTTAATGAAAAAGTAACATCTTTATTTGCTCCAATAAAAACCTGTCATAATGACAGATTTAGTACGGTAAGTACTATTAGTGTGATGAGGAACTATGGTTCTGAAATTCAATTTCAGGTTGTTTTGTATCAGAACCATGCCATGGGGCTCTGAATATAGTGGCTCTGGAATATGAACTTCATCTAGTTGTCACTTTTTCCTTCGCTTTTAAAATTATAATCTGCCCTGACTGGTGTGGCTTAATGGGTTGGGTGCCGTCCCACAAACGGAAGGGTTGCCAGTTAAGATTCCTGGTCAGGGAACATGCCTGGCTGGGTCGCAGGCCAGGTCCCTGGTTGGGGTCATAAGAGAGGCAACTGATTGATGCTTCCTTCTCTTATCCATTGATGTTTCTCCCCCTCCTCTTCTTCCTCCCTTTCCCTGTCTCTAAAAATAAATAAATAAAACCTAAAACATAAAAAAAAAACTGTAATAGAATAGGATATAATATTAAACTATTCTCTCTTACATGTCCTAAACTATTCAATTTTCTAAGTACTTTAAATTCGGTTGCTTAGGAGGATATTAGTTTTAGGAAACCTGTAAACTACTCCCAATGAAGAGACTTACTAGAACCAATTATTAATAAAAATAGTTTCTATTAATGTTGTATAAGTTTATCTGTTATACTTTCTTCTCTAATCATCTAACAAACACTAAAGGCAACTTTCCCTTAATGAAATTATATTTTCATAAAGGTGATAAAGAAGGGCATGTGGCTTTATTTTCCTCTTAAAAATAGTATGTTTACTACTTTTGATTTATGGTAATGTCGTGGATATAGAAGATCCTTTACCCCTCTGACCCCAAAACATACACATATAATGAAGTATTATTTTATTTACTTACTTACTTATTTATTTAGAGACAGAGGGGAAGGGACCTGGCTAGCAACCCAGGCATGTGCCCTGACTGGGAATTCAACCAGTGACCTTTCAGTTTATAAGCCAGCACTCAATCCACTGAGCCACACCAGCCAAGGCAAATAATAAAGTATTTTAAAAATTCATAAATTAATCAACAAATCTGCAAAAAACTAAAGGAATTAAGCTGAGGCCAGTAATGAAGCCTACGCATAAGGGAGGGAGGCAAGGGTAGAAGCTGACCACATTATGAAAATGTACAGATCCTAGAGAGTTGGGTGTGCACAGGCCAGAGAGCCTGATAAGAGCACACCCTCCATAAAGCTGTACTCATGAAGTACAACAGCCTGAGAAAAGTGGCAAAATATTAGAAAACTCATTCAGCAGAGTCAAGCCTTGATTCTGAGAAAGATATAAAAAGACATACACCCACATGAAATCCCAGAGATTTCATGGTTCTTGGTCAGTTCACATGGATCTTGGGCCTAAATTTACCTATTTGTGTTGGGGAAAAAATTTGGCAAAAGACAAATACAAAATCCTCTTACAGATACCAATCTTCAACGTAGGTTCCAAAAATTCATACACAGTTATTCTACCAAATACAATTTTTCCCCCCATGAAATCACAAAACACTCTAGGACATAAACACCATAAACTCAAACAAATGACAGAGACAGATACACAAAAAGTCACGTTAGAATTATTTTTTTAAATATATTTTATTGATTATGCTATTACAGTTGTCCCATTTTCCCCCTTCACTCCCCTCCCCCCTGCCCACCTCCTCCCACCCACTTCCCCCCCTTTAGTTCATGTCCATGTGTCATAAGTTCTTTCACTTCTACATTTCCCACACCATTCCTGCCCTCCCCCTGTCTATTTTCTACCTATTGTCTATGCTACTTATTCTCTGTATCTTTTCCCCCCTCTCTCCTCCTCCCACTTCCCTGTTGCTAACCCTCCATGTGATCTCCATTTCTGTGGTTCTGTTCCTGTTCTAGTTGTTTGCTTAGTTTGCTTTTGTTTTAGCTGTGGTTGTTACTGTGAGTTTGATGTCTTTTTTACTGTTCATATTTTTTATCTTCTTTTTCTTAGAAAAGTCCCTTTAACATTTCAAATAATAAGGGCTTGGTGATGGTGAACTCCTTTAAGCTGGCCTTATCTGAGAAGTACTTTATCTGCCCTTCCATTCTAAACGAAAGCTTTGCTGGATAGAGTGTTCTTGGAGGTAGGCCCTTGCTTTTCATGACTTGGAATACTTCTTTCCAGCCCCTTCTTGCCTGCAAGGTCTCTTTTGAGAAATAAGCTGACATTCTGATGGAAACTCCTTTGTAGATAACTGTCCCCTTATCTCTTGCTGCTTCTAGAATTCTCTCCTTCATTTTCATCTTGCATAATGTAATCATGATGTGCCTTGGCATGTTCCTCCTTGGGTCCAACCTCTTTGGGACTCTCTGAGCTTCCTGGAAGTCTATTTCCCTTTCCATATTGGGGAAGTTCTCCTTTATTATTTGTTCAAATAACTTTTCCACTTGTTGTGTTTCTTCTTCCCCTTCTGGTACCCCTATAATTTGGATATTGGAACATTTAAAGGTGTCCTGGAGGCCCCTAAGCCTCTCCTCATTTTTTTTGAATTCTTGTTTCTTCATTCTTTTCTGTTTGGTTGTTCCTTTCCTCCTTCTGGTCCCTTCCATTGATTTGAAACCCAGTTTTCTTTCCATCACTATTGGTTCCGTGTGCATTTTTCTTCATTTCACTTATTGTAGTCTGCATTTGTTTATCTAATTTATGACCAAATTCAACCAATTTTGTGAGCATCCTGATCACCAGTGCTTTGAACTATGCATCTGATAGGTTGGCTATTTCTCAGTCACTTAAAAAAATTGGCTCTGGGGCTTTTAACTGTTTGAGCCATCTTTTTTATTTTATTTTTTTCCTTTGGTCTGGTTGCACCTGTTACATATGAGGGGCAGAGCCTTAGGTGTTCACCAGGGCGGGGAACCTCAGTCACGGGGTTGTGACATTGTATGTGAGGGCGGGGTCCACTCTCACCAGGACTCCAGTCCCCCTTGCCGCTTCCCACAAGCAAATTGGTCCCCTCTGGTGCTGGCTCCTGGGCGGGTGGGTTTATGCACTCTCTCGGACTCTGTGGGTTTCTCCAAGAAGCCTCCTGTGAGGCTGAGAGAATCTCCTAGCCTCAACTTCCATTGGTGTTTTCAATCGGTGCCTTCAGGCTTTGTTTCCCGGCGTTGGGTCCTTGGGTTGCGCAGTCTGTGTTGCACTGCCTGTTTTCACTTAGTTTGTCTGCATGTGAATGTGCGGCTGGGGACAGCCAGCTGCCTTGCGTGCCTCACTGGGTCTGCTCATTGCCTCCCACGCCCAGGGTCGGCCACCAGTCCGTCAGCTGCCCCTGAGCATCTGGGGTCCGCCAACTGCGGTCTGTGCCCTGCCTGTGCGCGTCTGCCAGCCACTGATTTTTCCTGCCAGTACCCCTTGACCCCTCTCTGCAGGCCTCCAACTCTGCCCCTCCTTACTGGACTGCATGTATGGTATTCAGACTTCCGTTCGATTCATTTCTCTCTGTTCTGGTTGTTTTTTGCTTGTAAATTCTTGTTGTCCTTAGTTTTGGTTGTGCAAGGAGGTACAGTGCGACCGCCTATGCCTCCATTTCAGATCCCCCACATTAGAATTATTGAATATTGCCCTGGCTGGTGTGGCTCAGTAGATTGAGTGCTAGACTATGAACCGGAAGATTGCTGGTTCGATTCCCAGTTGGGGCACATGCCTCGGTTATGGTCAGGGTCCCCAGTTGGGGGTGTACAAGAGGCAACCACACACTGACATTTCTCTCCCTCTCTTTCCCTCTCCCTCTATCTAAAAATAAATAAAAACTTAAAAAAAAGAATTATTGAATATAGATTATAAAATATGTTAATATGTATAAAGGAATAAAGGCGTAATAAAAATCACATTCAAATATTTTTATAATAAATATATACAAGGCATTGTTATAAGCACCTTACTTCTATTAATTCCTTAAAAACCTACAATAATACTGAGGTGGATAATATTTACCCCCTTTTACAGATATTAACTCCTTCTACTGATAGAGTGAATTATACAATTTGGCCAAAGTCACACAGCTAGTTGATGCCAGGGCTCTAGGTTTCTAATCCAGTAGCAAACATGAGTTTCATGAGGAGCTCATGAAAAAGAATATGACAATCTGAAAAAGAATCTTAAGGAGGTTTTAGAACTAAAAAAGTTAATGACTGAAATAAATACACAATGAAAGGGTTAAATAGCAGAAGAGAGCCAAATGATTTAGAATTATCAAATTAGAAGAGGTAAAGAAATTCCCTAGATTGTAGTACAACAAAGGAAAGAAAACATGAAAAAGAACTTAAAACACATGGATTGTAAATAAGGTGCATCAATCCTTGTATAAAAACACAAGAATTATAAATAAACTGGTACTATATAGGAAGAACACATGGGAATAGAAAAGAAACAATGTTTGAAGCAATCATTTTTTAGAAGTAACACAAATGTGATTCTAAATACTTTTTTTAAATGGCAAAAACACATTACAAAGTAGAAATACTTATAAAGAACAAAACAATATTGTTAACTTTTTCAAAACTTTTCCAAGAGATATAAAAAGAAAAAAAAAAACAGTTCTAGAACTTTCCATTTTTCGGCAATATGGCAAAAAAAAAAAACCATGCCAGATAGTTTTTTTTTTTAAATTGTTCTTTTAAAATGAATTATTGATCCGGCAAGAAAGTATGAAATATTCGCAGGTGAAGAAATTAAGTGAAAACAAGAATCCAAAGAGGTAAACTGAGTAACAATAGCTGTTTTCCCTGAGGGGAACACCATGGTGCTTAACTTTGGCTTTTCATGGCTCTGGAGCAAAGAGAGGCAAAGCCTAGGACAGAAGACTGTTTTAATATAAACTGGACATCTACAGGAAAGTGCACTTAACAGGAAGTGAGAAGGTGTATGTTTCGGTAACTTAATTAAGGTGGTAAAATAAACAATAAGACAAGTACTCAGGAACGCGAGGTAAAAACTGTAAGAACTTATGGCAAGAGTCAAAAGAAACATCCCAGCGCACTGGTCACTTCCTCTTCCTTGGCATAATGGTCCTAAAAATTCCAAGGACAGACTTCACTCTGGGTTTTTCTCTTCTGCTACATTTGTTTAAGGCACTGAGGGTAGTCTCTTAACATTTTATAAACATGAAGCCCTCAAAATAAATGAAAATATATATAAACCATGTTTTTTTCAAATAAATTTCATATGAAGAAGGCGTCTGTAAAAAAAGCCAAACATTTCCTATTACCACCACCACCACGGAACAAGTTTAAGGCACATTTCTTCACATACCTGACAGCTGTGATCTGTGTCCAAACCGTCCCAGAGACTCATAAACTGAGCTTTCATCATGGCTGTAGCTTCATGGTCAGAACTTGAACGGTTTCGTAGAAAGGAGTCTTAGAAGGAAAACGTTTTAGTGTTAAAAATTAATAAATTATTTACTCTTTATATAATTTGAAATTATTCAACCTAAAGCTGACAACTTCATGAAAGATTATAAGGAAAAGGGTTCACTATGCTTTTTTACACATTATTCTGATATAACAATCTTGGCAAATTATTGGGCACATTTAAAAAACCTCATTCACTATCATTTCTTTCCTAAAATACATTTATGCCAACATATGTAGTAGAAGTAAAGAATCTGGTACTGAGAGGTTGGAGAAGGGCCCAATAGAATCTTGGAGAAAATCTATGTGCTCTGGACCTAACTTCCAGATTATCTGGCATTCTTTGTGCTCTTAATGATGTGGTGACATTATTTTCCTCACACTTTCCCTGGTAAATAGATAAATGACATTAGAATATGTCAAAAACACTATTAAGTGGGAAAATGTAGGACAGAAAATGATTTAAAACATACAAGATAGCATGCATGTATATAATGTTATACCTGGTAAAAAAATTCAAATTAATTGGTATTGGCCCAGGATAGACGTAGGAACTTTAATGTATTGTTTTGGCTTATTTTGTCTTCACAATTATCTACAATAAACATGAAATGCTTTTAAGAAGTATGGAAACATTTTCCTCCTACAATGAAAAAACTCAAAAGTAGTACTGCTAAGATTAAAAAGATGGCACAAATAAATCCTAGATTTTCTAATCCAATCCCTATTTCAAATGTTTTGTCTTATATCCCTTGAAATTACTGGCATTTCTAAGTAACTTTCACATTTCGGCCTTGAAAACTAGAACTTGAAGTGGCACCAAATACTTTGTAATGTTCTAGGTCCAAGCTTTAAAAAAATTAAAAAATAAAAAACACATTACCATGACATGATAGTCTTGTGATGGCAAACATATAATCTGGTTATTGTTATACAGTTCTAACTTTGTAAAATCTGTCCATTGTTGGACTATGTATCAAACCAACTCATAAAAAAAACTAATCATTTAAAAATTGTTTAATTTCTAAAGATAAATTGTTTAAGTCCAACTGCCTACTTAACCACCTTTGTGTGCTGCTTACAAAAGACATACTTAAATATAAGGACTCAGAATGTTGAAAAGGATGGAAAAAGACATATATAAACATTATTTTAAAAGCTGAATAACATATTTTTGTAGAAACATAATGCATATCTAATGAATGGTGCTAGAACAACTAGACACCCATCCATATGCAAAAAAAAGTTCTAGACACATGCTTCATACTTTTCACAAAAATTAACTCAAAATGGATCACAGAGCTAAATGTAAAACACAAAACTATAGCGTATAGGAAAATACCTAGGTGACCTAGGGTATGATGATGCGTTTTTACATACAACACCAAAAACAGAATCTATCAAAGACAAATTGGTGAAGTTAGAGTTTATTAAAATTAAAAATCCTCCCCTGGGAAAGATATTGTTTAGAGAAAAGGCATGGCAAGATAGGGGAAAATATTTACAAAACACATGTTTGATAAAGGGCTTGTAACCAAAATATACAAAAAACTCTTAAAATTCAACAATAGAAGAACCCCCCCCCCCCCCAGAAGACCTGATCTCACCAAAGGAAATGCAGATGGCAAATAAGGTATGAAAAGGTGTTCAACATACATCATTATGGAACTACAAATTAAAATAATAAGACACCACTACAAACTTATTAGGATAGCTAAAATCTAAAAAACTGATAAAACAACCCAATAAAATGCTAAAGAGGACGCAGAGCAACAATACCTCTTATTTTTTTTGCTGGTGGAACTGCAAAATGGTATAGCCACACTAGAAGATAGTTTTGGTAGTTTGTTACAAAGCTAAATATAGTTTTACCACAAAATCCAGCAATTGTGCTAGGTATTTATCCAACTGAGTTGAAAACTTACGTCTACACAAAAACATGCATGTTGTTGTTGTTAGTTTTATTCATAATCACCCCAAATGGATGATCTTGGAGCAACCAAGATGTCCTTCAACAGGTGAATGAATAAATTGTGGTACAATCATATAATGGAACATTATTTAGCCATAAAATGAGCCACCAGGCCATGAAAACCTATGGAGGAACCTTAAGTGCATATTGCTGAGTGAAAGAGGCAAGTCAGAAATGACTCCATGATTTCAACTACCTAACATTCTGTAAATGGCAAAACTATAGACAATAAAAAGATCAGTGGCGGCCCTGGCTGGCATACCTCAGTGGATTGAGCGTGGGCTGCGAACCAAAGTATTGCAGGTTCGATTCCCAGTCAGGGCACATGCCTGGGTTGCAGGCCACAGCCCCCAGCAACCTCACATTGATGTTTCTGTCTCTCTCTTTCTCCCTCCCTTCCCTCTCTAAAAATAAATAAATAAAAATATTTTTAAAAAACACAAAAAACTAAAAAAAAAAAAAAAATCAGTGGCTACCAGGAGTTTAGCAGGAAGTGAAGGAGGAATGAACAGGTGGAACACAGAATTTTTAAGATGGTGAAACTATTCTGTATGATACAATGTTGGTAGACAGATAACATAATGCATTTGTCAAAGCCCACAGAACTGTACAACACAAATAATAACACTTAATGTAAACTACAGACTTTAGTCATTAATTACTGATTCATTAATGGCAAAAAATATCTCACACAAATGCAGAATATTAATAGTAGGGCAAAAACTGTGGGGGCGGTATGTTGGAACTCTCTGGACATTCTGCTCAATTCTTCTGTAAACTTAAAACTGTTCCAAAAAAATAAAATCTAATAACTGAAACAAGTTACAAAATGTTATAAAATGTCACGATGCAAGAAAGCAAAAACTTCAGAGTTCAGGGAAAAAAGTAAGTGAAATAAGAGTGATCTCAAAAAAATTATGCCATTGTGTGTGTGTGTGTGTGTGTGTGTGTACACAACAGATATGCACATGTAGCACCAGAAGGTTCTGCTTTGCAGTTAATATCCATGCTAAAGCCAAGATGTACAGTCATAGGAAGTACAATCAAGAAATTCTGACCCTGACTGGTGTGGCTCAGTTGGTTGGGCATTGTCCCATAAAGCAAAAGGTCACTAGTTTGATTCCTGGTCAAGGCACATGTGGATTCAGCGCCCCCCCTGCCAGGGTACTTATGAGAGGCAACCAATCTGTATTTCTTTCTTGCATTGATGCTTCTCTCAATTTCTCTTTCCCTCTCTATCTCTCTCTCTGAAAATTGGTGATTCTTTTAAAAGAAAAAAAAAAAGAAAAAGAAAAAATTCTGCTCACCACTACAGAGAGTTAAAAAGACTTTGCTGCTCTTCCTGGACTGGACCCTGGGGAGGTGTAGGGTTCTCTAACAAGCTTGAAATCTAAGTCTGTACTGGCATTCAGTCTAGGAATATCCAAATTCAGAAGTTATCATAAAAACTAATCCTGAGCGATCAGACTCCAGAGGGTCTATATGGATGACAGAAAAACCATCTGGGTCTTCTTAGGTAACACAGAATTCTCAAATAAAAACAAGCCATAAGCCATCTAATGTTAGAAATGACACAAGGAAACGAATTATTATAAAAATAGCTAATAATATAAAGGAGAATTAGAATTTTTGACAAAAGAACAATCCAAAAAACTATACAAAATAGTACATTATGTTTAAAATTTTGAAGACAGCCCTGCATGGTGTTGCTCAGTGGATTGATTGGGTGCCGGCCTGTGAATCAAAGGGTTGCAGGTTTGATTCCTGGTCAGGCACATGCCTGGGTTGTGGGCTGGGTCCCCGGTGGAGGGTCATGTGAGAGGCAACCACATGTTGAGATTTCTCTCCCTCTCTTCTCCTCTCTCTAAAAATAAATGAATAAAATCTTTGAAGTTTTGAAGACATAAAAGGGAATGAAATTCTAACAAAAGAGCAAGCTACAGTGCAAAAAGATAAATTTGAAAAAGAACCGTATCTGAAGTTCAAATATAATCAACAGTATACAAACCTAATGGTTGTGCTATTAAACACAAACAAGCAAAGATCTGCTTTTTATAACTCACTCAAAAATTGATTTTTGAGTTGCACTGTTCTTTTATGTACCAATAAAAAATTTAAATGCTACCAATTAAATTATGATGCAAAAGAAAAAACTCTGCCTATTAAATTTTAACATGCTATCCAAATTTCAGGGATATTAAATGTAGAAAACAGTATGTTTTAGAATGATGAAATACGTAGAGAACTAGATGATAAAACTGTGAAAATGACTCAAAATTAAGAAGAGTTGAAGAATATACTTTATATAAAACAAAAGTCTTGCAACATACAAAGATATACAGATAGTGGTTGAGAATTTTCCAGAACTAACTAAAGTCACACATTCTCAAATTAAAAACCACAGTAAGTCTTAAAAGAATAACAATAAATATAGACCTACATAAACCACAAAGAGCAGAACAAGAGAAAAACCTGATAGCAATGAAGAGAAAAGACAGATTTCTTACAAAGAAATACTAGGCTACAAACAGAATTCTCAAAAGCAACCAGAAAGACTGGAAGACGATGAACTTATAGCTGCAAAATGCTAATGGAAAATAATTCTCTATCATTTAATAGTGAGAGAAGAATTGACAGACTGTTTACAGAAAGACAGGATTCACAATCTTTGCTGAAGAACTTCAACTGACTTCTGTAAGAAGAAAAATAAATCCACAGAAAAGGCAGGTGCCAAGAAGCAATAGTGAGCAAAAAACCTGGCCAAGATGGGTCTCTAAATAAGCAATGCCAATATAAAAATAATAACAAATATGGAGAGTATAAGACAAAATGTTAGTTAACAACAACATGTTAGAGATGAGAAGACTGATTAATATTCAAGAGTTCTAAGGTCCCTGTGTTATTTGGGAAGAAGGCAGAAGTGATTAGCCTAGACTTTTAAGACAAGTAGGTACGCTAAATACTTCACAAAAGAAAATGTATATAACTTTTAAACCGGCAGCAGGGAAAGGGGAATAAAGAAAGCAAACCAGTCCACTAGATTGGTAAATAAAGAGCACATAATAGTGTGGTAGAAATAAATCTAAATATGTCAGCTATTAAAATGAAGGCAAACTAACCATACCTCCCAGTTCAAGAGTCTTAGATTAAAATTTCAAAAAACCCAGCTATACGCTCTTTTGTGCAAAATGTATACCAAAAACCCAAAATAGTTGGAGTAGACTGATGAGAAAGATACAAAACACAAACAAGTAATCAAAGTACTATATTATCTAGATCTTTCTTTGATTTCTATAGAGCATATTGTACTTTAATAGTATAATTAAACTCAAAGCTATAGTTTTATTACATATGCAATAATTTTATATATTATATATGTAACTTATTATATATTGTATTTTTTTATATATAACTTATTATGCCAGGAACAGAAGAAAATATTGATGATCTATAAAAATACAGAAAAAGTCCAATAATAATAAAGTCATGAAATACATGAAAAGATATCTATATTGTAAGTTCATATGGAAAAGAATGAAATTAGATTCCTACTTCAGGCTATATATTTTTTAAAGGAGAACATTTATGGGGATAGTGAAAGGATTTGAAGAATTCCAGACACAACAAGCATAAATCATAAAGAAAAGGGACTTACAAATATAACATTCATTTTTTTAAATCCTCACCTGAGCACATTTTTTCATTCCTTTATTTACTTTTTAAAGATCTCATCTTTATTTTTAGAGAGAGGGGAAAGGAGAGAGAAAGAGAAGGAAATAAAAATGGATTGGCTGTGTCTTGCAGGTGCCCCAATGGGGACCTGGCCTGTAAGCAAGCTGGTTACCTTTTGGTTGTGTGTGGGGATCCCACAGAAGTCAGGGCTTCTCATTGCTTTCAGAGAGAGAGAGAGACGGAGAGAGGAGAGAGACGAGAGAGGGAGAGAGAGGGACAGGGGATAGGGAAAAGGGTATATTAGAGCATCTCCTACTCCTGGTTGCCTTCTTACACAGCAACCGACCCAGGAACCTAATCCACAACCTGGTTATGTGCCCTGACCGGGAATCAAACCTGTGTAACCTTTTGGTCCATTGGATGACGATCCAACCAACTGAGCCACGCCAGCTAAGGCCTACATTAAAATTTAAATCTCTGTAAAAGTCTTATCTTAAAAGTGAAAAAACAAGGCAGTCTAGAAAATATTGGCAATCATAATGAACATCAACAAAGAACTTCCAAGAAAAATCGTCCCCCAGAAAACAACAATTTACAGTCAAGGATCACAAATGACTAATCAACATGTTAAAAGACACCCAAATTTAATAGTAAGCAGTAAAACCCAAATTAAAACAATGAGATAATTCATGCTATTTAAATTGGCAAATAATAACATCTGAAAAAACGAATTTTAGCAAATATCTGGGCATACAAACTACACAGTAATCAAAGTGAAAACATGTATAACCATATGAAGAACTGGTAGTCCTAGTGAGGTTGAAGATGAACACAACACACAGGCTAATGGTTCAACTCCCAGGTGTCTACCCTGGACACACATGCGCGTGAAGAAATGTGTACATGGATGTCTTGTGCTTTCTGTTTGTAAGATGGAAAACAGAACAAACTATATCAAGCAGGATAGTGAACAGACTCTGCAACACAGAAATTACACATAGCATATCAGGATGTTGGCTATCTCTTTTGTTTTAGTAATTTGACCTAAAAAATTTTTTAAAACTCCACCTGGTCATCTAAATGTCACCCTTAAAAATGGTGTTTTAAAATATTCTCATAGAAAACACAGCATACCTATTTCATCTATAAAGATGATGGAAGGCTGTAGCTTGATGGCAAGGGAAAAAACAGCAGCAGCTAATTTCTGGGATTCTCCATACCACTTATCTGTCAGTGTTGAAGGCTGAAGGTTAATAAATCGACAGCCTGCTTCTTTGGCTGTAGCCTTGGCAATCAATGTTTTACCACAGCCTGGAGGCCCATAGAGAAGAACACCTGGAAATCAACATGTTATTTTATTATTTCCTTTAAAAGAACAAAATTTTGCTTTAGTTTATGTGATAATCAACATAACATTAGTCTGCCCACTTAAACTTTTCCCCAATATTCACTTGTTTTCATTAAATCTTTTTTAATAATAAAAAAGAATGAGTCACCCTGGCTGGCGTAGCTCAGTGGATTGAGCGCGGGCTGGGAACCAAAGTGTCCCAGGTTCGATTCCCAGCCAGGGTACATGCTTGGGTTGCAGGCCATAACCCCCAGCAACCGCACATTGATGTTTCTCTCTCTCTCTTTCTCTCCCCCCCCCCTCCCTTCCCTCTCTAAAAATAAATAAATAAAATCTTAAAAAAAAAAGAAACTGAAAACTTATTTGAAAAAATAATGAAAGAAAAAAAAATGAGTCATATTCTACATTCAGTGTCCGTGATGACAAGTATTTGGGATTACAGCACCTTATGCCTCCTGCCTTCATGAAAAGGTACGGTTCAGGATGTTACAGGCAATCATCTTGACATCCAAACTCACAACACTTGATCAGCGGTTGACAAATAAAATCATCTAACACCCTCTATAAAGATAATAGAGCTAATAGAGCACTCTTGCACACTAACAACAGCCCAGAGAAAATCTTCTTCTTCAAAACATATTGTAGCAAACACTGTTTTGCTATTGCTCAGAGACAAGTTTTACCCAAAAGGCCATGTGCCTTTTTCCAAACAGATAATGACCTCTTCCTAAAGAAATAGAAATGACCAGTCACTCCTGTTTTAATTCCCAAGGAATAAAACTGTATTATTAATCTATAGTCTCCATTGACATCAGTTTGCTCTAAGTACAATTTAAGATATTTATAAACAGGTCGGTGTCTTGAGCATTTTGGGAATCACCAACAACTGTTTTTCAAATAAAATAAGGTAGCATTTTGTAAGCTAATAAAATAATAAATTATGGCCTTGTCTACAGATCAGCTATTGACAGCCTGCACAAATTAAACTGCAGGCTTCTTTAAATATTTGCTTAATTCAGCTTCTCAACTTTTCGCATCTAATAGCACTTAAAGAATAATATATATTATAGGTAGCATGCTTAGGGTAAGATGAAGAGGATTTGAAGGTATCCAAATATTCCTATGTAATATAAATAAATACAAAATATGATAGAAGAAAAATAAATATTATATAAAATCCCCCCTTTAAATTTTCATTTTTTAAATGATAAACTTGAGCTTGTTTCCATGAACCTAACAATTTTTTTTCACATTAAGCACTTCAAAATGTTCAAATTTTTCCTCAAACACACAGAATTTTCTAGTGCTCTTCATAAGAATTCTTTAAGTTTCAACTAACACAAGTTTTAATATTTTAAACCAAACTTTTAAAAGCCTATTTTAAAATTTAAATCCGTAACTTTTACCAAAACATGTTAATGTTTTCAAGCAGTCTTTGCAATTTTTAATTAAATTCATTTAGCTAAGTGCTAAAAATTTTATTTATTAAGTCAGTTATAATTTGAAGCATCTACTGATACTCTTCTTTTGGATGTCTCATTCGAACAATACAGATTAGCAGTCTAATGCCATTTAATTCAAAGCTGGAAACAGAATGACTGCAGAAGCTTGAAATTATTATCACATTTACTATTTTGATCACAACAATTTAATACAGAATGAAGACCTACTAGCAAACTTTTAGTTACATATTACTTGAATCTCAGGGTTTTAGAACTAACTATCAATGCGACAATCCTCATGTTTGATTGTACAGCTACACCATCACTTCATAAATTTATCTAGTTCAGAAACAGGTATGGTACAAGTGTGGTACAGAACTAATTTTATACTCCACTTCTGTATACTAATATTCTATTTATATTGTGAGTCAAAACAATCAATGATTTTTCAAACTTTTATTTATGATAAAAAAAATTTATTTTCCAAAATAGCAAAGCTGAAAAAGCTCAAACAGTAAAACTTTAGATTATAATAATCGAGATACTCGTGTAAACTTTAAAAAAATTTAAAATACACATAGGAATCACCTCTAATTTTGGATAATGCTTTCAAATAAGCAGCAGATTTACACAAAACTGTCAAAGTATCTTTTCATAATTTTGAGATTTTGCTGTGCTTGGGGCTTTAAACGAAGTCCAACTGGTAAAATCACCCAATTACCTAGATTAAAACATTGCTCATGAGAAAAGCTTTCTCTAACAACATATAAAAAGCACTTGTCTGTCCTAAATTTGCTAATATTGTGAAACTGAGTAAGTAATTACCTTAGCTTTTTAATCTGGGCTCAAACCATTAGACATTTTTTTTTTTGTGGGGGAGGAATCACATAAACTAAATGCTTTTTGTTAAGGGGATAAAAGTAGCTTTGTTGTTTCGGAAAATAAAAATACCTAATAAACAACTTTGTTGTTTTAGTTAATGAAAAGAACATGACATTTTTGGTGATAATTTGTCCTCCTCTATTTACCGGAAACAAAAATTATCTACTTCATTAAAATGTATAGGTATCAGCTTTAATTACCTTTGAAATATGAATTAACACACTTTTTGATATAGTTGCAAAATAAGATTGTAAGCAACTACAACTTACACAAAGCTGCAGTTTTGATACTTACACAAAGTGCTATCGTGATACTTCTAAAGATTCTATTTTTTGAAAAATGCACTTGCCTAATAATTTGAATTCAGTCTTGATTATCAACGTAAATCAAACTTGTATAGTTTTGGCACCCCAAAAAGAGAAGGTTCAACTAGGTGAAAATAAATAAGCTACACTATAGCATTGGCATCTGAAAGTCATGGTTACACACCTCCATCTCACTGTCAAGTATTATTTAAGCTTCATTTAAGACACCTTTAACAAGGTTTAAACATGATTACTATTTGACTGAAAAAGAATGAAAATATTACATTTAAGGGTGCAGTTATAAACCCTTTCAATTCTTGAGTTCCAAGGTTTTCAAAGTGATTACTAACTAGGAACAAGAAAAAATTTCCTTTACAAATAAGGTGTATTTAATTTCTAATTCATTTGTAGTTCACTATTTTGTTTTAAAAAATCACTGCACTAAGAATAACTAAGTGGAATCATTAAGAGGGGGAAAAATCACTAAAATTGTGAAACAACAAAAAGTCTTATGGTGCACCTGAAACCTACATAATCTTACCAACCAATGTCATGCCAAAAAATTTATTTTTTTTAGGATTTTATTTATTTATTTTCAGAGAGGGAAGGGAGGGAGAAAGAGAGAGAAACATCAATGTGTGGTTGCTGGGGGCCATGGCCTGCAACCCAGGCATGTGCCCTGACTGGGAATCGAACCTGCGACACTTTGATTTGAAGCCCACGCTCAATCCACTGAGCTACGCCAGCCAGGGCTATAAATTTAAATTTAAAAAAAGTCTTATCTTGAAAACAAAACCAAAAAAATCCCAATATTGTGACTTTGAATTCTTTTTTAACCTTGACTTCCCCAATTTGCATTTACTTGGAATAAAAGAGTTTAAAAGAATGGGATTATTTTGCAATGTAATTGTTGGGGTAAAAATCTAAACTTGGGAAGCTGAAGCATGAATAATTATATCAAAACTATTATTTAAAAAAGTTTACTGGATCTTGGCATTCTCTTGAAAATCTAAATTCAAAACCACCAGTTGGATAATGACAGGAAGTTGCAATGTTTCCAAAATTTTTAATGCTGTAGTAAATATAAACTTTCACGTTACCTTTTGGAGGCTGCAAAAGCCTGGAATTTTCAAATAAATGCTTCTTTTTGATAGGTAAGATGACTGTGTCCTTCAGATCCGTAATGACATCATCTAAGCCTGCTATATCACTCCAAGTAACCTGGTAAAAGGTCAACATGAATTTTACAGGTGATGTATACTCACTAAAATTTTTAAAAAGCCCCCTAAAATGGCAACATTTAATCTAATTAGATATTAATAATAAAAGACTAAAGTTATATTAATGTGAGTAAAGACTTTTAATAGTAATAACAAAATTAAACTACCATAACACACACACAAAAATTTAATAGTCAACTCTCTAGTATTTCTTTAAAAAAAGCACTAGGTCTGACATTTAAAACTCTGCAGGGACTTAATTAGCTGAATTCATTCCATCTAAAGGGGGAAGTACAGTACCCTGCCAAGAAGATAGAGAACCGGCTCAGTTAATTCAGCACTGGTGATCGGGAAGAGATCACCAGAAGTGTGCCTAATTCCTAAATGAGGCCGCCAAACGTAACAGGAATGGACTTTAGGAAAAAAGTCTAGACCTACCAAACTGGATTTCTGAATCAAAAATAAACTTGTCTATATAAATAATAAGTACAGGATGAATACTTTCAAAATAGACCCAGCCTGTATATTTTAAAGCCCTCTGATTCAACCTTAAAAAAACTTTGGAAAAGTAACTGAAAAGACCTTAAAAGAAAATTGACATAACTCTAATATGGCTAAGCAATGGGCTGAAAGTAGAGCCAGGCAGAAGCACAATTTACAGCAGATTTACTTTCTTCACAACTTAAAAAAAGAGTGAAAAACTGCAGCCAAATCCAAAAAAGTCATCACCTATTTTCACTGTAGCTCTTACAAAAAACTGATCTGTCAGTATACTTTACTCAAAAGTGGACAGAGGTAAGGCCTCAAAAAGGTACCCCTATAAATTTATAAATCAAATTAAAATGGAGGATTAATTCTGGGGGTATTATCTTTGTGCATACAGATAACAGACATTGTAGATTTTTATTTTCTAGTTTTTGGAAAAGGGTGCTATTGTATTTCATTATACTTCTTGTCACAAAATTTATGTATTGCTCTTCTCACAAAATAAATAGGATTTTAGAGTTTAGAAATTACACTAGTCTGATCCTCAGAATAACCCTTTTTAAGTAGACACAGCAGATATTTACCGGATTATACATGAGGGAACTGACACTCAAAGAGGAAATAATTTGCCAAGGCCATGAATGGAAAACCAGGATTCAGAAGCTTGTGTTGCCTACCATAACTCCTTATGAAAACCTAGAATTAAACTCCAAATCAAATATCCATATGACTTCAAGCACTACATTTTATATGTCAAAAAGGTAAATATAAAAAAGCACAAGTTTAACTAAACAAATGTGCACAGAATTAAGTTAACATAGCAGGACTGAGATTATCATCCTCAGAAAGCCCTGCTTACAAGGCAGGCCCTTGGCTGGAGTGCGGGAACTTAGGTGTTAGAAGGGCTCCCATCTTCCCTGATAAGAACAGCTCACTGTGTGTGCCTCAACTGTGCAAACTACATGGTTTGTGGCGAATACTTGTTTTCTATCAGAATTTTGGTAGATGTTATATAAACAAAAGGCTACGTGACCAATGCCTACAAAAACCTTGGGCATGAAGTCTCTAGTGAGCTTCCCTGATGGAGAACATTTTACATGTATTCTTAAAATTTGTTGCTGGAGGAATCAAGTGCATCCCGTGTTACTTCGCTGGAAAAAGATTCTTGGAAGCTTGTGCCTGATTTCCTTCAGACTTTATCACTTTATCCCATGACCCCCTTTCCTTGCTGATTTTGCCTGGTATCCTTTTGCTGTAATGAATCATATCCGGGGTGAGGGAAGTAGAGGTGGAAGAGGGTATACAGGGATTAAATGGCAATGGGAAAATATACAATAAAAAATAAACTATGAAAAGTCAATCAATCAACAATCAATAAATCATATCCATGAGTACCACTATGCTGAGTCATGTGATTCCTAGAGAATAATCAAACCTGGTTGTAGCCTGCAAGACCACTGATGCAAAATCCTAGAAAAAAAATCTTAAATAAGATTAAAGATACATACATGCATATTAAGAGGGTCTACAAGATGAGCAGCAATACTCATTTCATATTCTGAAAGCTTCACATTTTTCACACCAATTTGCTTCATTAATTTCTCTGCCTAGAAAGAAAAAACAAACAACCTTCTTTAGTTTGATATTTAGATACTGGCATTTCAAAACAGGCATCTGTGAAACCTAAAAAGCAATGAAAAAACATACAAGAATTTTCCAAGAATATCCTAGTCCTTTTGATCTCCTTTCCCATTCTAAATCCTTAGATAAAGAAAAATTTGAGGGTCTACTCCACAGAACGAGGGAAATTTAAACCAGCTCCTGGGAAATGGGAAAATAGGAACATGACTGAAGAGATATATACAGGGCCTCACATTGCTCCAATGAGATTCTAAGATCCAAACTGATTTCTCTTTCCCAGTGGAAGGATCATACAGGTATAGATAAAATCTCAAGATGTTAAGACTGATGGTTTAAACATACCGAGAAATGGACAGGTGTTCTTACCTATCTACTCTCAAGTTGTTCTGAGATGCTGTCACTTTCAGTTAAATTCCTTCAGATATAATAAAAACGATTCTGAATTAGAAGTATACTTACATATATTTTTAGAGCTGGGAAAAACTAATCTAAAACCTATGAGTTCTACCAATGCAACAAAGCTTTCAATTAAAATAAGAATCATGATAATAATGATAAATATTTACTGGGTGTGCCAAATATGTCAAAATACTAAAAATAGATTAACTCATTGAATTCCCAGAATGAGCCTATGAGAGAGGCACATATTTCCCCAACATGGAAAAAGAAACCGAAGTTTAGCCCAGATTAAATAATGCGTTAGTTTAAAAGTGAGCCAATGAAAGAGGCAATAGGCGAATCCAGGCAATCCAATACTCAAGCCCATACTCTAACTACCGCACGAGTTACCCTGGTTTCCCCAGCTATGAGGGAAGTTTGTGACCACAAGAGAGTCTTTAATGATCTATAAATAACATTCAAATTTCAAATAAGGGAATATTTTTAGAAATGAAAGTGCTCTGCTAAATCATGTATTTACCTAAATTTTTGTTACCTTTTCCTAAAATACTTGCGATTATATAAGATCTTGCTGTTTGTCAGAGGAATGTATTGTTTTTCCAAAAGGAAATTCAAATCACACAGCATTATAGTAACAAACTAATTAGAAGATCCTAGGCTTAATAAATGTGTGGACCATATCCTAGTACTAATAACATTTTTAAAACTGCTATGACCCACATGATTATTCCTATTCAGCCATGCCCCTATAAAATTACTCAATGGATAAAGTTGCCTCATCCAGGTCCTTTTATCTCTTTCTTGTAAATATCTTCTCTTTTACTGCCTTTAAATCTTTTATGTGTCAGCTATGAAAGGTGTCCTATTTTAGTATCTGTAATAACATTAACTCTTCTTTTTCATTATGATTCTATAAATGTGAAGCCATCCCACATGTGTTCCTTTTTAGGCAATCAAATGGGTGTGATTTTTGCACCCAAGGAGACATTTGGCAAAGTCTGGAAACACTTTTGGTTGTGACAACTTGGATGAGGGGAAGAGTGCTACTGGTATCTAGTCAGCAGAGACAGGGGTGCTGCTAAACATTCTAGAAGGCACAGGATAGCCTGTCCCCAACCTACCCAACAAAGTTATCTGGCCCCAAATGACATTAGTGCCAAGTTGAGAAAACTTGCCTCTTTCCCCATTAAGTAGTTGGCCTCAAAAGTTTACTCCAGGCCAAAGTTACCTCTTGCTTTAAATAATAACAGCCCTTAACTGGGGTTTCCTTAAAAAAAAAAAAAATCAACTATGTTTTTACCCTACAGAAATAGAAATTGTCCTAGTCAAGTTTGTTTACTCAGTACCTTTTTCCCACAACAGCCGTCCCATTTAACAATGTCTTCAGTTGCATTAGTAACATTGAGAAAAGAAATGAACATTTATTGAGCATCTACCACATGCCTGGTACTGGGCTGGGTATTTTATAATTGACCCATTAAACCATCCTGAGAATAGCTATTATTATTCTCATTTTCAGATGAGGAGCTCAAGGGCCAAAGAAATTAAAACTCCAAAACTCCACAGCTAGAAACTGGCATTACCAGAACTCAAACCCTAATTTGTCTAATTTCAAAGCTGACATTCAGCTGAAACACTAATAACATTCCTTATTTGGGAAAGCAGAACATGGTTTAAAAAATAAATGAAAAGCACCCCAAAACACCATACCACTACCAAACCGTTTTCCAAGAATAAGTTATCCAATTGTCTAGCTTCAACACATTTAATGGAGCCTCTATTTCTAAAATGTTTTAACTAGAAAAACAAAATTATGATTGGATTATTCTAAAAATGGCTTATGTCCATACGCTGATTTATCACCTACAGCTTAATGACAATTACATTTTCTAATCACTAACATTTGCTTAGTATTTAAGTAGGTCTCTCCAAGTAGTTGTCTTACAGAGGGAAAATGAACTGGCTTGTGAGGGGAGTCAGAGGTAGGAGTGAAGCTTACTTTTTACTGTATACACATCTTTTAACTGTTTCACAGTATATTTTATCCTTCCATGCTATTTCTTTTTTTCTCCACAGGAAGTATGATTTAAAAAATTAAGAAGTGGGAGGAAATAGTAAACCAACATTTTTGCCTAAGCTAGGGAAAGAGAAAGTGGAGAAAAGACAATATAAAACAAACATTTCATTCAGGTTCTAAAAGATTACTAAAATTAGTTGTTCTTTTTGAAGAATAATTTTAGAAAGTTAGAGATGGCATTAATGAATGAAGAATAAAGGGAAAGAGATGAAC
This sequence comes from Phyllostomus discolor, assembly GCF_004126475.2. NCBI lineage: Eukaryota > Metazoa > Chordata > Mammalia > Chiroptera > Phyllostomidae > Phyllostomus > Phyllostomus discolor. The sequence goes on from NC_040907.2 coordinate 142,835,438, forward strand.
TAGTTAAACGTAGGTTAAAAACCTTTTTACTGAGGTCACAGCTACAGTACTCCAATGTAAGTATAGACAGAGAAAATCACTGATACAAAGCTTTTAAAAATGCACATACAAGAATCAACCAATAAATAAATAAATGGAACAACAAACTGATGTTTCTCTCTTCCTTCTAATCTCTCCCTAAAATCAATCAATCGATATATAAATATCTTATCAATAATGTGAACTCAGACTTAAATTGACCTTCTCGATTCAGGTTGGGGTAGGGGGGAAGCTGCACTTATGCTGACATGTGGATATACTCAAAATCATTTCCTAAAAAATCTACACTGGTCAGACTCCTAGAGAAGTATGAATTGACTGATAGAATGATATAACCTAGACCCCGAGTTTATTATTTTATAATTGAATTCAGGGAATAAACTGACTACTGTCCAAATCGGTTTTCAGACATACATACAATAAACAGTATTTATGAAACTACCGTTTTCACTGATTTAAGAGCTAAGCATAGCACGGTAAAGCACTCCTTTCTTTACATCCCAATTTCTCACAGCAGTCTACAGCTTTTTTTAAAAAAAGATTTTATTATTTTTAGAGAGAGGGGAAGGGAGGGAGAGAAATGTCAATGTGTGGTTGCTTCTCCCGAAGCTCCTTCTGGGAACCTGGTTTGCCACCCAGGCATGTGCCCCAACTGGAAATCCAACTGGCACCCCTTTGGTTCTCAGTCTGGCACTCAATCCACTGAGCCACACCAGTCAGGACAGCCTACAACTTTTGAGAGAACAAGATCTATTCATCTTTTATTCTGGCACCAAGTATTTGTAGGAACTTAATAAAGGTTTTTTGAATGCATCAGTCAGAAGTCACAGAAGAAATCTAAAAATCTATGAATAAAACATCTTGCCTTCACACAGCAAGAGAAATTTGAACAACTCCTTGAAGGCTTTGGTTTTTTAAAGAGAAATAGAAACCAAAACAAATGGATCATCCTAATGAGGAAAACATTACAACAGGCAGTAGCTGCAAAATAAAATTACAACTTATATTAACAATAATTTTTTATAAGTTCCTTAGTTGAGTATTAGTATAATTTCTAAGTCTAAGACTGACAGCCTGGATTATGCACATTTTATATGTCATACAAAGCAAAATGTATACTTACTAAAGACAAATTTTAAGTTGTTCAAAAATTTTACCTAGATTCCTTCAGGTAACAAATAGCTGACAAAAATAATCTAATGAAAGTGTTCTCAACCAAATACTCTAATATTTTCATTCTTCATAATTTTCTCTTCCAAGTTGCTGATATATCAAAAAGGGCTTGAGAAATTAAATATGACATAACATTTTAATGTGAATCTTACAGAAGTTCTTCATTAACTATAATTCTACTATATCCTTAGTTTTATGGAAAATATTTGCTAAGTTACAAGGAAAAATGATCCTCAAATCACTTTAATCATACCTGTTTCTGAGCTTCTACCTTTTGCTTTCTGGTTGGAATCAATTGCATCTACATCCATTGATTGTGAAGTATGTTACAGCACCAAATATTGTCAAACGGAAAATTAACCCAACAACTTCATTCCGACTCAATGGACGAGAAAAGGCTTCAGCATGTACCATCTTGACAGTACCTTTAAAAAACAAACAGAGATGTCACTAGGTAATATCTAGTCATTAAAATTGGGAAGCTGATAAGTACCTTACATTAAGCAACAAAAACTACTATTCAAAATCATTATCACCTACCTTAAAAAAGTATTTTTAGGAGAAATGGATTTTCAAATTTGGGTAAACAGGCACATTTTAAGCTCCCCTTAGAAACTGAATTTATTAGAGATTTTTAATGAACTTCCTAAAAAGCTCATATAAATAACTAGAAAATAATTCTATGTGGAAAAAGGTCTCCACAGCTGTAAATAACTATTTTAAAGTCTAGAAATATACGGACTATAACACGAACCTAACTGAAGAAAGGGTAGCCCAACAAGGAATACTTGGACTAACAGGAAGGGAAAGAAGGTCTTTGGATGTAAAATGGGAAGGTAAACCAGATAAGTTGGAAGTGAAAGTGCAAAAATTGGGAAGGAGTTCCGCAGACTACTTGAAAGGCGTTCAAGCCTGCTTAAAGTGAAAGCATTCATTTCCGTAATAAGTGACCTCAATTTGTTTTGAGCCATACGGTGCTCCAAAAACCCAGCTACATCTGTACAGGATCTTCACACATTTTTGAACCACAAAAAATATAGCACATACCCACACCGAAAGGACAAAGAAGGCAATGTGCCTTCTTTGTACATTTCTCTTGAGCAGCTACATCAGTTCACAGCTAGGCTTACAGGAGGCATGCATAACCCTATCAAAAGCAATGACTACCCAGAAGAATAAGCTTGTTGGGGACAATGTAACTATCATATTTTGGGAAATGAGATCTCAGCTTCAAATAATGCTTTGTACTCTCCTAGCACAGGCAAGTGCTCAGTGTTACGTGACAAGGAAAAAACCCAAAGAGAGTATGTATTTTGCACCCATGTGAAAGGGAATAAATCAGAATTTATACAAATGACTCAGCAACAGGTAAAAACTAGGTACTGCACAGGGTAATAACTATGGTTTTTCTAGCTCTGAATTTATTTCCCTTCTCACTACCACTATCCAATTAAAGATCCTTTTCATGTGCTTCCCTCTAAAATAGTGCCAACATGTTTGAAATTCCTTTTAGACACCTCCCCTCCATTCAAGAATACAAACTCCTTCCCCTCCCCCCAAAAAGGACCCCAATCTTTCCTTTTATTTACAGGAACCCTAACCATTCAAGTCTGTTCTAGTCCAGCCTGAAAGAGTAACTTAAGCATTTTAGTTCTCATCACTTTTCAATAGGAATTCTCAATAGATGATGCCACTAGGACCTGAAAATGCCACATGTATTTTCCTTCTAGCCTATTTGCCTGATACTCTGGAAGGGCCATTTTTCCCCATTTATCTAGGGATCAGTCAAATTCTATCCAAACTCTGAAACTTAACATGCTCTATCAAGGCTTTCAAATCACATTAATCTTCTACATTATTCATTTGGTCTTACTATTGAACTTATGCAATACTGATTCTACTCAACTAGAGTTTAAATCCTTATAAACAGGAATTATATCTTACCCATTTTTATAATTCACATATAAAAAAAGAGACTCTTTAATAATTATCTGTTCAACAGATAAACTGTAACTACGGAAAAACCTCACATTCAATCATTCCAAAACAACTACTGCCAGACTTTTGAACAATTTCCAAAAAAAAGTCAAGGGTTCCATTGACTTTATGTCTCCATTACTAGAAACCATTCACTTTACAACAGGACATTATTTAATTTTTAAATGGAAAGATATACCATTTGTTTTTTAAATTTTTTAAATCATTTATTTTTCAACTGGAGTTGACTAATTTAAACTTAACTAAATAATTGAAAGCCTTCATTTTGGGGGAAGAAACATTGGCCTTAAGTGATTTAACTCCTACAATAAAACACTGGTCAAACCCGTATACATATTGCATACTATATATATTGGATACACAATAATGGCTAAGATACAATTACTTTACTCAAGGAATGCACAATGTGGTTATTAAATTAATTGTATTTTTTTAACTGGAGCTAGGGAAGAGAAGCCATCTAATTAAAATCTCTCCTCATCTAACAAAGTGTGCTTTCTTTCATATCAGGAATTCCTAAAAATACATTAATAATATTCTACTTCTTACAAGATGTGAAAAGTTGACTTCCCTAGCCTTTATCCCAAGTGTAAATTTGAAAATGCAGTTGGAATACATGGTATCATGATGTGGGGCCATTATTCATTGACGAACATAAACCAATAGGGAAAACAAGGATTTAAACCTAACAATGTGTGAAAACTAGAGATAATCTGAATTTTAAAAAAGGTTTTCATTTAAAGTTTGATTTAGTAGTGGCAAAACTGCCATCTACTGGATGTTTGAATGAACTACATGAACAACTAGAGTTGTTATCAGTACATCTCAGTCATTCAGATAGTAGCAATTTTAATCCTGTAAAAATATCAAGATACAAAACCTCTGTTAACTATGCATTTCCAATAATTAAATTATTAAATGTGATACAGTAGTCTAGACCTATGGCCACTTCTAAAATAGTTCATCTTTTAAAATGACCTAAAAACCCTGAAATGAAACTGAAACTTCTACTTGTAGGTTGTAACTGTATATACTTTATTGTACACTCATCTATCATTCATATGACATTGATATACCTACATATAAGGTCGATACAGTAACAATACCATTATAGCAGAATATACAATAAAAGCTGCATGTGCACAGTAGGGAATGTATTTCAACCTTGTGTAAAACATTAGGATCAACAACTGGTAAGAACAGATACTACACTTGATCTTAGCCAAAAGGCCGAGAAGCGATAAAATGCACACATTTACGTACATAAACATAGATGGTGCTGTACACAACTAAGAAACATCACACAACACTGAAACTCAGTTATTTGTTAGGAAAACATGAAACCAGGTAGTTTCATTTTAAAGAGTTCTCCATTTCAGACTAGATAACTTTGAAATCGAAATACCTTGTCAATCAGCAATTTACTGACAGATTAAGGGCTGAGAGTATAGTGCTCACACTATAGTTTTTCTCTCTTGTATCACTGCAGTATTTTACAAAGTTTTTCTCAACCCCAAAGTCCCAGTTCGCAAACATCAAGGTCCTATGAACACAGACTATGTCAATGAAAGACTGCCAACCTTCACATAAAGGACACGCTGTAATTAACATCATCCTCTGCGAAAGTGTGCCCGGACCTTAAAAACCACCTCTGCTTTTGCACTAGGTGGTAGCGGTGCCAGTTCAACACTCAGACCCGGCTCATTCCGGCCGCCTTTGCCTACGACCCCGGTTCTGTGGTCGCCCTGGACGAGCCCAAGCAGTAACCCCGCTGCCTACAGAGATTCCCTGTAGGAAATAGTGTTAAGTCTTGAAACCATCGCTAACAGAGACCTAAGGGCCTAGGCCGGGCGGGAAGCCAAGGGGAGGCCCGGGACGCCCTTGGAGGTTAATCCGCTAAATACCAAGGGTTGGGGGAAGTGGGGGGCAACATTGAGGTGGCACAAGGGAGGAAGGAAAGGTGACCTTTCCTGCCCGGCTCCTCAGTTCAGAGCAGGTGCCTAAAGGAGCTCAGCGGGACCCCGCGTCCCTCCCACGAGGCCCCGCGGGAACCCGCTACTCACCTCCGTGCAAATGCAGCGGGAGCAGGAGCCCTTAACTAGTATCACACAGGAAGGAAACGCCGCCTGCGAGAGAACGCTTCCGGCCGGGGCCGCGGCCCGCCCCCTCGCACGGAGCATGCGCAACCCTCTCCGTTGTCAATTTCCGCGTTCCAGAACTGGTCCCAGAATTGGGCCGGAACGAGGTCGAGTAACTAACTGCTAAATCTGTTATCTGCTGGGCTGAGGCTTTCCGCGAAGCCGTTGTATCTGTCTGCCCGCAGCATTCGCCAAGGATCTCAGTTTAGCTGTTCAGTCTCAGGTACGGAATTGGGGAACGCGCTTGTCACACAAAGTCCCTGCCCTGCTCTTGGGCTCTCGGCGCAACACTGACAAGTAGGGGAGCCTTCTTGAGAGTGCAAAGAAGTGCTCTGTGTTCCCGCAAAGAAGTTCTCTGACTTCTGGTTCAGCCATACTCCCGCTCTTCATTCTTCTCCCCCTCATGCAAACCGTCACGCTGCTGTTCTGTCCCTCAGCACTGACGCGCATGGCCAACCCTCACCACCTGCCTTTCAGTATCGAGGGTGAGCTTACTTATCCTCCACCCCCCTATCTGCTCTGACAAACACCTGGGAGTGGCGCCTGAAAATCTCTTAGCGAAACGTTTGTGCAGCCCACCCAAGCAGGCCTGGCAGTCGGAACTGAATAAGGCATCTGGTGACAGGTTTTGCATTTCGGTGACTTCCCTTTTTCTTTACCCCTTCCCCTTTCTAGAATGAGAGACGTGACACCAGAAGTCCCAAGGGAGCAAACTTGAAAGCCAGCGCCTCCTGAACACACTGCCAGGGGGCGAAACGACATTAGACACAGTCCACAGATACAAGAACCATCACTTCTTCAGATAGAGGCCGTGAAACAGAAGTGATGAGAGTTCCTCCTCTATCCTCCTAGAAAAGGCATCTTGTGCCTCTCTGCTTTAGGTGTCAACTTTTATGGCTAAAATTCGGCAGCCTGATCGTTGGATACAGTGAATGCTGCTGTTGTTGCAAGCTTGTGATACTGTTGTGAGGGTAATAGCTAAGGTTTATTGAATGTCAGTATTAGGTGTTAGGCAATATGCTTCGCATCCGTAATCTACATTCCTTAAAAAAAAAAATCAATCCTCTAAAATAGCCTTTATTTTCTTCTTTTTTATAGATGGGCACGTTTTAAAACTTAGGTAAACTTTCTTAAATTTATACACCTAGTAAGGGGCAAAATTTCATTAGCACCTAGATCTAAGTGAAAAACCCTACACATTACATATTCTCTTTGAGATAGTAATTTAATACCAGTTAAATATTAAAATCTAGGTGAAAGGGGTAAGACCATGAAATAACAGAATCATAAGGTTTTAAAGGGTAAGGATGGAATGAAAGGGATATGTGAATGTTTAAAAGCTGATTGGAGTCATTGACAAGAGTCAGAATAGAATTTACTGTAAGTGGTTCATGTTTTACAAGCAGGCCTTTTTGTCTATATGTGTGTCTATATTCATAGTATAATATTTCTTAAAATAATATGATACAATCAGACTGATTACTTACAGATGAAGATACAGCTTTGAAAAAAACAGGGTGGTTACAAGACCTGCACAATGTTTACAAAAAACACAAGCCACCTGTAAGGCCGTCTCAGAAGTCTTGGAAGCTACTCTCTCCTGCATCCCTGGGATTATCCTCAACCTGAGTCATTGCTTGGGATGCTCATGGCAATCTGCCTTGACAGAGCTAAAAGGTAAAAATCACTGAAGGAAAAAAAACATGTTTTGTGGCCTGCTAGGGTAATCTAGTAAGGAAACTGAACTGAGAAATTCAAGGTGGTAGTGGATTTGCATCATTCACTGAGTGAAGCTGGGTCAACTAAGAACCTCACCTGCTTTGCTCTAAGGACCACGGTGAACAAACTTCCCAGTTTGTCTGACATTACCGTGGTTTCTGGAACATAGGACTTTCAATGCTAAAACAAAAAGTCTCAGGCAAACCTACTAGGGACATCCTAAATGAGTTCTGGAATGAGGTGGAACTCCCCGTACAGTTGCAGCTAGTCTCAATTCATCTGCTCAGTGCTGGGGTATAATTGCATAGGAAAGGCAATTGTTGGATAAAGTAATCAACACTGACCATAAAGAATCCAAATAAATGCTGCTTCTCATTCCTTTTCCAGTGGTTTGGCTATAAACCAAACTCCTATCTATACCTTTTGGACCTAATTTTCATTTAGCAAGCCCTTAGGAATCCTCCTATGTCTGAGCCCTAAAACATCAAATTACTGCCTTTCCATATACCATTCATATTGATTTCTAGCAATCACTAAATCAAGTAGGTTCTTTTAGAATAGAGCAGAGTGAACATATGCTTTTCATCCCAGGATAGCTTTATATAATCCCTGGCAGCACAAAACACCATATTTGGCTCACAGTAGGGGCTTAATAAATAATTCATTATGTGTAATATTAATCAGGAAATTTTAACAATAGGTTTTTTTGTAGACTTTTGGGCCTTCCCTCTGTGATTGTTAGAATCAAGATATTAAAGATAATTATATTTTTAACCAATGCCCTCCCCCCAGCCCATAGAACTAAATTCTCCTTCGTTTGTGCTAGTTTACTCTACAGCCAGTGTCATTCAATGCACTGGACCCTGAAGGGGAAAGGATTCCTTAAATTTAGGAGTTTTCAAATACCACTGTGGGTCTACACAGACTTGGACAACTTGGCAAAATGCAGATTCCAAGTCCCCACCTTAGAGGTTCCCATTTAACTGCTCTAGGTTTTGACCTAGGGACTTGCATTTTGAATGAGCATCTGAGGTGATTTAGATAAACACAGTCTGGGACCATACTTTGACAAATCCTACCCTAATCAGTGATCATTTCAGATGTGTTTTTACGAAAATCTCTATTGACTCAGGCCCCAAAGCCTATCTGGTCAGTGGAACCATCAAGCCAGCTGGGATACATCTGGAAATGAAAGCAAGGGAGCCTCATGATGAGATTCGAAATAAAATCTATTTGGAAGGAAAAGCAAATCTGAAATTTTTGGACCCTATTCATTACTCATTAGAAATGATTCACTTGACAGTAATTTACAAAGAGTAGAACTTCAACAAATAGGTAAATTCTATAGCGTAATTATGCCAGTATAATACACACTTGGTAACCTTGGTTCGTTCTTAAAATATTTCATCAGAAAAGAATAATCTTAATTAGTATTTCAACAAGTTAAATTAAATAGAATGGGAAGAAGAAGAAAGTAAAGCAAGAATATTAAGCTGTACCTGAAGCCATGAAAGCACTGGGAAAGAGCAAGATTAAATGTTGGAAGCTCCAATTGAAGGAATAAAATGAAATTAAGTCCAAAATAATGGAAAATTTAAATTTCAACAGCGTAAAAGGAGTGGAAAGATGAATTATAGCACCATTCTATAAAAAGCACAGAAAGCTAAAAGATATAATAGCAAAGTTCAAAGCACATATTGTTATAAATACATTTCAAGCTCTTGTCTTTAAATTTCACATGTAACAAAATGAGTGTATGTAAAAATGAACATATATGTAACTTTTGTGTTATCAGCATAGCACTAATTCAAACCTTACATCTCTGTATATTTCTTTTTTTCAAGTCCTGCCAACTGTATATTTTTTACAGTTTATGCTATCAATAAACATTTTCTAGAACTTAGATATTTATTTTAAGTCTGCAATATTTTGTTGTTTTGCTTTAATACAGTACTGAAAATACACTGTTCAAATGACACCATCTGTGGAAAGTCAGCATTGATCACAACAGGGAATTGCTTGGGAAGCTGTCTAACCTTATTATAGTATAGCCTTATTAGTAAAAGTTTTAAGGAATAGATGAAAGAATAATCGCTTCAAAAATAAATTTTTTTAATGGGAAAGGAGATGGGAGGGAGTGGGTAAGAATATCAAAGATGCAAATTTATCAGCCAAAATAGAAGAAACACTACTGTAGCTGAAACATTAATTCTGAATTCCTGTAACAGCAGATTGATAGATGAAGCATAAAACAAGACCAGATGCTATGGTTTCCAGGATGCACTTGGCTTCCCATCCTTATAACCTGGAGCATTTTTGTTGTAAGTAGGTCACTTGCTTGCTCTCATTTACCTGAGTCTAGAAAAATGCCCTTGAAAGTATTTGGAAAATAATGTGTGCTAGTGCTTCACATTTAAAAAATTAAGATGCGCAAAACCTTTTTCCCCCTGTTTCTTTATTAGCCAGAATAACTTGTAACCTTGAAACATAAGTAAAACTAAAATGGGCAAGATAAATTTGAGATCTCTTATTTTCAAAGCCCACTAAAAATACTTTAAAAGCTGTGTCTATTCCGTTAGCCCCCATAATTCATTGTACTTAGCAATGGCATAGTACTCCTCTCACAGAATTATAATTGGGGTTTAATTTTCTCTATTCTGTCGGATGTGAACTGCTTGAGAAAAGAGGATGCCTAGGACATAGGGAGGACTTAACAAATGTTTTAATTAAATGATTTACCCCCAGATCTGACATATCTAATGGGGTCTTTCAGGATCCATTCCTACATACCTAATGTGAATAGGGAGGAGGGAAACACATGACTATCATAACGTCAGAAGTGCAGTTCATCATATAAAATTTAACTCATTTGAGCACAACATATTTTTTAAAATATTTACTATGTGCAACTCGTGGAAATGCTCCCAAAATTGGAGGAGTTCTACTGAGTAAAAGAAATGATATATCCGATTCAAAGAGTGAGCATGTAACTTCCAAAGGCACAGGCAAGGACAAAACTTGCTGTTTTTAGACGTTTAAGAATGAAATATCTACTAGAACTCTCACCCTTAGAGAGGCCCAGCAGTAGCGCATAAACAAGCTAACATTAAAATCACTCTCCCTACCTTTTCATTGTTAGTGTTTCTAGAACCAGAGAAACAAAAGGGTTAAAAAAGAAAAGAAAGAATGAATGAAAGAAAGGAAAAAAACAAAGCCTGTAATTTGAGGTACAAAAGTGCAGGAAACAAATCAAGAATATTGAGTTGGCAGTACTGCAAAGTCCCATTGAACTTCACAATAGTATGTGTGATAGAGTTTCACAAACCTTTCCACTCTCTAGTCTGCTGCTTATTACTTTAAATAGCAGAACAATTCTGAGACCTTTCAATGCCAGATAAGGCCCAGTGACAGAGGCATGCCCCACACCCATTTCTTTCTGTCCTCTGAGTTCTCAAGTAAAGGAGGGATCAGAAAAGGAGATGGTAAAGGAAAGGAGACAGAGATTGACTGTCCAAGGGTGTTTTCTTTCCCTATGGTGTTTTGCAAAAAGCTGAAGAGATGCTAATGATTCTTAAGGAGCTAAAAGCGATGTTAGAATTCTCTCAGGGTATTCTTGAACCTCTGGCTGGACAGTGTTTCACCTTCCACATTTCAATCTATCTATCATTCAATCCTACTTACGCTAGTGGCTTTGTATAGTTCATTATCATGTTTTCACAGGTTAAAGGAGCCTTCCCCTACTGTTTCCTTGGAAATTTTGGAAGTAAAAGGGAGACAGTTTAAGTAAATGGTGTTTAAAGTCATGAAATACAGTGATTGTTTTGGGGTTGTTTGTTCTTTTTTTGAGGGGGCTAAGGGAAGAGAGTGAACAAGCATATATCTTCAGTTGAGTGAATCATAAAGATTTCCAGCACATGAGCTCACACTCATAGGCCAACAACAGAAGACAACGAAAAATATTTGCAGGGGACCAGTATCTCCTCCTCATTCCATAGGAGAATGGGGTCTCTGATACTCTATTTTAATGATTATCCTCAAATTCTGATTCTGTACCCAACATAGAAAAGTGTTGCCAAGTACAGAATGCCAGGTAAGTGAAGAAAAAACACAGAATCTCTCAAACTAGTTTGAAGCATGCAAGATTCAGATTATTGAGGATAGCATTTGAGAAATTCTAGATTTCTACAGCACTAAATGAGAGGGCCCACTCTGTGACCCGTCACATGTTAGGTAGCCTTTCTGGGTTTCCTCCTCTGAAATTGGCATAGTTCTACCAACTTCATAATTCATGATTCTTTGATTTGTTCCTTCTGACCTGAGCATGGGAGAACTTTGATTTGTTTTCCCCTTCTGGAATCCAACAAATGAATACTAAATTTAAACTCTAGGTTTGGGAGTATACAGTATTAAAAAGTTATGAACATTTCTAGGAAGATATATGTCACAGGTGGCAAACACAAGGCCTGAGGGCTGAATCTGGCCCTCCACCTAGTTGTATCCTGCCCAGCACCTTGTTTCTACCTGGCGGCAGTGCCGAGCTCTCGCTTAACTGTTAAGGGTAGTTACTTTTATACAGCCCTAAAATTACATTCGGCCCTTTGAGGCAACCGCGAGGCTGAGGTGGCCCCCATGAAAATGAGTTTGACACCCCTGATATATGTAGTAATTCTTTGTCAACTATCATTTTGCCAGTTACAGTTTTGTCACAATGTGGTTTCATATTTATATGCCTAAAATTTAAAAGTTGTCATCTCAAAGAATTTAACTACAGTTATCTCTACCTCATCTCCACTCCTACCCAAATCTTATGGTCAGATGGTAGAGAGAGGAGGTCTGCTACTCTCTGCCTGAGCAGTGTAACAGTAGGAGATCAGGCCTAGAAAAACCATGCCCTTCTTTTCTGGAAAGACCAGATGGCTACTAAGAATGTTGCCAAGGCTTGCAAAAATGATACAAATGAGAAAGCAAATGCATGAAAGCATTAAATATCAGTACAGAAAGGGTTGCATCAAGAACTTTACAAAAAGAAGTGTGGTTAATATAAAATAAACCCTGTCTTCCACAGCTGATCATGGCTTTCAGGACATGATTGCATGAATAACTGAGGGAAATGGTTCTTTTCTGCTTAATTTGCACTTTTTATTGTCATACACTCTCGTAAATTACCTATTTTCTGTGAAACCTTGAACTTGCCAATGAAGGTTTTATCTAAAATTGCACTTTGCTGGAATGTAACACTAACCATTCCCAGTTAGTGAGAGATTACTGTAACAAATTCGGAAGACACTCACATGGATTCTCATGAATCATATTTTAATTGTGAATTAGCCAAAGAAAAATGGGGAGGTAAGGCTATAGCTTTATCTCTACTACTTGTATGTTCATTTGCTACTTTTATTAAAAGAGAAAAAACCATTTTACCTCTTTTTTAAAAATCTCACTCCAGGAAGTAAATTCAGGAGTAAGAAACTCCTTATCTGTTCTGCATAGTTCAATTTATTGTTAATTTCATTGTCTATTGACATCCCAGTTGGTATGTTAGTTTGGAACTCATCTCACAGACCAACATTAATAAAGGAGAGGCACATGCATTTTCCCCTCGATATAGATGGCTGCTCCAGTGTTATAGAAATGGATAGGGAAGATCTAGATATGTTTATGAAGAGATAACTTCATAGAGCTACAGTTTTTAGGGATTGAAAGGAATATTAAATGTCATGGAATCTTCAACCAGAGGCAGTGTGCAATTGTAGAAAGAATATATGCACATTACAGAGTTAAAGGATGTAGATCAAATCCCAGCTTTGCCACTTAGTAGCTGTGGATTTTGGGGCAATATATTTAACCTTTCTGAGGCTTAGTTTCCTCACCTATAAAGAGGGTGGTAGTGGCTATATTGTAGGATTGATAAGGGGTTTGAAGATAATGTATGTATAGAACCTGGGACAAATATAATAAGCATTTAGTAAATGATTGTGGTTGCTGTCATCATAATTGTCCCACTACCTAACAGGTCAGTAAGTGCGTTTGAACATTCCTGTTCACTTGAACAATGTCAATGGTGACATTGAATTTACCAACTGCTCAGGGAGCCCATCTCATGTTTGGGGAGCTCTTCAGTGTTAACTCTTCCTTTTACTGAGCCTAAATCTTTCCCCTAGAACTGTTACCTACTGTTTTCATTCTTGCCAATGGGGCTACACAGATTAAGTCTGTATAACTCAATTAACTATGTAACCTAGAATGAAATACATGCTGTAAGACTGGTGTGATCAGCATGGATACCATAGGTTAGCAACACAAGTGAGGGTCTAGCTGGCTTTCTTTTCCTGGCACCCACTCTTTGATACTTATTAAAATTGTTAAATTAATTAAAGCCTGTTTATCTTTACTGGAGCTACAGCTGAAGTCCTGCATGCTATAATTTTCACAGTTTTCAGGGAGAGACACAAGTGCAGAAACTTGCCATTATATCTTTATCATATTAATTAGTAAACTAGTGAAATTCCATTTGAGTCATGCAAATATAATTTGATTATTTAATCAGTTATAGTGTTACATGGCATATCTGTAAGGTGACATAACTGATAATGGACAAGGACTCAGTGCAGTTTTAGTTAACATTTGCATAGTGTTTAATATGTGCCACTCACTGTTCTAAGTACTTTACATATATTAACTCATTCAGTTCTCTCTGATAATAACCTTATGTAGTAAGTACCATTATTATCCTCAGATAAGAAAACTGAGGCACAGAGAGACTAAGTAACTTGTTCAAAGTCTAATAAATAGTAAGTGGTAGAGCTAGGATTCAAATCAGGCTGTCTTATTCCAGAGCCTGTGACTCATTATGCCCTGTTCCCAAATTTGTCAAAATTTTTAAAAATTCTGTTACATGGACCATTAGGGATCCTTAAAAGTGAGAAAAGCATGATTAATTAGCACTGTTGGATACACAACCTTTAAACCTTATGAAATCACCATTGAAGAGTATCCTCTGAGTTGCTATGGGTTTGATTTATGAGAATACAAAATGTTGACTGGAAGCAATATATAGCTCCATTCTAAGCAAGACTAGTCTAGACTAGTCTAATAATGTTTCATTTTATATTTCGACTATGCAGCTGAGAAGGAATTGGCGAATGCCTCTGAAATTTGACCTTCTGATATATACTTATTCTGATAAAAGTTGTTTTCAAATATTAAAACATACACATCATATTTTAGTTTTACTTTTAAATTAACATATGGTAAAATCATATGTGCATGTGTGAATTTTAATACAAAACATTCACATAACCACCACCATAATCAAAATATATAACAGTTCCATTACCCCAAATAATTCCCTTGTGTTACTTCTTTGTAGTTACCTTCTCAACCCCCGCAACCATAAACCTACTCTCCATCACCATAGTTTTGTCTTTATTAGAATCTCATACAAATTAAATCATACAGTATGTAAACTTCTCAGACTGGCTCCTTTTACTTAGCTTGCCTTTGAGATTCATCCAAGATGTTATATATGTCAATAGTTAATTAATTTTGTTGCTGAATAGTATTCCATTGTATAAATATACCACAATTAGTCTATTCACAGACATTTAGGTTGTTTCCAGCTTTTGATAATTATGAATAGAGCTGCTATAAGTATTTATGTGTAGGTTTTTGTGTGAATAGAAGTTTTTATTTCCTTAGAATAAATACCCAGGGGGTGATATTGCTAGGTCATACTATAAGAGCATTTTTAACTTTATGAGAAACTGCTGAGCAGTTTACCACAATGGCTGTAACATTTTGCATTTCCATGAGAATATATGAGCATTCTATTCTGTGTGCTCACCAGAACTTGATTATTAACAAGATTTTTTATTTTAGGTATTCTAATAGGTATTTTATTATGGTTTTAATTGGCATTTCCCTAATAACTAATGATATTAACATCTTTTCATGAGCTTATTTGTCATCCATTTATCTACTTTGGTGAAATGTCTGTTAAGTCTTTAGCTCATTTTAAAACTGGGTTGTTTACAGTATGATCATTATCAGAGGGAAAGAGAGGGAAAGGGGGCTTGGAGGAGATAGAAGAGTGGAAAGGTGAGAGAAATGGTGAGGGAAGGAGATGACTTGGGGAGGTGAGCACACAATACAATATACAGATGCTGTATTATAGAATTGTACACTTGAAACCTAGATCATTTTATGAACCAATGTCACCCCAATAAATTCAATAAAAAATAAAACAAACAAACTTAGATGCTGAGTTTATAATAAGCTTTTCTGACACATGGCACTGCATGTGTGTTGTTGCAACTTGTTGCTGGAGGAATTAAGTTTGTCCTATGTGACTCCTTCAGGAGAGAACTCGTGGACATTTGTGATTTGTTTCCTCTGGACTTCTTCCTGTGCACCTTTTCCCTTTGTTGATTTTGCTCTGCATCCTTTGCTGTAATAAATCATAGCCATGAGTGCAACTGTAGCAAACCAAAACCAAAACTGTGTTGTTTTCTTACTACTGACTTCTGAGAATTCTTTATATATTTTAGATATGAGGCATTTGTCAGTATGCAATTTGCACATATATTCTTAGAGTCTATAACTTATCTTTTTATTCTCTTGCTGGTTTCTTTTGTGTAGTTTTAAATTATGATCAAGTCCAATTTCTCAATTTTTTCTTTTATGGATCATGTCTTTGGTGGTGTCATGGGCAAGAACTTTCTGCCTAACCCCAGGTCATGAAGATTTTCTCTAAAGTTTCCTTCTGAAAGTTTTATATATTCCTATCTTAGATTTAGATCTATGACATATTTTGAATTAATTGTGGCAGGTGTGAGATTTAGGTTGAGTTTTGTTTTTAAGTATATAAATGCTCAATGTGTCTAACATCATTTGTTGAAAAGACTATTCTTTGGGTCTTTCTTTTAAAAAAATTTAATCAAATTAATTGGGGTGACATTTGTTAATTAAATTACATAGGTTTCCAGTGTACAATTCTATAACACATCATATGTATATTGCATTTTGAGTCCACCACCCTAAGTCAAATCTCCTTCTATCACCATTTATATTTGATCCGCTTTACCCATTACCACCTCCCCCTAACCTCCCATCCTCTCTGGTAACCACCATACAGTTGTATCTGTGAGTTTTCATTTGTTTATCTTGTTTGTTAATTTGTTGCTTTCCATTTTATATCCTATGTATGAATGGAATCATATGGTTCTTGACTTTTTCCATCTGACTTATTTTGCTTAGCATGATATTCTCAAGATCCATCCATGTTGGACTGGATACAAGAAGATGAAGGGTTTAGTTAAAGATCATATATGCTTAACTCATAGACACAGACAACAGTGTGGTGATGGCCAAAGGGAAGAAGGATGGGGGGTGAGGGATGAGTAGAGGTGGGCGAAGGGAGAGAAAGGGGGACATCTGTAATAGTGTCAAAAAAAAAAGATCCATCCATGTTGCCACAAATGGCAGCATTTCATCTTTTCTTATGGCTGAATAGGATGCCATTTTATATATATATATAAAATATATATAAAAGGTATATATATACACCACATCTTCCTTATCCAATTATCTATCCAAGGACATTGTTTTTTTCCATGTCTTGGCCATTATGACTAATGCTGCAATGAACACAAGGATATATATGAGCTTTTATATATCTCTATAAATAAATGTTTTAAAAATTTTCAGGTAGATATCCGAAGAGGGTTTTCTGGGTCATATAGTAATTCTCTTCTTAATCTTTGAGGAACTTCTATACTATTTTCTATACTGGCTGAACCAGTTTTCATTCCCATCAGCATGAAGAGGGTTCCTTTTTCCACATAACCTCTTCAATACTTGTTATTACTTGTCTTGTTGATAATAGCCATTTTGACAGGTATGATATGGTACCTCATTGTAGTTTTAATTTGTATTTCCTTGATAGCTAGTAAAGTTAACCATCTTTTCATATATCTGTTGACCATTTGTTAAGTCTTATTGGGAGAAGTGTCCAGTCTTCGGGCCTTTCTTAAAAATCAATTGGCCATATTTGTATGGATCTGTTCCTGAGCTGTCTGTTCAGTCCCACTGATCTATGTGACTATCCCTTCACCAATAACACACTGTTTTAGTTAATCTAGCTTTTGTAGTACAACTTAAAAATATGCTTCTCGTCAAGATGGAGGCATAGTTAAACATGGCTCACCTCCTCACACAACCATAGCCAAAAATTACCACTAAACTACAAAACAAATATCACCCAGAAACATCATAAAATTGAGCTATGTGGAGTCCGACAACCAAGGAATTAAAGAAGTCATATTGATTCAGATGGGTAGGAGAGGCAGAGAGGCAGAACGGGCTGGTCCTACACCAGTGTGTGGTATATAAAATTTGAGAGGTTTATCTTGGGAATGAGGGGTCCCAGCCCCATACCAGACCACCTAGCCTAGGGTTTCAGTGCCAGGAAGATAAGCCCCCATATCTTCTAGCTATAAAAACCAGGGACAGTTGGGGCAATGGAAGAAACTGCGGGATTCTTAGCCACCTTCTCTTAAAGGGTCCACAACGGACTCAGGAATTATTCAGACTCATTCCCTCTGGGATCCAGCACTGGGGCAGTAGCTTGATGGGCACCAGTGGCATATGGGGAGAGACTGAAGTGTCTGGTATCAGGGTGAGAACCAGGAGACAGCTTCCTCTGGGACAAAACCCCAGAAGCCAGGCAGAGTGGCTCTTATTCCTTTTCTGAGCCCTCTGCCACACAGAGCGACAAAGAGGCGACACCATATTTAATACTCCATCAACCTGGTTCACACAGAGTTGCCCCACCCTGGCAATTACCTAAGGCTCCACCCCATACAATTTATGGGTGTGCTTTTCTACATTAGGGCACACTACTAAGACAGGTAGTCAAAGCAGCTCTACCTAATACATAGAAACAAACATAGGGAGGTTGCCAAAATGAGGGGACAAAGAAATATGGCCCAAATGAAAGAACAGGACAAAACTCCAGAAAAATAACTAAGTGAAATGGAGAAAAGCAATCTATCAGAGGCAGAGTTCAAAACACTGGTTATTAGGATGACCAAGGAACTCACTGGGTATTCCAACAGCATAAAAATGACCCAATCACATGAAGGATACCCTAATTGAAGTAAAGAATAATTTATAGCGAAACAACAATAGAGCAGATGAAGCTGAGAATCAAATTAATAATTTGGAACATAAGAAAGCAAAACACAAACAATCAGAACAATAAGAAGAAAAGAGAATCCAAAAAAAATGAGGATAGGGTAAGGAGCCTCTGGGACAACTTCAAATGTACCAACATTCAAATCATAGGGGTGCCAGAAGGAGAAGAGAAAGAGAAAGAAATTGAAAACTTATTTGAAAACAATAATGAAAGTAAACTTCCCTAATTTGGCAAAGGAAAGTAAACTTCCCTAATATAAGTTCAGGAAGCACAGAAAGTCCCAAACAAGATGGATGCAAAGAGGGCCACACCAAGACACATCATAATTAAAATGTCAAACATTAAAGACAGAAAACCTTAAAAGCAGAAAGAGAAAAGCAGACAGTTACTTACAAAGGAGTTTCCATAAGACAGTCGGCTGATTTCTAAGATGAAACTTTGCAGGCAAGAAGGGACTGGTAAGAAATATTTAAAGCAATGAAAAGCAAGGACCTACAACCAAGATTACTTTATCCAGCAAAGCTATCATTTAGAATCAAAGGGCAGATAAACTAATTCCCAGATAAAGTAAAGCTAAAAGAGTCATCATACCAGACCATTATAATATGAAATGAAACTATTTAAGAAAAAGAAGATTAAAACTATGAACAATAAAATGGCAATAAATCCACAACTATCAACAGCTGAATCTAAAAAAAAACCAAACAGAATCACTGATATGGAGATCATTTTGATTTTTACCAGTTGGGAGGGGGAAGGGAGAGAATGAGGGAAAAGGTGCAGGGATTAAGAAGCACAAATTAGTAGGTACAGAATATGCAGGGGGATGTTAACAGTATAAGAAATGGAGTAGCCAAAGGACATATATGCATGACCCATGGATATGAACTAAGGGGGATGGGGATTACCAGAGGGAATGTAGGGTGCTAGGTGGAGGTGGGCAAAGGAGGAAAAATTGGGACAACTGTAAAAGCATAATCAATAAAATATATTTAAAAAAATAAAAACCTGGTAGTGTAAACCCTCCAATTTTAATCTTATTTTTAAAATATTTTGGCTTTTCCCCTGGCTGGTGTAGCTCAGTGGATTGAGCATGGGCTGCAAACCAAAGTGCTGCAGGTTCAATTCACAGCCAGGGTACATGCCTGGGTTGCAGGCCACAGCCCCCAGCAACCGCACATTGATGTTTCTCTCTCTCTCTATCTCCCTCCCTTCCCTCTCTAAAAGATAAATAAATAAAATCTTAAAAAAATATTTTGGCTTTTCTAGTTCCTTTGAATTTCTTTTTTTTCTTTTTTTTTAAGATTTATTTATTTATTTTTAGAGAGGGAAGAGAGGGAGAAAGAGAGAGAGAGAGAAACATCAATGAGCAGTTGCTGGGGGCTGTGGCCTGCAACCCAGGCATGTGCCCTGGCTGGGAATCAAACCTGTGATACTTTGGTTCGCAGCCTGCGCTCAATCCACTGAGCTACACCAGCCAGGGCAGAATTTCTATATTAATTTTAGAATTAGTTTGCTTATATCTACAAAAATTCTGCTGGGATATTTAATGGAACTGAGTTAAATCTATATATCAGTTTGGAGAGTTAAGTCTTTCCATTCCTGAACACAATATGTTTTTCTATTTATTTGCGTCTTCTTTGATTTTTTCCATTGGTGTTTTGTGATTTTCAGCATATACATCTTGTGTATGTTTTGTTAAATTTATTCCTAAGAATTTCAGTATTTTGGGAGCTATTGTAAATGGTAATATTTTAAAAATATCACTTTTGGTTGTTCATTGCTGGTATACAGATATAAAACTCTTTTTTGTGTTTCTACCTTATGTCCTATGACTTAACTCAGTTCAGGGTTGAGGTTTTTCCAGTCACTTCTTTTGGTTTCAATCATGTCATCTGCAAATATGGGTATTTTTATTTCTTCCTTTCTAATCTATATAACTTTTATTTCATTCTTTGTTTATTGTACTGGCTAGAAATTCTACTACAATGTCAAGTAACAGTGCAAGAGGTTATCCTTGCCTTGTTCCTGATCTGAAGGGGAAAGCTTTCAGTCATTGACTACTCAGTATGATACCAGATTTTGGCTTTTTGTTCATGACCTTTCTGAGGTTGAGGAAGTTCCTGTCTCTCTTAGTTATATGATAATTTTTTTTAAGATTCTATTTATTTATTCTTGGAGAGAGGGGAAGGGAAGGAGAAAAAGAGGGAAAAACAAATGGATGTGTGAGAGAAATGGAACAGTTGCCTCTTGCACACACCCTGACCAGGGATTGGCCTGCAACCCAGGCATGTGCCCTGGCAGGGAATTGAACTGGAGACCTTTTGCTTTGTGGGCCAACACTCAACCGAGATACACTGGTCAGGGTTTTGTTTTGTTTTTTTCTTTAAGATTTTATCTTAGTTATTTGAGAGTTTAAAAATTTTCAATGGATGTAGAATTTTTCAAGTACTATTTCTGTATTAATTGATATGATTATGTTGTTTTTCTTCTTTAGTCTATTAATATGGTGGATTACATTGACTAATTTTTCTTTTTTTTTGTTTTGTTTTTTTAATATATTTTATTGATTATGCTATTACAGTTGTCCCATTGCCCCCTTCACTCCCCTCCACCCTGTGCCCCCTCTCCCACCCACATTCCCCCCCTTTAGTCCGTGTCCATGTGTCATACTTATGAGTTCTTTAGCTTCTACATTTCCCGTACTATTCTTGCCCTCCCCCTATCTATTTTCAACCTACATTCTATGCTACTTATTCTCTATACCTTTTCCCCCTCTCTCCTCCTCCCACCCCTACTGCTAGCCCCCCCTTGTGCCCTCTATTTCTGTGGTTCTGTTCCTATTCTAGTTGTTTACTTAGTTTCTTTTGGTTTTGCTTTAGGTGTGGTTGTTAATAATTGTGAGTTTGCTGTCCTTTTACTATACATGTCTTTTCTTTATCTTGTTTTCTTAGATAAGTCCCTTTAGCATTTCATAAAGTAAGGGCTTGGTGATGATGAACTCCTTTAATTTGACCTTATCTGAAAAGCACTTTATCTTCTTTTCCATTCTAAATGAGAGCTTTGCTGGATAGAGCAATCTGGGATGTAGGTCCTTGTCTTTCATGACTTGGAATATTTCTTTCCAGCCCCTTCTTGCCTGCAAGGTCTCTTTTGAGAAATCAGCTGCCAGTCTGATGGGAACTCCTTTGTAGGTTACTGTCCCCTTATCTCTTGCTGCTTCTAGGATTCTCTCCTTCGTTTTTACCTTGGCTAATGTAATTATGATGTGCCTTGGTGTGTTTCTTCTTGGGTCCAACTTCTTTGGGGCTCTCTGCGCTCCTTGGATTTCTTGGAAGACTGTTCCCTTTGCCAGTTTGGGGAAGTTCTCCTTTATTATTTGTTCAAATAACTTTTCCACTTGTTGGTCCTCCCCTTCTGGTACCCCTATAATTCAGATGTTGGAACGTTTAAAGGTGTCCTCGATGGTCTTAAGCTTTTCTTCGATTTTTTGAATTCTTATTTCATCATGCTCTCCTGCTTGGTTGATTCTATCTTCCTTCTGGTCCACTGTGTTGTTTTGAGACTCAGATTCCTTCCTTTCACAATTGGCTCTCCTCCGTATGTCTTCCTGCATCCCTTTTATGGTAATCTGCATTTTTTCATGTAATTTGGATCCAAAATCAACCAGTTCCGTGAGCTTCCTGATCACCAGTGTTTTGAACTGTGCATCTGATAGATTGGCTATTTCTTGGTCACTCAAAAGGATGAGTCCTGGGGGACTGATCTGTTCTGCTGGAAACATGTCTTATGTCTTTCCCTATCTCTCCTATTATTTTACTTATTTATTTATTTTTTCTCCGGTCTGGTTGCTCTTGTTACGGTGGAGGGCGGAGCCTTAGGTATTCACCGGGGCTGGGCACCCCAGTGGCTAGCTTGTGACGTTATATGTGGGGGCAGGGGTGGGAGCGGGGGCAGGAGGGATCAATGGCGACCCTTCTGTTCTCCTGGAGTCAGACACTTCCCTGGGCTTCTGGGCCGTGAGCTCTGCCCTGGTCCACAATCGCTGCCCCACTGATTCCCACAGCTGCTGCTTGCGTACTCAGGGATCACCGCTACACCGCTGTGCTCTTGCAACCCGGATTGCTGTTGCGCCGATTTTGCGCCAAATTTCCCCCGAACTACGCGCGCCTGCGACCCGCGCCAGCCCCGCTCCCGCTCGCTCAGCTCGTCGTCCCCTACCAGTCTGGATGTACGGGTCTACTTCAACTTCTTGGCTGTCCAACTTCCATTTAGATAAATCCTCTGACAGTTCTGATATTATGACTGCAAATCATTGTTGTAAATTATTGTGGTTCTGTTCTTGGTTGTGCGAGGAGGTACGGTACATCCACCTATTCCTCCATCTTGCCGGAAGTCTAATTTTTCATATATTGAAGTAGCCTTGCTTTTTTCATGATAAGCCCCACTTGGTTATAGTGGATAGTGTTTTTCAAATACATTTGGATTCAATTTGCTAAGATATTTTTTTATTTAAAACATTTTTTTTCTTTTGTTGATTGACTTTAGAGAGAGAAGAAAGGAGAAAGATCTGTTTTCCACTTATTTCTACATTCACTGATTCATTGTTGTCTGTGCCCTAACCCATGATTGAACCCAAACCTTGGCATATCGGGATGGTGCTGCAACCAACTGAACTACCCAGCCAGGATACTGATTTTTATATCAATGTCTATGAGAAATATTAACATATAGTTTTCTTTTCTTATACTGTCTTTTAATGGCTTTGGCATCAGGGTTTTAGAAAAGTAAGTTGGTAAATGTTACTGTCTCTTTTATTTTCTGGAAGAGTTTGTGTAGAATTGGTATCATTTCATCTTTATTTTTATTTTTTAATATACATAATTTTATTACAAAACTTTTTTATAAAACAAAATGCAACATTCTCAAAAACCCAAAATTTACTATTGATACTAATTCCTGTGAGTTTGCTGTGCTACCATACACAAGTCAAGAAATTAAAGAAACCAGTAAATATTTAGAAACATTTAACATCCAAAGCCTTAAAATCTAACTCTGTGTAGCAGCCCCTCAAAAAGCTACAACCTACATTTTGAAAAAAGTGTTTTCTCTACAAAGAATCTTATCAGCTATACAAAAATCTGTATGGTTTTTATATGGAAGCTAATACTGAGCTGCACTTGAATTCACATTCTTAGCAAATCAATTGCCTGAGCGCACACATACTCCACAAGCATCATTACAGGATAGCCTTTTATTCTTCATCTTCATCCTCTTCCTCCTCCTCTTCCTTTCCCTCCTCCTGGTTCATTCTTCTTTGTTGAGCCTGTTGGCCTGCCAGGTCCCTTCTTTCCCACTTCACTGTTGCCTTTGGCATGGTATGCAGCAATATCCTTTTCATACTTCTCCTTTAGCTTAGCTGCTTTTTGTTCATATGGTTGCTTATCTTTGGCTGACTGTTCAGGCCACATTTCACCCAATTCTTTTGCAGTATCCCCAATGGATAAACCAGGGTGTTCACTTTTGATCTTTGGGCGATGTTCAGAGCAAAACAGAAAAAGGTTGATGGAGGTCTTTTAGGAGAATTGGGATTTTTTTTCTTTCCTTTCTTATCACCTTTGAGAGGAACACAATTTTTCATCTCCCTGTTATAGCGAGCTTTGTCACTCTTTGTCATATCTTCAAACTTTGACTTTTCCTTTGCAGACATGGTCTTCCACCTCTCTGAATATTTCTTGGAGAATTCGGAAAAGTTGATGGACGAGTCTGGATGTTTCTTCTTGTGCTCTTCCCAGTAGGTTTTCACAAAGAAGGCATATAAGGACATCTTGCCCCTCCGGCTTGTTGGGGTCTCCTTTAGTCATGGTGATAGATGGCATCTACCAAGACGATTCCTCGCTGGGCTCCTGCATGAACTGGTTTATCACTTACCCAATCCTCAGGTGTTTTGCAGAGTCCTCCAGCACCAAGGCAACTTCCATTTCATCTTTAAATGTTTACTGCAGTGTAACTATATAGGCCTTTAAAGAATTTTAAAATTCTGTAACTAGAAGTTAATGAACTATTAATCAATCTTCTTATAGTTATAGGATTCTTCAGGCCATTCACTTACTTTTTAATGAGCGTTGGTATTTTATTCTCAAGTAATTAGTTCATGTCACCTAGGTTATCATATTTATTCATGTAGAGTTGTTCATAGTGTTTAAGTAAATTCATATGTGAAAGCAATAAAAAACCATGCTAGTAATTCTTGACCATCAAAAATGAAAAACAGCTCTAGTGGTGTGGCTCAGGGGATCAAGTGCCGACCTGTGAACCAAAGGGTCGCTGGTTGATTCTCAGTCAGGGCCTGTGCCTGAGTTGCAGTCTAGTCGGGGATGTGCGAGAGGCAACCACACATAAATGTTTCTCTCCTTCTCTCTATCCCTCCCTTCTCCTCTCTCTAAAAATAAATAAATAAAATCTTTTAAAAATGAAAGACAGGTTCTCATCATTGGAGTGGAATTAAGCTAGAACTTGGCTATTGTCTCAAGTGGGCCAAAGACTCTAGAATAAATCAGTGAGCTTTGGTATCTAAGGCAATTTCACATTATGCATTATTGCTCTCTACCAAATGGACTTCTAGTTCTGTTTTTCACCCAATATTCTTTTTCATCTCATCCTTTCATTTTACTTTTTCCATTCTTCACATTTTCTTTCTTTTTTTTTTTTTTTTTTACATCTATGAATGGGTTAATCAGTAGAGCAGGATTTAAAGAAGCTGCTGATCCTTGAGGGGAATTCCTGCCCTTTATCCACCTCTGTCTCCCATCTTTTCCTAGTGTGCTTGCTCCATTCCTTTTTCTATTCCACCTTTCTGTAATGTCCTCCTGGGAGCCATGCTCTACCTTTGCTACTGCAGACCAGAAGACATGGCTTAATGCTGCTTGGCTCACTTAAGAATAATAAGGTTATTACTAATTCCAGAATGAATAACCCCCCCCCCACACACTAGAGTTTTATTAAAGCATCGCATTGTTTCAGAATTAATAAGGTTAATTTGTAAAATTAAAACTCAGTTGTGATTTGTCTACTTCCACCTTAGAGAAAACTAAAAGAGAAATATTACAAAATGACAATTCTATCAAAACTTGTTTGAAAAACAAAAGTTCATCTCAGCTAAAATTAAGACTTCACATTCTGGGGACTTTTGGTTATTTATGCTGCTACTGAGGAAAAGGTGCATTACTGTGTTTACTTTGTAATTAAAAGGGCCTCAGAGACCTTTTCCTCTCCCCTTCAGGGCACAAAGTACTAACTAAACCTGACATTTCATCTGTTAATGTTTTCTTTGGGAAACAAAAGATGGAAATTGTGATTAAAGTCTTTCCAGATAATATCCCAGAACAAAGTATAGAAAGAAAAGGATTATATAACATGACATGTTAATGTAATGTAATGTATGTGTGGTATTATCTAAGGATCACATTATATCCAACTGGTAGGTTATCTTTGTGTATTTAAGAATATATTTTAAAAAGCGTGTAGCTTTTAGCCATGGAGTTTATAAATACTTGACTGAATGTCTATCTGACATGTGAAAAAACTGCTGGGTGTTATGAGAAGGACAAAGATTTTTTGTTGTTGTTTTACCTCCAAGACTTCAGTGGGAAGTGAGAGTGGCTTCACTGCAGCGAAGAATAAGATATAGTTAGGAGTTGTTCTGGGCTTAAACTAGAGAGTCTAGATGAAGTTTTGGTTCCAAGTGTTACTGTACCTTCTGACAACTGTGAATGAGGCTGGTTCTTGGGAAGCCGACAGTTCCCTATCTGCAGAGTTCAGCTGGGACTAGCATCCTTCTAGTTTGTCAGTGGCATTATCCAGGAAGCTATCTAGTCCATGGGGAAGGTGACATCTCCTGAACCTGGCCCCCACAGAGAACTTTGAATAGGTGGAAAGAGAAGGTTGTGTGCATTCTTGCTCATGTCACAATGTTGAACATGTGACTTAAGAGAAGCATGTCAATGGGATTGGCCTGATTCACTACCAAGCCCTGACTCTAGAGGGACTCAAGGCTAATGCAGCTTATTTATACTCTTAAGCATTCATATGAATGAGATTATATCCATAAAAGACATAATATTATTTGAAAAGTACTGTTTATTAGGGACATCTAGAAGGACTAGGAGAATACTTATCATCCTATCATCTCCTATCTTGTACTTGTTGACAGTTCTTCAGCATTCACAGCACTTACTAAAAGCTTACCATATGTCAAAAATATGCAAGGTGTCAGAGATGGCAATGAGCAAAGTACAATGGAATAAGATTTAGTAACTGCACTCAAAAACAGCCAACAGCTAGCACTTATGCAGTGTTTACTATGTGTCAGGCTTGTTCTAAGTGGTACAATCCTCATTATATCCTCATAACAACTCCATGAGGTAGGTACGAATATTATCCCCATTCTACAGATGGGGACACTGGTATACAGAAAGATGAAATAACTTGCTAAAGATTTCACAACTGGTAAGTGGCAGGGCAAAGTTTGAAAGCAGACAATCTGGCCCCAGAAATGGTGTTTTTAGCCTTCATGCTAAATAAACTCTCTCAAACTTATGATCCAAATACACATAGTTCAGTACCTTTCTTTCAGGGTAAGCTAGTGGGGGAATAGTGTGTAGAGAAGCAAAAGTAACTCAGCTGAAATGTTTTGTAAAAACTACCTCAAGAAATGCTTTAGTCTGTGCTCCAAAGAGAAGAATGGAGCAATAGGAAAGTATTTAATGTAGCAAAAAGTTGGAAATATTTATAACAGATAGCAATCCAGTTTCATTTGATGTCCAGGATTATCACCTTGCATCTTCCTTTGACATATACATTATGAGAGACAATTAATAAAATCAATTTGATAACATTTCCTTTCTCTTTTTGGTAGAGGTACTTGTATGAGATGAGGTCAGTGCATTCAGGGCAATATGGCCTTAGGCTGGTAGAGGAACTTGTATGAAGGGTACTTCGCTAGGGAGCTATGGATGTGTGTGGGCATGTCTGCTAAACAGATGGGACGGATCTGCTGGGAGAGCACTTGCAGAATACCAGGAACCTAAGGGAGAAAATTCCTGAAGGTAGAAAATTGCAGAAATGACAATGCTTCAACTGTTATAGGAGAGGGATGTTTTCAGTTCCTATGGTAGAGAAGTGGTCTAGGGTCAAATTGTAAGGACTACATGAGATGTATTTCTGTAGATCATTTAGCAGTATGTATGTAATCAATAATTATTCATTATCATTGAGACTCATATGAGTCTCAATGCTCACCCAGGCTGTCATTATAGAAACATATTTGCAGAGACCAAGGAGAGAAAATATAAACATGTCAGGGGTCCTCATAAGACCTTAATATGCCCTTTAATGACCCTACACTTCTAAGTGTTATCAACAAATGTTAGTGATACTAAGCATCAGCAGTTATCACTTGCTCTTACTATCTCCTCATTTTATGTTATCACTAATTTTAAATTGGGGTCAGTGAGAAAACAGAATTTAATTTCCAAAGTATTCAAATATTTAAGTAGATTTCTCTAAACAGAACGAGAAAAATGAAATTCATACATATGGGCAACAAACTTCTTGTCATTACTGAACATTATGGACTTTGCTCTCCTGTAGGAATAAACTCCTGAACACTGATTTTATTATAGACTTAATTTCTTGCTAAGAGTTCACTTTCTGCTTATCTCAGCATTGGATGTTTGCTAGATTACTATTTCCTCTGTCCATTCTTCTTATAAAAGTAAATAAATACTTTACTTCCTTTTTCTAGACAGGTAGGAATTTCAAATAAATAAGGAAATTTTTTTCCTTCTCTTTGGACTTTTGACCTTTTAAATCTCCTTCCACTCCCAGCTGAGGTAGTCATTAAAATGCCCCAGATAGCCGTGGAGTGTTCGTGATCATGACTGTATATGATATGGTTGAATTACACACCCATTCAAAGTTCTGTGCTTCAGGGCCAAAGTTTGGGTGATGTCACACAGCCGATAGACTTCCTACTTCCTGGACTGGTTTCCTTGTTGTGAGAGGTTAGGATATGAGAAAAAGATGAACCCACTGTAATTCTAAGGATCAGATTTAACTAGGGTCTGGTAAATCTTGAGATGTTTCTGTGTTGATAAACTGATCTAATTTATTCCTTTCAAACTGGTATATAATATTCCATCTTATGAAAAAATTACATTTTCTTTACCTATATGGATGGACAATAAGTTCTTTCTAACTTTTTGCTGTTGTAAATAATGTTGCCATGAACATTTCTATATATGTTTTTGTATGCACATGTATGAAAGTTCAATTAGAGTAGGGGTATTTAAACATTTTGTTAGCAAACAATTTAGAAAAACATTTTCTTCTTACATATTTTAGAACTAGAATTCAAAGTTTTCAGCATAAATTTAAGTAGTTATCAAGGAAATAATGTCCTTGTAATGTAAACATTAACATTTAAAAGTAGAATTCTTAAATGTATCCAATAGAATATAAATACCATAGGTATTTGAAACTTCCCATCATCCATCAAAACATTGACAATGTGAACAAGCTCTTATCTTATGGTGGGAAATTAATTCTACATCACTCTTTTTTTTTGGACCTGAATTTTCTTTCTACTTCTGCCATAGATTATCTAAATGTAATTAATATACATTATGTGAGAATATCTTTTGTCAATCACTCTAGCATATATCTCTGCAACAAATTTTATTTAGAAATTTAAATTATGTAAAATTCCTTAGACCATGCTACTCCTAACTCAATTTTTCTCAATTGAGTTGTCATTAATTATTCCTAGTTCATAATTGATCAATTAAATACTTTTAAATATTGACAAATATTTAATATAAAAAGAAATCAATGGGACTTTGAAGAAATTGGTTTGTATATCATAAATGAATTTCACTTATTTCTTGGAGATAGATTCAACATTAGTTTGTCTCTACTTTTTACTTTATACTGTAAACACTGAGAAATATCATTTACATAAGTAGGTAACAATTGGAAGGAATTGTTTTAGTGATGTCACTTATTTATTTGAAAGCTTTCCAAATTATATGCTATATATCACTTGGTGGTCTTATTTTTAATGATTTATCAATGGACTATTTAAATAGATCTTTTTTCAGTTTACTAAAAAGCTGGTAATGTTAAAGTTATTTTTAAGGATATATCATGGACCATTTGAATAGGTTTTCCTTCAATTTACAAGAAAACTAGTAATATCAAACATCATAACTTTCAAAAGAGTTTGTTACTCAGTAGCATCACTCAGCTTTTCACACTAAAATCACTAATTCAGATCATGTCTTTAGCTCCTTGCAGGTTTTTACACTTCGGGGCAGTGCTTCGTTTTAGCATTCAGATGGAGACAGGCACACCTTTCAGTTTTAAAGTGAGAGAAGGGGGAGATGTGGACTAGGAACTATTTGGGCCACTCAACTACACTGCTTCTCAGGTAAATCAGTTTTAGGAGGGAGTGGGTATAAATGTTAAAAGCCCAGAATTGGTTTCCTTAACACTGAGTGACTCAGTTCTCTAGTTTGAAGACCACTACTCTGAGGTTTATACTCAAGTAGAAGAGCTGTTACTGTTGAGTCTCCTGAGCTGGGTGACTCACCGAACCGCATCACTGATGGACTCTCAAGGACTTGGGAGAAATCCCTCTGAGTCTCTGTCTATGTCATTGCAGTTTTCTAACTTTGGGAAAAGACCATGGTCACTTTATTTAAATAACTGGTGACCAATGAGTAGTAACCCATAGGAGTTCTATGAGATGCTTAATTTCTTTCTGTAATTTATTTTGCAACAACCTCTGGAAATATATTTATTCGTGACTTTCTTTAATGGGCATCCTTAGTCTACATCAACCAAGATGGTACAAAACACTGTACTTGGGTTGTATTCTGTGACCTGAGGCAAGAATGCCTTTAAGGCCTCCTATACCCTCTGTTAATTGTAAAATAAACAGATGCCCAGTGGAGAAGGTTATTAAAAAAGTTTGTACAGTTTGAGAGAACTAGAAGTCAGGATTGCTGGACCTAGATTTTGATAGCAAACTGAAGCCAAGTAAGCTACCAAGGTAAGTAAAATACTAAGGTAGCTTACTCTTAGGACAAAAGTTTTCTAGTTTGCAAATTTCTGGATGTAGTTAAAAAGGGCAGTACATTTCAAAGACAGTGTAATAGACATTCTCAGGCAGGAGAATTCTACTCTAAAGACTGAGAAGGTTTAATGTGCTAAATTTAAATAAGGAAAAGTTAACTGGTGAATAGGTCAAATGCCTCAACATTATAAAATAAATAAGATTTGAAACATAGACAATCCTATTTTACAGTTACAAGTCATTTTAAAAATCATTATAAAGGTCTAATAATAGAATACAGTATCTGACAGCAAGTCCATAAGAACACATTAACAATAAGTCACATCTTACTTAAGGCTTTCCTCCTGCTTGCTTCAACAGGTGATACAGGAAAAGGATAGTCTTATGAGCTGTAATAGCTAATGAATAGCCTGGGATGCACTCTGGGAAGCAGCCAGGACAAAGGTACTGTGTCCAAAAAACAATTTTAGATAAGACTGCTTATGGCTTAGAGTTGGGTAGATGAGGTGGGTTTCTCCTCTTAGAAAGTACACTGAACCAAAGTGTCACAGGTTCGATTCCCAGCCAGGGTACATGCCTGGGTTGCCGGCCATAACCTCCAGCAACTGCACATTGATGTTTCTCTCTCTCTATCCCCCTCCCTTCCCTCTCTAAAAATAAATAAAAATAAAATCTTAAAAAAAAAAGAAAGTACACTGTACATATCCATTAGCTTCCTCCCTGTTCCCTGGCTTCATGAAATTTATGTTAAAGATTTGATATATTCCCAAATTTATTTTTAAGTACCATAATCTTTGTTTAAAGACATCCTTTTTCTCTAGGGTTTCCTGAAATGTAAAACTTGTAAATCTTGTAAGAAATGAAAAACATTGAAGTATAATTAAGTAGCAAAAACCCACAAAAGGGAACTCTTCATCTATTGTATTTAGAAGAGATAAAATTCTCTTCTAAGCTAGGTCTGACAATATTAGGTTTTTCTGTGGTGTTTTTTCTGATATTCCTAAAAGACAGAAAAACTAAATCACAATGACAGCATCTTTTGAACCTATTTTATTAACACTAAGACATTATTAATAAGAAACATAAGTGGGCAGGATCTATAACTGCTTTATTGTATTATTAAACAGAACCATGGAATTAAATATTGGCCTACCACTGAGCCACTAAGGATAGGTTTTAAAAAATTAAATATAAATTAAAGATACTACATTCATGTAGTTGAAAAATAAAAAAGCATGAAAGAGCATCACATGTGATGTGAATTGTGGCCCTTGAAGCTTCACACAATTCGTGTAAAACACAAGTTACACACAATTTGTGTAACTTGGCTGCCTTGTAAATGTCAACTTCCCACCTGGTTTCCTAGCCATATCGGTTTCTTGTATATTAATAAGGAGATTCTTGAAACATAGAGGTGAGGAAGAGGAAAATGAGGACAGGAAGAAGGAGAATGGCAAGAAAAGACAGGGAAAAGGTGAGTAGAAAGATGGATGGAAGAAAAATGTCTTAGTGTGTTCTGGTTGCTATCACAAAATACCACGTACTGGGTGGCATATAAACAACTGAAACATATTTATCACAGTTTTTGAGGGTGAAAATTTGAGATCAGGGTGCCTGTGTCACCAGTTTCTGTCTAGTGGGGGCCTCCTATGGTATGGGGGAAGGGAAAGCAAGCTTCACCAGCCTCTTCTTTAGGGACGCTAATTCCATTCTGGAAGGCTCTTCCCTGATGACTTAATCACCTCCTAAAGGCCCCATCTCCTAATACCATCACCTTGGGGGTTTAGTTTCAACATAAGAATTGGGGGAGAAGGCGAACACAAACATTCAGACCATACCAGAGGGGAAAGACTGAGGTTTTATACAAAGGATCAGCAACATTCTCCCAGCCCTCTTTTGCAATTGCTTTTTGTTTGTATGTATTTTGTATATGAATAGAAGAGGAGGAAATGGGAAAAGGAAAAAGAAAAAACATTTTAATCTGGGAAAAAGTTTTAGACCATTGGGCATTTTAAACCACTTGTATATATTACATAAATAAACTTCTTTGTATTGCTTTTTCTTATATCACTTTTATCTTGTCTTATCCAGGTATATTTTATTATTTTGAGATTTAGGTTTAGAGAAAACAGTTCAGAGCCCACACGCACAATTATACATGGAAGGAAGGGAATCAGGGATGCAGACCTCTACCTGCCTCATGCCAGAGACAGATGAACTTTTCTCCAGCACAAATTGGCCTGTTGGATTCTAGAATTAAACTTTCTGCACTGATCTGCTCAGAATGCAAATTCTGATGATTTTGAACCCTGATGGAGATACTGTATCTATGCATGGCACCATTTTTATTGACTTCAACTCTTCAGCAGGTGGCAGTGTTCCTCTCTATTCCCAGTGGCTTTGGCGTTTCCTCCTTTCCAAAAGAGTAATGGTCCCTTTTCTTTTATCCAGGATTGGCTGCCTCCCTGACATCCTCGCTTGGAAGATTCTCTCCAAATGATTGTAGGAACTGAGGAAGAGAAGCAAATTTGCAACATGCAGCAATTTGTGTTTTCATTTTTGATTTTTGAGGCCCTAATCCTCATGGTCTAATTTCAGGACACTTAAGGACAGAGAGTGTGCACCAGTAAATGTATTGCCTACTCGTCCCCATCTTTCCCTATTCCAAACCCTATTTATTTTCTCTACTTAGTCAGTCTTCTTGTTCCCTTCAATCATCCCTGTCCAAGTCCAAGTCTTGAAAATACCCTTAAAAGCCATTTCTATTCAATTTTTTTCTCTAGTTAACTTGTTTAGGTACTATACAAGTAATGTTTTCTTCCCGTCTTTATTCACTGAAGGGGTATCAGGAAATTTCCCAGGTTCCATTTCAGGATCCTTACTGGGTAGCTGCATAGTCTGAGAACCCTTTAGCCTTCAGTTTCCTCATCTATAAAATGAAATTGATCAACTAAGGGATCTTTGAAGTTTCTTGGATCATAAAGTAATCTGCCACTGATTTGAATGGTGGTGGTACTGTGTGGTTCTATATGATTATTTCTGGAAGAAATTTTCTTTAAGCAACAAAAGTCATCAAACAGTACAAAGAGTGAAGAGTAGACTAGTAGGGATAGTTGATTTAGGGGGAGAGGGTACTCAGGGTAAGATATAACCTGCTTACTATACAGCATCTATATTAGCTATCATTTAGGCCAGATATTCTCACGTGTTTCTATGGTGAAACAGACGCCAAACAGACCTTTAGTCTTAAATGCTGGAAGTTCCTTAGTATGCTCATTTATTTTAAAATGGTATTAGAGCTGACTCTTGCCCTGGTTTCCTTAATATTATTTTGATAATTGCCATTTGTTTATTTTTATTGTTAGTTCTATTGGGTGAAGTCAGTTTTTTACCTTAAGAAAATAAGACATGCCCTGGCTGGCGTAGCTCAGTGGATTGAGCGCGGGCTGCGAACCAAAAGTGTTGCAGGTTCAATTCCCAGTCAGGGTACATGCCTGGGTTGCAGGCCATGACCCCCAGCAACCACACATTGATGTCTCTCTCTCTCTCTTTCTCCCTCTCTTCCCTCTCTAAAAATAAATAAATAAAATCTTTTTAAAAAAAAGAAAAAGAATATAAGACATGATCATAAACCTTCAAACCATATAAAGAGCAATACATAAAAGAGAAATTCCTCTTTCTGAAGTGCCCCCTCCCCACCCTGAGGTAATCAGTGCTATCTTCTCTCTTGTTTATTCTTCCAGATATTTTCCATGTATTTGTGCAAACAAATACACATATGAGGCCTGTCCAGAAAGTATACAGCCATGTGCTGTGAAAAATAGAGACATTTATTGAAGAAGATACAAGATAAAAGAGACATTGTACACAGGACAGTGATGTCTCAGTCCCCTTCAAGGTAGGCACCTTCTGATATCACACAGTTTGCCCAGTTGCC
This sequence comes from Phyllostomus discolor, assembly GCF_004126475.2. Classification (NCBI taxonomy): domain Eukaryota; kingdom Metazoa; phylum Chordata; class Mammalia; order Chiroptera; family Phyllostomidae; genus Phyllostomus; species Phyllostomus discolor. The sequence continues at coordinate 142,869,772 of NC_040907.2, forward strand.
ATCAGCTGCTCTGTCATATTTTCTTGAATCTCATCAATGATCTGAAATCTCTTCCCTTTCAAAGGTGATTTTAGTTTTGGGAAAAGCCAGAAGTCACAGAGCACCAAATCTAGGCTGTACAGGGTCTGAGTCACCTGGGTGATTTGATGTTTTGCCAAAAAACTCTGCACAAGATGTGATACCTGAGTGGGTGCATTGTTGTGATGAAGCTGCCAATCATCAGCTGTCCATAGCTGTGCCTTTCTGAATCATCTGAATAGTTTCTATGGAGGAATGAATGTTCAAACTTAATGCAAAATTTGATGCACATTTGTTGCTCCACTCAGTCAGTCATTTTGAATGCGATGGCCACACAGTACACATGCTCACTCAACGGTGTCTACTGCTCCCACTGACTAGTACAGTAAAGTCATTATTATTCATGCATCTGCATTCTAGTCCACTCTCTTTGGCTGCCAGTGATGCCATGCAAATCATTCTTGTTATATTAACAATGGATGGACTTTTTTCCAGACAGAGCTTGGTATACATATTATCACTTTTAACTTTTTTTATTTCTCGATTTTGGAGAAAGTGAGGGAGAGAGAGAGAGAGAGAGAGAGAGAGAAAGCATACATCAATTTGTTGTTCCACTTTTTTATGCATTCGTTGGCTACTTGTTGTATGTGCCATGACCAGGAATAGAACCCACAACCTTGGCATATGGGGATGATGCTCTAACCATTTGAGCTACCCAGCCAAGTCTCACTTTTGTTTTATTTCACTATTTTTATGAACCCTTTTGTGACATATACTAATCCTAGAATATAATCATACATGTAAAATAGTTGAGTAAGCAAATGAATAAATTATAGGATAAGGAATAAAATAAAGAATAAACTGAAAACATTCTGTTGCTAATCAAGTTCTCATGTCAGCTGATAGTGATGGTTCTTAAATTATAGAGAGTCTAGGCAGAATTGACCATGGAAAATTATGTTTTGATTCGTCATCGATAAGGGGAGGGTCAGAGTCATTGTTGTAGATGACCACCATGTGGCAGATGACGCCCAGTAGATAACAGAAATTCATGTCTGAATGTTGGGCACTGTCATAACAAAAATGTAACACATGTGACACTGGTTTTTGACTGGGCATTGGTTGAAAAGGTAAAGAGGGAACTCTAACTTCTTTTCTTAAAAAAAATTAACTTTTAAAAATTTTATTTTGAAACAATTTCAGACTTCCAGAAAAGTTGCAAATATGATCCAGGGTTGATGCAAATTCTTCACCCAGCTGGCCTAATCTTAATAAATTATATATCCATGGACTCATTATCAAGTGCAGGAAATTAACGTAAGATACAGACCTTATATGAAATTCACCAGTTTTGCTAGTGCTGTTCTTTTTCTGTTCCAGGGACCAAATGGGAGTCCACAGCATGTAGATTTAGTTGATATGTCTTTTGGTCTGGGGAGGAGACTCTTAGTGGAGGCCGTAAGAAGTGAGGCAATTGCTATTGGACCACTGGAGGAAGTGAGGCTGTAAGACGTGGTGTTATGCAGTGGTAAAATTAAAGTCGGCAACCCTTATGTGCAGTAAAACACAGAAGGTAGAAAATGTACCTAATTCAAGATGAATTGCCAAATTTTCAGTTGGCTTCTTTTAGTGATGTTAGATGGTATCACAAGAGAGATGTTATAAGAAAGGAACTATTTAGTTTTCTAGAGGATTGTAGAGGAAATATACAGGGCCTCTGAGGGCCCTGTCTCCTAGGGCCAGTCTCTTTAGCCAGCAAGAGCCTCAAAGTAAGAAATGGCCTCAGGGGCCTGCTTGTAAAATGTGGCCTCAACGTGAAGATCTAATCAGAATTCTATGTTAAGACCTCTAAAAAAGTTAAGATATTGCCTTATAGACCATCTTATCTAGAACAAAGAGCTTGTAGGAATCTTCAGGGTCCAACAGGGCTCAAAGTGAAAGAATTAAAGATGTGGCTTTGGTGGGTAAGGAGTGAACTCCAATAAGAGTGATAGAAAACCCACAAAATTTTAAATAGAATTGTATTGAGAAGACCACCAGCAGCTTGGACCAAAGAAGGAGGAGATAGTTCAAATGGGGAAAATAAAAACCTCTAGGCCCCCAAAGTTGTATGGGTAGGAAGGAACCTGAGGGAGATATTCAACTATAAAGGGCAGGCAGTTTCCTATGGAAAAGGAAGATGAACTCAGAGAAGATAAGCTTGGATCCCAGAGCAGGAGCCAAGAACACTGGATTAGGGAACTACTCTGAGGGAGAAGAAGCAGGCTCTACTGAAGAACTAGATCCTCAGTCAGGATGACAGTGTTTGGCTGGCTTTCAGAATGCTACAGGCTAGTGACTGCTGCGTGCCTTCCATCACCCCTCTCCCTTGAACAGGAGCGTCTAGTACAGGAGTGTCTATTGTAGGGATTCTATCCCTGTATGTTGTGTATGTAACTTGTATTTTTAGTGCACAGGTCTTAAGATGAAGAGGAGCAGCATCTGAAATGCCTCATCTGCATCCGGGCCTACTGTAAATGACCAGATCCTAGACCTTAGAGCCAATGTGATACAGAATGATCATTTTGGGAGAGAAAGGAAGTATATTTTGCATGTCTTTGTGGGTGTGTATGTCTGAATTTTTGTGGCCACAAGGTGGATAATGGCGTAGTGTTTCCAAATAAGACTGCTAATTATTCCTCCCATCACAGCTACTGCTTCCATTAAGAAGTAGAGTCTGTTTCCTCTGGCTGGCCTTCTGACTTGCTTTAGCCAAAAGAATACAATGAAAGTGATGTTCTGGAACTTCTAAACTTCAGCTTCAAGAGGCTTTGTAGTTTTTGTTTTTTCCTTCTTGGATCCAGTCATTGTATAAAAGAAGCTTGGGCTGGACCTCAAAATGATGAGCAATTACAGGATGAGAGGGAAGGCTGTAGCCATTTCAGCTCCTCATGTCAAGCCGAGGTGCTAGACATGTGGGTGAAGCCATCTTGGGCATTCCAGCCCCAGACAAACTCACAGCTGAAGGCAACCACATGTCTGACCCCAGCTGACATCCTGGAGAAGAAGAACTATTTTCCTTCTCCAAACTGCTGAAGTCTGAAAAAATAAATGATTTTTTTAAGCCATCGAGTTTATGATGGTTTGTTATATAGCAATAATTAATTGAAACAGTTTTCAAACTTCAGGGTGTTTTCTGTTGCTTTAACTTTTCTCCAAGGAGACTAAATTTCATAAAAGCTGAACCATACATGCCATATCATCGGTCTATCTACAGAGCTTAGCACAGTACTGGCACATAATAGACACCCAAATATTTGTTGGTAGAATCATTAAATGAATGAATGAAGACCAGAAACCACAAAGCCTTTGGACAGACAAAAAGAGATACTTTAAATTGAGTTTATCCCATGCATTTACTCTTTGAAAAAGGTATTCTTTGTTATCAGAAAAAGTGATGTCTCAGAAGCCAGCAAGAAGTTCTGAAGGAAAAGACAGGAGTGAGGGAAGGGTCAAACTTGACTTCTTCTAAATGTACCTCCTATACCTAGACAAGTAAGGGCTACTCTGTAAGGTGGCTGGTTAAATGCCCCAATACCTGCTGGTATATAAAAATTATTATATTTTCTATTATTGGAAGAGCTAAAAAGCAGAATGTGTGTTCCATAGAACTAGAGTTAGAATTAATATTAAGGGGACCAAAGTAGAATATCCAACAGCCAACGTCAGACTGAAGATGAAAACAGTCAAAGCTGTCTTGCCATGTTGAGTCTTTTCTTTTCATCACTTTCTAGTCCAAATCACAATTTCTGAATGCCACTTGGGCACAGTGGAGGCCTGATCTACTTTGTTGTTCTCCCAGGAGTATCTAGACCAATCTTTATTTCTCAGAGTGATAATTTCATACAGCAAACCTCTCTACTGAAATGTGAAAGAAAAATAAGGGCCATTTGAAATAGCTCCAGGAGAGATTTAGGACATGGAGTTCATAGACAATCATGGAAACTTCTTTTAGGACATGGTTACTTGTATAATCCATAGTAGAGCTTTCTGCTGAAATGCCTTTGGAAAGTACGTTTATTTAAAAGAACAGCAATATTTGTAATCAAGATAAATGAAATAAGGGGAAAGCCTTCAGACCATTGGAAGGATGGGATGGTTCAGATTCAAACCTATAACTATTATATTGTCCTATTCTGCATTACATCGAAGACAGTGGTTAAACAATACAAATAGAGAAACTTGCTTTAAAATTAAAGCCATTGATTTATGTCTCTATTTGAAAGGTCAATGTGTGAGGTATGAGAGGTGAGAAAGGCACTACAGCATGCATTGTTCAACAAAAGACATGTTTGTAGCAGGACCTACAAAGATCAGATCAACCATTTATATCATCCACATCAAGTTGCTGGTCATTTCATTTATCAAGATATTTTCTTTGGATATTCTTTGGGTGTACTAACAATACAGTTTTGTAATTAGTTGTTAGAAACTATAATTAAAGCTCGTTTGTCATGTTCACTGATTATTCTATATAGTCTCCCTGAAGCTTTATATAATTCTCCCTTTGTTATAAGCTTCTGTTTCTCCCTAGGGTGTTCTGAATCCCAACAGGTAAAGAACTGAAGTGTTTGGAAACCAATATGTATTGTGTTATCTGTACTGTCAAGTACATGTTTGCCATTGAATTTTTAAAATTATTTTAAAAACCTTTCTATACATTAGATAGGGTCAGCTATTTAGAAGATTCAGCTCTACCACCTAGGTAAGGAGATTGCTTGGGTAGAAGAAAAAAGTGAAGAAAAACAAAATTGGAAAAGGATACGTCACTGTTTCCTTCAGGAATCTGCTTAACAGTGGGAAGAGGAGGAGGTTTTTATTCACCAATTTCTAGTAATTGCCTAATACTGCTGTCAGGCTGGCCAAATATCTGCCAACATTGGTGATCCTTTCCTTCATCACTAGAGAAAAGTACAAGAACCTGGTGTTTAAAGTAGCAGCACAACTATTTCCCATTTTCTCCCTTTAGCCGATGGAAGTGCTTGTGGGCCAGTCTCATATTCCCACACTTTAGTGCTGGTGATGCGTGCTCTCTCGGCTCCACAGTAACTCTGTGTCATGGGAATTGAAAAGAATCCTCTCTCCTCATGCCTAACTCCAGCAGGGCAGAAATGAACAAACACATGTTTTTCCCAGGAGTGGATTTCAGAACTTCTCAGATGCTGTAAGAATAATTCTCACATAGGGTAGCCTTCAGGGACCTTGGGACAAGCTCAGCAACCTGAGAAGCAAACATGGGACATTCTACCCCTCCCCAATCTACTTCCCCTCTTTTAATTTCATCTTCACTTTGCCTTGCCCACTTCAAGCAGTAGTTGATATTCATCCGAGCACAGCTCAGGTTCTTACCATGCAATCTAGTGGAACACCTAGAAATCAGCAACTCTTTGTCCTTTGTAGATTAAAGAAATCTCTAGCTCCCGCTAGGCTGCGTGGACAGAACTTTCATCTTTGGAAACCAAAGTAGGAGCAGGCTTTTCTCCTACTCTTTCCAGGCTGCTCTTCATTGTCCTTTCCACACTGGCCCGTTTTCCCCAAGCTGGCCAGGGCTGTGTGCAAAATCAGCTTCCAGTAAATACCAACGCTTAAGTTTCAGCAGGATGCTAACTCTTGTAGATCTATCTTAAAAGGGTGTTAGATATAAATGCAAGATTTATGGAGCATAAGAGATCGCTAAGAACGTTGTAAGTATCCCTGGTTTAATTAGTAGTCTTGGAGTTAGGTAATGGCCTGTGGCTTCTAAGCTAGGTCTCCTGGGGTTTCTGGTCTTCAGGGGTTGCCTACAATTATAAATGCACTCACATACAATCTCTTTCATATACAAAATAAGTCTTCTTCAGACCTTCCTAGGCAACTACTCCCAATTACTGCAATACTCATGCAAATTGATCTCTATTCTTCCAGTGCCTAAACCGACCCAGCACCTCTCAGCCTAGGTCTCATCACAGACTACTTGGGGATTCCAATTGAGTCCTTGAGTCTTACGTCCCAGGGGAAAAAGAAATTCTTAGATTGGTGTTGTTGATGCCTATTTTCTCCAAACCGAAGGTGGATAGCGCTCACTGTAGCTGATCAGTGTCTAGGTAAATGTGCTCCAGTTCTCAGCATTTCTGAACTAGCTGCCTCACAGGGATGGGTCAACTAATGGGGCTGTAAGCAGACATGACAGGTTTGTTCTGGGCTGACGGCCATTGATTAGGTTCTTGGACCAGATAAGTCACTTGGCCAAGTTTACAGTAGGTGGGGCGCGCTCACTAGCTCAGGGTTAGTGACTTAGTGACTGGAAGTTTGTTGCAACATCGGTGTATTTAAGCAGCGGGCTGCGGCAAGAGATACCCTCTTGCCCTGAGACCACAGCACCAGAGAGTTTCGCCCTAAGGGGCAGGGCACTAGCGAGGGAGACACAGCCCTCCATGGCACAGCCCCTTCTCCCAAGGTAGGGAAAACGCAGTGTTAGGTGATCCAGAGGCAGGAGTCTCAGGTCTCGGACATTTGGTGTGCTCTGTGGGTAGCAGGCGAAGGGTGGGACTAGCTTGAGAACTCTCGTTCCTAAGTCTGCAAAAAGCAGCGGCGGCAGCCAACGGTGCGGAAAGGCTAGGGCACGTGCTTGGATGTGGGTGCTTGTGTAACCAGCTCCCCAGGCGTCAGCCTCGACAGCGTTCTGGAGGGTGGTTCTTCTGAGCTAGTGTTTCCGCCGTGAACTGGGAGACCCTGGGGTCCCGCTGCCTGCACCCTGGGCGAAGGAAGCGAACCACTTGTCTCTCCAGCTATCAAAAGCGAGTGGGAATTTGGAAAGTTCCCCAACTAAGAACACACGTGACCTCCTCCTGAATGTAGTTCCGGCTGTGGCCCGTGTATCCCTCCACCTCCTTTGAACCCTCCTTGGTCCCTTCAGCCCCGCCCACTCGGAGAGGTTGCAGCTTCCTACCGTCGCGTACTTTACAAACGCGCCCAGCAACCCCGGCCTTCCTCGTGCACAGCACTGCTAGGGGAGCGCGGAACCTGGCCCGAGGGCGATCCACCCATCCGGGTTTTCTCAGCGGCCCAAAAGAGGCGGGGCGATATAGCCACTGAGGACAGAGCTTGAGTTCCATGCGAAGAACCAAACCAGATCCTCAACTGGGGGGAAAGGCTCGGCCCTCCAGGGGACAGTGCAGGGGCTGTGGGTTGCATCCACCCAGGGGGTCCGGCTTTCAGTCCACTTAGTTGTTTTTTGGGTCCAAGAAATACAGGAACGATGTTTTCACACTCAGCGTGCTCGACTTTCATTTTCAGGGCAAAAGGGCCGGGTTGCCGGGGAAGCGGGAGGTGGGGCGGTGAAAGGGGGCCGGATGAAGTGATACACAATGGAAACACAATGGGGGGGGTGTTATTTGTGCTAAGACTGACACCTTGAGGACAAGGGGGTAGGGGTGGGGGTGAGGTGAAATTTCGTGGCAAGGGCTGCCGCAGTCAAATCTTTGACGATTGTAATCCGACAGCGGTGTAAAAGAGTGAGGCTGCAGGCCTTGGCCAGGGAAACTTAGGAGCGGTTGCAGGGGGCGGGTTGTCCTCGCTGTAAGGACCGTACCTGCATTTCCCTTTACACTGACCAGCGCGGTCAACCGGTCCTTTGCACCTGCGCACAGGTAGCCTCAGACCCGCGTCAGTGCCACCACTCAACGCACCCGCCTCAGCTTTCTCCATTAGCACTCCGCAACAGCCTACCCTGCATCCGGCTGCGTTTCTGGGCACAGGCCGAGGCTTAGGTCGTCCTCCCCGCCCTGCGTCGCGGCAGAAACAGCCACGGCAAGTGCAACTCGCTACTGGCCAGCGTCTCAGAACAAGCCCGAACGAGCCTGGAGGGCCACACTGGGCATGCTCAGTGGCGCAGGCAGGTTGGGGCTCGGGGTTCGCACCTGGAGCTACCTGCCCCTCCTACCACCCCTGCTCTACCCTGTCCCTCCCTCCCCCAGCGCGCTCCCGTACACCTCCTGCCCTTCTTCGGACTCCCGAGGCGCTCGGGTTCCCCGCGCGGCAGCGGAGGGGGCGGGACGACCGGCGGACGGTGATGTGGCGGAACTCTTTGTGCACTGCGGCAGGGTACACGTTTGGACGCTGGGACGCGGCTGCGCTGCGGCTGCGCTTAGTTCTCTCCTCTCGGAAGCTGCAGCCATGATGGAAGTTTGAGAGTTGAGCCGCTGAGAGGCGAGGCCGGGCTCAGGCGAGGGAGATGAGAGACTGCAGCGGCCGCGGCCCAGAGCCCCTCTCAGCGCCTGTGAGCAGCCGCGGGGGCCGCGCCCTCGGAGAGCCGGCCGGCCAGCGGCGGCGGCGGCAGCGGCGGCGTTCCTCGCCTCCTCTTCTTTTCTAACCGTGCAGCAGCAGCCTCGTCCTCGGCTTCTGAAGGGGAAGGTGGAAGCCTTGGGCTCGGGCGGGAGCCGGCTGAGGCGCGGCGGCGGCACCTCCCGCTCCTGGAGCGGGGGGGAGAAGCGGCGGCAGCCGCAGCGGCTACAGCTCCGAGAAGAGGGTCGGAGCCGCCTGTCACCATTTCCAGGGCTGGGAACGCCGGAGAGTTGGTCTCTCCCCTCCTACTGCCTCCAACACGGCGGCGGCGGCGGCGGCACGTCCAGGGACCGGGGCCGGTTTTAAACCTCCCCTCCGCCGCCGCCGCACCCCCCCTGGTCCGGGCTCCGGAGGCCGCCGGAGGAAGCAGTCGTTCCGAGGATTATTCGTCTTTACCCCATTCCGCTGCCGCCGCTTCCAGGCTTCTGGTTGCTGAGGAGAAGCAGGCCCAGTCGTTGCAACCATCCAACAGCCGCCGCAGCAGCCATTACCCGGCTGCGGGCCAGAGCCCAGCGGCAGCAGAGCGGGGGGCATCAGCGACCGCCAAGTCCAAAGCCATTTCCATCCTGCAGAAGAAGCCCCGCCACCAGCAGCTTCTGCCATCTCTCTCCTCCTTTTTCTTCAGCCACAGGCTCCCAGACATGACAGCCATCATCAAAGAGATCGTTAGCAGAAACAAAAGGAGATATCAAGAGGATGGATTCGACTTAGACTTGACCTGTATCCATTTCTGCGTCTACTGTTCTTTGCCTTTTTCTGTCACTCTCTCTTAGAACGTGGGAGTAGACGAATGCGAAAAATTTCCATAGTTTGGGTGACTATAACATTTAACCCTGGTCGAATTTCTAGTGTGTGTGTGTGTGTGTGTGTGTGTCTTTGAATTCATTCAACCTAGGTAGGGTGTGTTCAGCTAGACGGAACTCTTGGCCTGGTTGCAAGTGTCAAGGCACCGATTGGTTTCTTGATCTATCTATGGGGGTCTCTTCCTGAAGGCTATTGTCCGTTAATACAGAATACAGTACGCTATTAGAGATTAGTGAGTTTGGTAATCTGGTCTAGTTAATGAACAGAAAAGTAGACGTTTTGAGCTTGAGCATATTTTGATTAAATCTTGGCTTTAGGCCCTAGATCAAGGGTATAGATCAGATTAAATGAAAATTAGTGCTGCACGTACGCATATTGCATCAGAAATCTTGCAGTGATTGTTCTTAGTTTCCTGGGTTGCATCGATAGATTCTTTTAAAATGTGAATTGTAAGCTGGTTTGCATAATTTTAGAAGCAGAGTCATTTTCAGTGTATATGGTGCTTATTTGAGGGCAAAAGTGAGGTTGGTATATTTAAACTAAGTTAATTACAACTTTGGCATTTAGAAGTTTTGTTTTTTGAGATTAATAGTGCCATAATATGTCTCGTACGGCACTCTTAGTAGATCTTTGTTAAATTTACCGTTTTCTCTGGTGTTGGGGTGGTGTAGGATAGGGCATGAAATTTGCAGTTCCAGTAGCATTTAATATTCGGTGCTCTTGTTACACCTAATAGAATGGAGACGGAGTGGTTTTTGATCCCAGATAATAATGTTGTGTCGGTTCAAGGGATTGTGTGCAGCAAATGGTGATTGCAAAGATTAAACCTAAGTTCTCACTTGAAATTTAAGTATTGTGATGCTAGAATTGCTACTCAACCTTATTTAGGTTTCAAGACCCCTGACACCTTTAGGCATCCCTGAAATTTACTCTGGCTCGTGTAACGTGTCAAGTATAATTGACCACCTAATAGCCAGAAATACTGGTGAGAGTGGATTACTCCAGCTTCAGATGGTAGTAGGTATGTTTGCTTTTTCATACAGTGTTAAATTTACTGAGTCAGCTTGTTGAATAAGGCAGAAACCCAGAAAATTTTAACGGTGCATAGTTTTGGTTGTCTAAAAGTTAGGTCTCTGTACTTCAAAAGATAGCGATTATCAAAAGGCATTAATCTTTGCAGTTTCAGATATCAGAAACTGGTTTTGATCAAGGATGGGGATAGAGCCCCTCCTTTTGCAGAATGGAAAATATCACAGGAATTGAGAGTTATTGGTAGGCCACTGTACAAAGCATAAAAAACAGAATTAAATTACTGTTTCGAGGTGACTGAACTAGTCTATTAAGGCCAAAAATTTGGTGCGAATTGTAGCAGTGGGCAATATTTAGTTAAAATTATGTAATTGCATAAGTGTTAATAGAGTATTCTTAGTAAAAATTATTCTGGCAAATATCAGTAAACATTTTGCTTAAAGGTAGAGTGACACTAATGTGTGTAAGTCCTGCTAAATACTGTGGGAAAGGTTTTTTTTTTTTTTTAAACATTTTCTGTCTGAAGAGGTTATATTTCTTTGGATATGTAGCTTCACATAAACGTGCACAGCTAATTTTTGTTTTGAAATGATAGAAGTTCTTAAAGAAATAGCTTTACACCACACAAAATGTTAACAGTTTTCTAAGTTAGAAATAGTATTGAAGAAAAAGAATTGGAAATTTTGGAGATTGCATTAATTGAAAAATTTCAGTAAGGCTCAATGAACTTGACCTGCTTGCCTAGGGGATAATTAATTATGAAGAAACTCTTCTGATTTGTAACATTTCAAAAGTAGTGCACTGGTGGTAGTTGTCTAGGTATACAAGAACAAACTAAATGTTTATTTAAATTTTTTTAAAAAATTAGAATGACATTTGGTAAACAGATTACTTTCAGTAATCAAAATTTGTTTATGCTATTTGTACTTTACCCATTGAATTAAAAGAATCGGGGTTATAAAACTAAAATTATTCTTCCAGTTGCTTATATATGAGAAATGAGCTGGGTGGCCATTTCTTTTTTCATTTCAGAGTATGTGTGCCTTTATATGTGAAATGTCACTTAAAACTTTCTCTAAAACTGTTTTTAGTTATGGTATGCATAGAAAGCAGTGCCAAATATTGCATCAAATGACTAACAGCACTTAATTTCTAGAGTTGTGGTTTTATTGAGCCAAATGTTCATATGAAAAAAATTAGTTAGGAAAAAGTCAGTGAAGAGCTTACTTTTTAATGATGGTTACACTTCCAATAATTTTGATACACTAAAGCACTTTGATTTGCTTGGTTTGGCTTTAGCGTTTTGTTAGTGGTTTGTGTTTATTGTGGGGGGGATTAAAATGGCCATAGAAGACTTTTCTCTGGCAGGTTGTATAGCCAGCCTGTTGAAAGTTAAATTATTTTATGAAAGTAGTGGTTGGAGTTTTTTATGTGATAAAGGAAGATTAATAATGAAGTGATTTCTTAAAGGAAAATTGAGGACCATAATCCAATTGTAAAAGATTTTTGCAAAATTAAATTACTCCAAAAAATAATTTGTTGGTAGTGCCGAACCTGAGTCTGTAAAATATTTAGTATCTTTAGATTTCATGGAAATTTTAGACTTCTGTCGTATTTTTGTTTGATAAGTTTGTGTCTTTTCATATATTAACCCTCATAGGGATTATTTTGAACTTGTATAGAATACAGTGATTATTGAAATCTCTTAATATTAATGGTTACTGAAATGACCATTTTGTGAGGTTTTTTTTAAAGAGTCTATTCATGGTTTTAATTTTACACTGTTAGATTTATCTGCTAAGTTGTATTTCCTAAACAACATAACTAGGCCACCTAATTGCTATAAGATAATTTAAAAACTTCATTTTCATAAAGCTTATTCAAGAATAAAGCATATCTGAATGGAGAGTAATTTACAGGTTATATGACTCAGTATAAGGAAAAAGGAATTTTATTGCTGTCCATTGTAAATGTTTGCACTGTAGTACAGTCATCAATGCAGATTTACATTGCTTATAATATACTAACATACAAAATTAATAAATATTATAAAGCATGGTGAGATATAATCACCTTAATTTTAAATTTAGTTTTAGAAAGACAGTAGAAAAAGATGCATTTGTGTGTATTACCTTTTAGAATTTTATTTCAACATCAGAATTGTAGCTTGCAATATTATTTTAATTTTTGTGTGGAACAGTTTATCTGCTTTTTCCTAATAACCATATATAATATATAAACCTCTTAATGTTACAAAATTTCTTACTTGAAAGTGAAGTCTTCAGTTCTTATTTTCAAGAGTTCTCATTTAGAGATTTGCCTCATTTGCTACTTGTTCATTCGATGATAGCTTAATACTTTTTTAATAATTTTTAAGGCATTTAAGTAATCACTTAAGGGACTTTTGATAGAGGAGTATTTATTATGGGAAAATCAATTCACAAAGTTTCAACATTAATTGACACTCAGTAAACATTCTATTTTAAAATTTTCACCTCAGCCTTTTTAGTAAGACAAAAGTATAAGAAATGGTTTTATGTTAGTATCATACTGTTAAAACAAAACTATAGGAAATGTTTTTATATTAATATTGTGTGTGAAATCAGAGTTTGTAAAGACAGAAGTGTACATGCATATAACAATTTTTGACTGACTTGAAATGTTAGGCCATGGCTGTGGTGTATAATATATATAAGGATTTACCTTCCAGAACATATGTTATTAAGCTAGTATAAGTAGTTTATTTAGTATCAAATTTTTACCTAGAGAGGCCATTAGTTCTGAATTTTTATCCTCAGCTTGTTTGTGTATGTTAGATAAACTTGATTTTAAATATTGTCAGTATTGAGGAATTCTTTTGTGGCCTGAATTCATTAAGAAAAGGTATTAGGATTTGTTCTAAGGATAGTGATTTAAGGCATTTGTATCAGCTTGTGAGATTGGGGTCAATAATGATTTCAGTAATTATCCAGTTATGTTTTACAGTTGCTTTCTATCTGGTAGCTTAGAAATTAGTTCAGTTGCTATCAGAGGTATCAGCAATGTTAAAGTTAAACTGAATAACCTTAGGTTGGTAAGGATTTATTGAGCAAACTGATACCCTAATTCTTCTATATGGGCCATATGTTTCACAGGCGTTCTTTGCTAGGTGGTCTAAAGTGTTTTGATCTGAATAATGAGTCTCTTTGGAAGTATTGAGTATATGCACTAACTAATGTAAAATACTTTCATTTGTCAAGAAAGGTGAAATTAGTATATTGAATTTGACTGTTCACCTATCCCCTAATTTTTTTAATATTTGTCATTGGTTACAGATATTAGCAATTTGGTTCTTTTAATGTAAGTTGCACTGGAATAGAAAATGGCTGTTGGAAAATACTAATGTAGGAAGAATAAACAATTTAGTGGTAAAATAATTTTGGATGGGAAGTTTTAATTTAGTTCAAATATAGTTAAGGCAGATAGTCTTCATTTTCTACTTTTGGCATTTAAGAGATGTGTCGATATCTTTAGATTATTAGTTATATACTTGGTGGTGGTGGTGAGAATATTGACAGATGGATACTGTGGCTTGAGCCTGTCAGCAGAAGAAAACTCTTAATCTATACATAGTGTGGAAAAGACAACTGTAAATACAAAATGTTCATATACTTATAAGTTAGATTCATTGTCCATAAGAATGAACAAGGAATCTGTGTGGACAGCGAATCTTATAAGTGTGTGAATGTTCTGTGTATACAGGTAAAATGAATATAGTTAGCAAACTACCATAATATTTCTTAAAAGAGAACTTATTTTCTCTTTAAAGAATAGACTATCTTAGCGGATATTGTTTTAGAATTTTCAAACTCGGTTAAATCTGTTTAAAATTGCATTAAAATACTGAGTATTAGTTTTACTTATACATTATATGTACATTGTGTCATTTTCGATTTTAGGGTGGCAGTGTACACTCTGGAGCCAGCCTGCCTTGTGTTGGAATGAATCCTAGCTCTGCCCCTTAGTAGCCAGATGACTTGAGTAGGTTACTTAACCCTCTTAACCTGTTTTATCTGTAAAATGAGGGTAATAGTAACTATCCACATAAGGTTTTTCTTGAAGAATAAATGAGATAATACAAATAATTCACTTAACATAGTACCCGAGACATTGTAAATACTTAAATGGTAGCTGCTGCTTCTCTTAAAAATCATAATTTTAGATTACCCATGTGTGAGAAGTTACTTGTCTTTTCACTTATGGGACAAGCAGTGAATATGACTGAATTTCCTCAATTTTGGATATGTTAGAATGTTAATTAGTTTAACCTCAATAATCAAAAAATTGAGTATTTTTTAAAATACGAGATATTTCTTTAGGAGCTCTTAGTATGTATATAATATGCCTGTGATTTTGATATTTCATCACAAATAGAATGTAAAGCCCTGCTTTGACCAAACAAGTTAACTAGATTAATCAAAAAGTATTTGCTTTAAGATATGAAGGTAAGATTAAAAGTTCCTATTATTATGGCATACTAAAGTAGAAGTTTTAGGAAAAAATTTGTTACATTAAATTTTCTTTAGTGTTAAAGATAGGTCCACATAAGTATATTTTTACTTATAAAGAGTGATCTCTGCCTCAAATGAAAGAAAAGTTTTAATGTATGATACAAGAGTTGTGTGAACTATCAAAAAAGGTATATTTCTTAGCATTTGTGTATGTGTGTGTGTTAAGATTTTGGGTGAGTCATGCAACCTTGCAAGCCAGTTACATTTATTACGGTATAATTTACACTTAATCTGGCAGTGCATAAATATAATATAGGATTTAAATTTAGTGTTAAACCATTGTATTATTGTGTCCCATTTTCACATTTACTCAAGATTGTCAGTATAATTTTAGGCCCTAGAAGTGGGAAGAAAGAGCTAAAGGATTTTTCTCTTCGTTTATTTTTATCAGGTATGGAGAAGTATGGAATCAGCTTGAGACCTGCGTAGTAAAGACCGTTTTGTGTGCATAGGAATCTTTTTTTTTCCCTTTGCCTATTCTGGTCTCCCATTGTACTCTCAGTATGAAGCACTTCATTTTTAGGGGTTTTTGCCTGCTTTTTTAGCATTGTAGATGGTTTCCTGTTTAATTATATATGTGACTATCTGATTATGTGATTTCTCAAAAAATATTTTATTATATTCCAGAGAGTGGGGAAGGAAGGGAGAGACATTGATGCAGGAGAAACATCAGTCAATTGCCTCTCACATGCCCCCCAACTGGGGATGTGACCCGCAACCCCGGGTGGATGCCCTGACTAGGAATCGAACCAGCAACCTTTTGACTTGTAGGCGGGTGCTCACCAGCCAGGGCTCATTATGTGATTTTAGACATATTTTAGGTGTCATAAAAACTGGCTATATTTTGGTCCAAATATAGGTTGTGGAATTGGACTGTGCATTTTGACATCTGGGAAAATTGAGTAGTCTAAAACACTTTCTTGCTTTCTCATGCTACATGGATCTGTGGTTTGCTTTAATCTCTACCCAAAACTTAGTTGATTTACTATTATTAAAGCCGTTCGGAATAATTCTGAATTTTATTTTCTTTGATTTTTATAGATTTTCAAGCTAAAATACAATAGCAATAAAAATTGCTATTTTATATGTTTAATGTTTCCAGTCTTTTAAAGAGGATGTAATTATTTAAGGTATTATGAAATGCATTGTGATTTGAACAAGGTACTCTTCAAATCGGATGTATTCTTAAAGTTATTTGTAAATATAGCATACATGTTCAAAGTTGCAAACAACTGCTTTAAAATGTATGCAATTTTTTTTTCATTTAAAATTCTGTTGCTCTCATGAATAAATGGAACCCTTCCCTTAGTGTATTCTAGTTACTATGAAATGATTAAAGATTTTGGAGATTAAATAAGTAGAATTCAAAACTTTCTACTTTTAAAATTAAATTTGGGGGAGATATAACTAAGGTTAATTGTTAATGTATTTTAAAAATGTGTATTTATGAATTACATTACTCTGAGTCAGAAACAATGGGATGCCTGGGCTTTTATTTTATTTTTTTCATAATGTGAAAACTGCTTTGTTAGGCTTAATTTAGCCATGTTGTAAAATTTAACATTTTTATTTAATATTTATGAAACATGAAAAAATGAGGACTTGAGTCAGAAGGATTTTTCTTTTTAATTAATGTAGTAGAATTAGCTAGTATGTACCCTGACAGTCTTATATTTGTTTAGTATATATTTTTATTATTAGCAAGGCCTTTTTTTTTTTAAAGATCTTATTTATTTATTTTTAGAGATGGAAGGGAGGGAAGGGGAGAGAGAGAAACGAGAGAGAGAGAAACATCAATGTGCGGTTGCTGGGGGTCATGGCCTGCAACCCAGGCATGTACCCTGACTGGGGATCGAACCTGCGACACTTTGGTTCGCAGCCTGTGCTCAATCCACTGAGCTACGCCAGCCAGGGCTGCAAGGCCTTTTC
Organism: Phyllostomus discolor; assembly: GCF_004126475.2. Lineage (NCBI taxonomy): Eukaryota > Metazoa > Chordata > Mammalia > Chiroptera > Phyllostomidae > Phyllostomus > Phyllostomus discolor. Next base: position 142,886,463 of record NC_040907.2, read on the forward strand.
TTAACCATTAGCTTGTTTGATTTGGCAAAGAGGTTATCTAAGATGTAGGGCCACTTCCTTATCTTGGCAGTTATAAATAAGGTGGCAATGAACATAGAGGTGTTTATGTTCTTTTGAATTAGTATTTTGGGCAAACAACTATGGGATATTTACACAATGGAATACTACTCGGATGTAAAAAAGATGACAATTTTATCTTTTGTGACAGTATGGGTGGACCTGGAGAATGTTAGGCTAAGCGAAATAAGCTAATCAGAGAAAGACAAATACCATATGATTTCAATTATAATGTGGAATCTGTGAACAAACAACTAACAAGCAAAATAGAGACAGGTTTGATAGAGAGCAAGTTGACATCAAAGGGGTAGGGTAGGGGTGGAGGGATTGAGCAAAAAGGACTCATGGATATGGACAACAGTGTGGTAATTGCTGGTGGCAGTGAGGGGGTATAAGGGGACTAAATGGTAGTGGGCAAAAAATACAATAAAAAAATTTAAGGAGATTAAAAAAACCCCATAGGGCCAGCATTACTTTCCTCTCTTCTTCTGTAGTACAGGAATCATGGCTCCAGTAGAATCAGTAACTTCTTAAAAATTGGTAGATTGAGTCCAAAGAAGGACGCAGGGTTTTGGGGCATCTGGTGTAGTATTTTTCTGATTCTATCAGTGGTTCTCAAACTTTAGGGATATCAGAATAACCTGGAGGGCTTGTCAAACCACAGACACTTGCACCACTTCCAGAGTTTGTGATTCATTAGGTCTGGGTTGGGATCTGAGAATTTGTTTCTAACAAGTTCCTAAGTGATGCTGATGCTGGTGGTGTGGGGATCATACTTTGTGAACCTCTTTATTATATGATCTCCCATCAAGCAAATCCTTATGATGTGTTAATCTTCTATAGTTTATAGGAGATTAGTTTAGTTTAACTATTAGTTAAACTATAGTTTATAGTTTATAGCATTTACACGTACATTGTCTCATTAAATCTCTAAACCGAAATAATTCAGCATGGCAAGTATCCTGGTTTTGTAGATGAGGCAATGAGTTTAAGAACAGCAATAAAGTGTAATGAAAGAAGAATAGATTTGGGAATCAAGTTGCACTAAAACTAGTTTAAATCCTTAGCCACTTCATCAGTTGTGTAATAACAGGTACACTAAGCCTTACTGAACCCTAGTTCCCACATCTCTAATGTGTTAGTAAAAATCCTTAGCATGTGGGGTGGGTTTTTAGGTTTGTTGAAAGTGTAGTTTAGACATTTTCAGAATATTGGTTGCCAAGTAGGGGTGATCCCTCCTGCCTTGTCTGGGCATTTGGCAATGTCCAGACATTTATGGTGGTCACAGCTGAGGGGGAGTGAGGTGGCAGGGATGCAGTTAGCATCTAGTGAGTAGAGAGTGGGCCTGTTGCCTTAACATCTGAAAATGCGCAGGACAGCCCCTCCCACAACAAAGAATTATCTGGCTCCAAATTGCTAGTACTGCTGTGGTTGAGAAACTTGGGTTTAAAGGTATAAAATGTCTGGTCTGTAATAAGTATAATATTTAATAAAAATGTGTGTCTTTGCCTTAGGTTGTGGTCTTTAAGGTCAAATTGCTAATAAATGGTAGAGCCAGGCTTTCAACATCGAGGTTTTCTTACGCTTCTAGGCCAGTATTCTTTATAATAAGAACTTTATCCACCTAAGATCCCTGCTAATAAGAAGTCTCTTAGGCTGATTGTGAATTTGTTGCTTTCAGATTGTCAGAAAACTCTAACAATGTTTTCAGTAAATGTGTAAGTGTAATGCACTGCATGAGGATTTTATATAGAACTGCTCTAACAGGATGGGTATGCTTTATTAAAAGAAAGCATTAAAATTTTTTTTATATTGCTAGTAATTTTTAAAGTAATCTTAACTGTTTCCTTTAATTATGTATTTGTTGGGAATTATTTTGCTCCCAGTATACTTGTTTTTTTGTTTAATGCATTCCTTAATCTTAAACATTTTTTATTCTAAAGTTGCTTTTGTTATAGTCAGGTATGGTGAAGTTAAATGCATTGATGCAAAATGGCAAATTGTGATATTTTATAAAAACCTCTCAAATCTGTCTGAGTAAAGAAAGTAAGATGGGCTCTAAGGCTTTCTGATGCATGTATTACATTCTTTTCTAGATCCTAAATTGCACTCTCAACCTGTTGAATTAAAGTGCTTTATCTAAATTAAAAACTTGAATTAATGTGAAGTTTTTGGAAAAGTTTGGAACAGAGTCTTAGATTATTAGTTCAGATACGAGAATATGCCAAGGGAGTAGCTTAGTGGGTTCAGAGTTTTTTTGTTTTGTTTTGTTTTTAGGGTAGAAAAACATAATTATGAAAGTATTCTAGGAATAGATTGTTTCCTATTTTTTTTTTCTGTTTGCTTGACTACAATTTATTTTGCCTCTCACTTTGCACAAGCAGAATAAAATGTTGAGGCATATTTTAAAAATTTTTATGAAATTTAAGTTAACTGAGTTATTCTTTTTGAAATGAGGTTCAGAGAAACTGATCAATATTTTATTTTTTAATTTCTATGATACTTTATGGTGTATTGCATTGTGTGTTCACCACTCAAAGTCATATCATCTTCCCTGACCATATATTTGTAGTCCTTTACCTTTTACTACCCTCTCTACCACTTTTCCCTCTCGGAAGCACCATAACTGTTGTCTGTGTCTGAGTTTCAGTTTTATATCCCATATATGAGTGAAATTATATGGTTCTTAGCTTTTTCTGACTGACTTATGTAACTGTTATTAGCATAATATTCTCCAGGTCCATGCATGTTGTTGCAAATGGCAATATTTTATCTCTCCTAATGGCTGAATAGTATTCCACTGTATATATGTATCACATCTTCTTTAATATTTTAAGTATTAAAAATTTTAAAAATATCAGTATTTTAAAACTAGTACTACTAATCACAGATAACTTTCAAAAGTGTTAAGAAAACAGCACCCTGACTGGGTGGCTCAGTTGGGTCCTGCAAAGTGAAAGGTTGCCATTTCCATCTCCATCAGGACACATGCTTATGTTGCAAGTAGAGTCCCCAGTCACAGTGCATAGGAGAGGAAGCCTATCGATGTTTCTCTCCCTCTCTTCCCCTCTCTTTAAAAATAAATAAATAAAAGTCTTTAAAGAAAATGTACCTAGTATAAATGAAAAACTGAGGAAAAAAGAAAACAGCATTTATTGGTGTTTATTGCAGTATGTGAGTAAACTCCATTTGCTTTACTGTACTTAAGAACATTTTTATCAGAAAAATGTGATTATAAAGAATTAAAAAATTGTACTTATCTGAAAGTTCATTTTCCACATTAGCTGCTTCTTTTGCTCATATGCATCTGTTTTAAAATGTAATTTATCATAGTGAACTTAAAGGGGTGTGTGTGTTTGAACAATTTCCAGAGCACCTCATAATTGCCTAAAGTAATGATTTTTAAATACTGAAGTCATCAAAATTATTTATTTCCCTGTATTTGGCATGTATAAATATATATGTGTGTGCATATGCACACACACACACACATCTATTCTCTGATTTTTTCTTGAGAGTGAATTTAAGATGGCCTAAATATAGGAAAGATTTTCATAATTTTAATTCACAAAAATCATAATCTTAAAAAGTAGTCGAAGCATTTCAGTCTTGAAGCTTTCTTATTCTTACTTATAGGGAAACTATTGCATAGTAAGCATATTTTACTTAAGTGAGATGAAGTAAAATTTACTTACATACTTTGGTCTGTCAGATTTCTTTTTCCTGTTGTAGAATTACTATGTTGAAATTAGAATGGATGTAGAAGTGATTTGAATAAACTATCACATCATTTTATACTAAAGTAATATACTAAAATCCTGTTGCTTTCCAGTCTTTAATGAGAAAGGGAATGGCTGGTCATGATATTACTGTTCCCTGAGGCATCATATTTAGAATGATATAATTTATATTTAATAGTTGCCTCAGTAATTGGTGATATTGTTGAAGATTTACTGTGTATTTGTATTTGTGATCAGTATTAATTTTTGTGGTCAAAATTGCATGTTTATGTCAGGTACTATTTTTAAGTGTCAGATGTGAAAAAAGGACAATAATTTTAACCTTTTAGTTGAGTGATAATTCTTTCTCAATGAGTTAATTTATGTAGTTAAAATAAAAAATACTGACAAAGAAACAAATTCTCCTCCTTTTTAAACAAAATTACTTGTTAAAGTAACATTTTTCCAAATGAGGAAAAGTTGTTTCAATTCTTAAACAAGGAAATTTTGATGTAGGTGTGGTATATACCTTCTTGGGCGCTAATGAAAACATCGTGAAAGCAAAAATATTTTGTTTATGCATGTATGTTTTTTGAAAACTGGAGAAGCAATCTAACATCTGAATAGTTTTCATAGATTAGTTATAGGAAATCTATATAAAAAGAATGATTACTACACAAAAAGTGTACAGTTTTCCGTATCTAGGTTTTGTCCAAGATGATCAGATTATATATAATACTGTAAAATAGCTAAGGTTATTAAGGCTATTTTGGATTCTTTTTAATACTGAAAAGGACACACAGATTGTGATTATTGTGTAGTGTCCAAGAACTAAGGCTTGCCATCTGTTACTTAAATATAGGAAAAAGTTAAGAAAATTTAGGATATAATTGGTTTTGACACTTCTGTTTTGGGAATTTTCTATTAATTATGACTTTTAAACACCAATGTCAACATTTTAAGCTTTTACAAAAGTGAAACTTAATGGTTATTCTGTTGTTTGTATTTTTCTACTAAAATATTGTACAGAGATACCGATTTAGACCTAATGATTATGTAATGAAAGTCTGGCCTTTATTCAAGACTGTTTAGATATTTAGAAACATCATTTTCTAACCTGATAATAAGTTATTCAAGATTTGGCTAAATTTTAAAATTTAGTGTTCTTAACTTGATATTTTTAGGAATTCATTATAGTAAAACTTAACCAGGCAGCTGACTTAAGAATTCCTTAAAAGATTTCCTTTAAATATTTTTCAGATTCTCTTCTTTTTTCTCTTACAACTCAATTCTTGTCTGTATGCTAGCAAATGAGTTTCTCCATTGAAAATTTTGCTGTTGCAATTTGAACCACTACAAAAGTTTCTTGCCAAGTTGCATGAACTCTTTAAAATTGCATAATTTTAATAAATCTGATTAATTTTAATGTACTTTGTTTTGTTAACATTGTTTTTTATTGAGAAGTTTGTTTTCATGCCAAATGCTTAATATAATGAGATATAATATTTCAGTTTAGATATGGTTTTGAATTTATGGTCTCAAATGCAACTTTGTGTCTGGGCCTCTATTTTTTTAACAAGAAACATCTTGCCAATTTCAAATTAACGTCTGATGAAAGTGGATTGTTTTACCAACACCCGTTTATAGAATTTATTCAGGTCTGAATTGTAGGCTGGGAAAAAAATGATACCTTTTGGATAGACAGATAATGTGTACTGCTTAAATTAAGTGGGGCACACATGTAGCTGAGATTTTTATCCAAATATTAAAAGTTTACAAGGCTTTACTTTTTTCTTTTTTTACTTTATAGGATTTAAAGGGTGTGGTATTAAAGAGCGACTTTTCCTTGTTTTTATTTATATTCCTCCCACCTATCTATTGATATTTTTGTCTTTCTGTATGTTAAAGATGTTTTTCCAATTTCTTTAGAGGTTGAGAAAGTTAACTCCTGAATTATTTTCTTTTACATTTCAGCTTAATTATTTTCCAATATTTTTAGTATGTTCTTTGAATATTAAGATTCGACAACTACCCATGATTAGTAATTGTGTTTTTCCCCCCAGTTGCAATAATTGGATTCATACTAAAATGATATCTCTTCAGGAACAAGCATTTATAGGTGGCTGACTAAAATTAAGTGTTCTCTGTTCAAACCAAGCAATGCAGAGACTTACTCTCATATCTGTTAGTGTATTTTAATACTGCATATTATAAGGTTTTTAATTAGGCATTTTAACTAGTATTTTAGTATGTAATTTTAAATATTTCTAAAAGAGATTTTATTTATTTATTGTTTTAGAGAATGTGGAAAGGAGGGAGAGAGGGAGAAAAACTTCCGATTGGTTGCCTCTTGCTCATCCCCAACCTGGGACCTGGCCTGTAATTCCTGTATGTGCCCTGTTTGGAAATTGAACCAGTGACCTTTGCAGGCAGGGAGTCACTGGTTCAATCTGTGACCAACCCACTGAGCCATACCAGTTAGGGCTAATTTCAGATATTTTGATAAACCACTTATTCAAGTGATTGTAAAGCTGATATAATGGTTACAACAGTTTCAGTGGGGATATGAATCAATTTTTGTAATATTTGAACAAGGGAGTTACAAAATCATTAATTTGATTTTACCAGTATAGTGATGAATGCCATTATATATGCATCCACATGTATTTCTGGTTCATACTGTTCTTACACAGATTAACATCATGCATTTAAGCAAAACTATTTTTGCCAATTGGAAAAAAAGAAGTCCTTTCCAAATAATTTCCTGGCTTAAGATACAGAATAAAGAGACTTTATTTTATGAAAGCCATATATTAAAGGAGGTTGTGTAATACACACATATTTGGAGGTTTTCTCCTTTAAAATGATTCGAATTCATAGGGTTTTCTTTGAAACATAAATCTGCTTGCTAGAATTAAATTAAAAATTTTTGCAGTTTTGGCTTACTAAAGAAAACCAACTTGCCAGAGACACATTCGTATTAGAACCTTGTTTTCTTAGTACCTCGTGTGTGTCGTATTTTTTGAACATTAGGAAATTAGTTCATGATTGCATGTAAAAGATCAGTACAGTTGGAAGTCTTGGAATTATTTTTTCCACAGAGCAGTTTGCTAATACTGAGTAATTTTGGCATTAAATATTACTAGGCCTTTGTTGTGAAATTACTGACACATCCCTCAGCATCTTCTGTACCTTAACTGTTCAATCTTTTTTCTGTAAAAGTTAATGCTTTTGCATTTTGCATAACTAGAGACTACCTAAATGTTTTAGGTAGTCACTTATGGTAAGATCATAAGAGCATGGCTTTCATAATATAATGATATTACAGAAGTAACATAAATCTAATATTGAATATAAAGATTGGAATATGAAGATACCTTATGTACTGCATAGTAATGCTGCGTCAATATTATAATTTTAACTTTTATAATCTTTCATATGCTTTATTCTGATTTTGCTGTAGAAAATTAGAGTTAGCATTTAGCTTGGTTCAAGTACATAATGTTGAGAAGCATGTCTAATGCATGTTGAACTGATAATCTTTTTGGAAGTTGTTATGTAAGTTATAGCCGTATTTTTGATTTGTTATTGAAGTCATTCTTAGATGTTTTTTAGTGGGAGCAAAAGGGTAGAGAGGGATGTGTGTGTATTTTAACAGCAGCAGAATTCTGAAACAGGAAATCAGTCTTATCGTATTCATCCAGAGACCTAGGAAGAAGGTAATTGTTTGGTATACTCGTTAAAACCAGTTAGTTGGGCAACCTAAATTTTTTAGAGGTTCTCAGAGGTAGGCTTGAAGAGCTGTGGATATATTTGTATTATTTCAGAATAAATGACTACTCTCAAGAAAAACTGATTAAATTAGTGGAGGTGGCTAATAGTGCCTCAGTTAATAGACTAAAAAAAACTGTACTTTTTTCAGTGGAAATATTTTTCTCTGCTTGTTAGTGTACACATATACACATAATTACACTTGTAATCAGTGTTTTCCTATTGTCTGTGAGCTCTTTTTTTTTTTACAAATTTTCATCTGTAAGTTACATGTCATTTTTAAAGCTATGGGTAATACTTCTTCATCAGGGTAATTACTCTGCTTACTTGGGGCACTGTGTTAGGGTTCTTTTCATTTTTTGTTTTGTAAACAGTCCTATTGTGCATATCTTTGTATAATTTTTTCGTTGTTGTTGTTTTTTTAAAGTATACTATTAGAGTAAGATTGCTGGAATAAAAGGTACAACATTATTATAGATCTTTGTTACCTGTTACCAGTTGTAGGTTTCTTGCCTAATGAACCAATTTATAATATTGCTAAGTAGAATTACTAGAAATTTTTTACGTTACCTTTGATAAATGTGATGTTTTCATTTAGAAAGTGAGATACATAAACTTCTATTTCAAAGCAAAAACGTGTAAACTTTTTAGTGTTGGTTACATAAAAATGTAAAAGTCGTGAGGTTCGAATTGTTTGGAGAAGTAGACAGCTTCAGTAGAGTTCATAAATTATTTGACAGTCAGTTTTCCTTTCTGGTTTGGCACTACTAGCAAATAATAAAAAGTGTTAAAAAGAAACAAATTTATGCTAAAGTGATTTTAAGTGAATATATTGGAATTCTTTTATAATTTGTTTATATAAATACTGTATTGTGTTGCCTTGTAATGAGACATTTAAAATAGCAGGACATTTCTTACATAACCTCAAATAATAGCCCCTTATTTACAATTTGAGAGCCTTTTCAAGTTTATAGATTTAAAGCTATTTCCAGATATCTCATTTGCTTCATGAAACAGCCAGTGAAGGTTACAGCATATCATTATTTTACAAAAAAACAAAAATAGTTGAGGCCCAGAGATACTGAATTATTTAACCTGAAGTCATAGGCTTTTAAGTTACAAAGCTGAGAATGAAATTCTAGTTTTCTAGGTTTTTTTTTTAATTTAAAAACTTTTAAAAAAGTTTATTGATTTAAGACAGGAGGGAGTGAGGGGGGTGCAGGGAGAGAAACATCTATTTTGTTGTTCTACTTATTTATGCATTCATTAGTTGCTTCTTGTACTTGCCCTTACCAGGGATGGAACCTGCAACCTAGGTATAGTAGGTGACACTTTAACCAACGAAGCTACCTGGCCAGGGCTCAAGTCTTCTTTATTAATGACAATATGCATTAAGTGCTAAATATTTACTAGGCCTGACATCTAGTAAATATTTAAATGTTCCTGTGTCATGTCTGGCCATTCCTTTATTCTTAAAATCCCCATTTTTGGAAGCATTCTTTCTCTTAATATTTTTGTGGTTCAAACTTTCAATTTAGAAAATAAGATTTTAGGTTGCATTAATTTGGTATGTACAGGAGTGATTATATGCCTTATATATTAGGACAAATTGTTTTTAAATAATGAATTAACACTTTATTAACTGGGAACTTAAAAGAACTCCCTATTTCTGCTGTTCTCCTGATAATCTTCAAGTTAGAAATCAGATTCCAACATTTAACACACTTAATAGGGAAAAATTAAATCTCTTAAAAAATAAAATCTTTCATTAAATGAGAAAGTTGTACAAGTCCATGAGAGTGGCTAGTATTTAAAGCATAATTTGATTAGAAGAGATAATATGGATGTAACTGTGATATACTTGGAAAGCATTTGTTAAACTTAGTAAAATTTTTTGAGAGAACTGTATGCCTGATGCAGCATATGAATCAGTGATTTTATTTCATTTCCTTTTACCTGGCCTAAAGTGTTTTTTGGTTGAAAGCACTGACAGAAAGCAGGGGGGAAAGCTCCAGAAACTCCTAGAAAGTAAAATTCAATGGCGAAGTATTGATATTTTCTAACTTACTTCAATTCCTGTTTTCTATTGGTACTCTGACTTTATTCACGCTTACTACTGTTTCAGTTCAGTGTTCCTCTTGTGAACCAGGAAACTTCAGATTTGCTCTTGATGCTTTTTGATTACTACCTCTCGAAATCTGTTTATCACTTTCTGTTCGGTCAGTCATGTTCCATGTATGTTATAGCTTCATGTTGTTACTTTACCTTTCAGTTAACTAGAATTTTAGAAATAGCTTGTTATGTGATCTGTGGGAATAATTTTCTTCAAAATAATTATGGCAGGGAAAAAAGTAGTTACTTGTTTGTATACTAGCATGAATTTTAGTTTATAACTTGTTTAGGGATAAGATATCCATATATAGAGTATGAAAAAGGAACTTCAAAACTGCTTTCAGTAATCATACTTAAAATAAGGTTTAGTCAGGAACACATTTGTATAAAATAAGGTTAGGGAGCTATTTTTGGTTGTTACACTATATAAATTTAACTAGAATTTTTAAATAGAGGATAAGTCCCTTTAATTTAAGCTCAAATATCAGCTCAAGTTCTTTTCTCCCCTCCAAGTACTAACCAGGCCTGACCCTGCTTAGCTTCTGAGATCAGACAAGATCGGATACATTCAGGGTGATATGTCTGTAGACTCGGGTGGTTTTCTAAAAGATGTTTTGTTAATTAGATGTAATTTGGAACATATATTTGGTGTTTTATTTTATGATTAGTTGCTTAGAACAGCCAATAAAAATGAATTTAGCTCAAATGGTAGCCATGTTATTTTATTTATTTTTTAAGATTTTATTTTTAGCAAGTGGGGAAGGTAGGGAGAGAGGGAGAGAAACACTAATGTGAGGGAGAAACAGATCAGTCACCTCTGGTATGCGCTCTGACCAGAGACTGAACCTGCAATCCAGGCATGTGCACTGAGTAGGAATCAAACTGGTGACCTTTCACTTTGTGAACGATGCCCAACCAGCTGAGCCACGTTATTTTTTAATCAGCCAGTTATTTTATTAGTTACATTGACTTCTCTTAGAAAAGTCAATATAACTACAGAATTTAGATATCATTTATTAATTTTTTGGAGGGGCCATGTTCTGGGATATGAGAAGGGATTTTGTAGCACTTGAATCCAGACTATCCCAATGATACATAACGATCAGAACTCATCAACTAATCACTTAAGATCTGTGTATTTTATTGTATGTAAATTATACCTCAATTAAAACAAAACACATTGAACATTCAACTTAAGCAAGATAGAAGATACCATGTATGCATTTCTTTTACCTGTCTTCTTGAATGTATAGTAATCACTGATATGGGGAAAGGTGGCTCCCCCTCTCCCCGACCTTTTAGAGTAATATTTTGTATATGTTCTTAGGTTAAATACTTAAGAGGCAAATTAATATAGTAAAGATTTCAAAGAATTAAAGTTTCTATTAGGCTTTGATGCTCTTTAAGATGATTAGGTTATTTAACAAGTCATTGTCATTGGAAAAAAGCCAAATAGTTATAGTGGACTCTTATGGTCTAGGGCTGTACCATTTGTTCAATTGATAAACAACTCTGTGTTCTAGGCATTGTTTATACATTAACTCATTTAATGTATAAGGTTAAGACTGTTCTGTATTAGAAATTGTATATGTATGTGTGTGTTTTCTCTCAGTCTTACTTGGTTTAAAATGTAAAAATTTTAATGAGTGGGGAAGCAAAACTGTTATATTAGAGATTTTATTTATTAGTATGATACTTGGTGTAAGAAATGTTCACCTCAAAATTCAGCACTCACTAGTTGCTGACATCAGTTTTGGAAATGCCAGTAGATTTTTGTATTGCTTTTAAAGATTTTAGGTTTTAACATTTGGTTAGTGGATTGCTCTCATTTGGCCCTGCTTTCTTGAAAATTTTATTTTTTCATTAATGACTTGGAGATACAAAAAAATAATCTTGTGAGGCAGCATGGCTCAAAAAGTTTGGGCTTTGGAGTTACATGCATAACAGGTTTGATCATAATTTAACTACTTACTGGCTTTGGAGTTACACTCATAACAGATTTGATCTTAACAGCTACTTACTGGCTTTGGGACCCCGGGCAAATTACCCCATCTTTTTGACCCTCAATTTTTCCATCTATGAAATGGTAATATTATTTTGTAGAATTGTTAGGATTAAATGAGAATATATTTTCCATACTGGCACATGGTCTTTTTAATATGAGATGGATGCCAAAGTCTTGAGTAAAATCTTAAACTCTGGGAATAAGGAAGGTGAGAATCTGAGGAAAATGAAACCTTAATTAAGACTTAATTCTTAAATTCTATTTAAAGGAACGATTTCATAGTTGCTCTACAAGACGTTATAGAGCAATGGATTGCTTCTCTGAAAGAGATTCCCATGTTGATCCCGGCCTTTGACTCCTTATTTGCCTGATTAAATTGAACTCCCTGTCATGGCATCCGTAAAACTAGACCTGATATTCTGCCTGTCCTACTCCTTATCTTCTGCCAGTTCTGCTGCTTTCTCCATCAAACTTCATGTGTGAGCTGCACTAGACTGCTCACTTTTTTTTTTGAAAATTGTATGCATTTCCATGTCTGCGCTAAGCTCTGCTTGGAATGTTGTAATTGCTTGTTTGTTCTGTCTACTTATGTCTGACTTCTTAAGGGTTATTTAACATGTTACCTACTTTGTGAAGTTTTATCTCTGACCCTACAGAATTAATCCTTCTTTCTTCAGCTCATAAAACATCTTGATATATTCTCAGTAGAGCCTTTGGCACAGTTGTGGGTCTGTGTGTCTGTCTTCCCTGATAGAATAAGTAATTCCTTGAGTACAGTAGTTTTCACTTAGCCTTAAATTCTCAGTGCCCCTTCTACAGAATGTTCCATGTGTTTCAGTGGTGAAGTGAATGAAGGAGGATGCCAACTGAGTTACTTTAATGAGTATTTAACATTCCCATTTATGTAGTCATAGACAAATAGTTCCTTTAATTAGGTTAACCAAATTTTTTGCAAACTTACTTTATTAGTGTTCCTAATGCAACAATAGATTTGAGTTTTCTTGGTTTAAATGATTTCATTTAAAGGGATGTTTCATTTAAAGGGAGTTTTCTTGGTTTAAATGATTTCATTTAAAGGGATTTTATACAGTACTTCTGTGCTTTTCTATAAAGGTAAAATCTTCCTAGTATTCTCACAAATTAAAGATTATGTTAGGTAAGCTTGTTAGTGGTAATTATTTAATAAAAAATATTTCTCTTGCATTGCTCAGGAAAACTTGGATGATTTGAATTGGTACTTCTCACTAAAATGTATTTACAATTTTTTAGCTAGGAATTCCAGATTGGTGGTAGCTGCCATTGCTTTGGGTTCCCTACTGCTGCCTCATTTTTTCCTGACTGCTGATACCACATTTTCTTATGCTTGTGCTCCAAGACAGAGTTAAAAAGTAAAGATTATTCATTTTCGAGGAATGGTACTCCTGGAGGGTTGATTTAAGCCTCTGTTGCTGCCGCCTTCTTTTTTTTTTTAAATCCTCACCCAAGGACATGTTTATTGATTTTTAGCAGGGAAGGAGGAGAGAGAGATAGAGGGAGGGAGGGAAAGAGAAAGAAGCATCAACATGATGGAAAGGTAGCGACCCTTTGCCTCTGATATGTACCTGGACCACACCCTGACCAGGGATTGAACCCTCAACCTGGGTATATGTCCTGACCTGCGATTGATCCCACAACGTTCCAACCAATTGAGCCACCCAGCTAGAGCTATTCTACTTTATTCCTCTCATGAATGGTCATAATACTCTAAAACATTACCGTAACTGACCAAGAGCTACATTTTTTGGTGGGTCTACTTTCTTATAGATGATAGTTGATATTTGTGATGTTAGCTAATAATAGATGATAGCTAATATTTGTGATCTTAAAAATTACCATCCTAATAGTTTTCTTTCAGAATCTTCATAGGGTAGAAGAACCCTTTGAGATTTGGGTGAATTTATGTATCTTAAAGTGACAAAAACTGTTCCTGGCACATAGTAAATGCTACTTATGCCTTAGATACTGTTATAATAATTTTGGGTGGTATAAATTCAGCATTTTAAAAAACTACATACAGAGCTGATTCTGAGTCATCGGAACAGGACAGGACGCTGTTTTCTCATGATCCTTGGTAAATAGACTTGGAGATAATTATAAAACAACAGTTTAAAAAATCCGTTATAGAAACAATGCAGGTGCATTGTGTCCAAGACAAAATACAAAACAAAAAATGAGAAAAAAATATATTTCCACCACCTAGAGATTATTACTTAGCTTATACCTTAGTTTGTAATCTTTTTATCTGCATGTGACTCTTTGGAGACACACACACACACATATATTTTTCCTTTTACCAAATGGTACTTCACTGTACATTCTTTTTTGCAACCCTCTTTATTCATTAATTTCTACTTACCCATTTCAGTAAATTTTCATCTTGTCCAATACCCAGATCATATTAAAATTTATCTAGTTGGCTCAAAAATGTCTTTAATGGCTGGTTTGTCTAAAACAGTATCTAGAACAGCATTTGTGCCTGTGAACTTGGCTGTTAGACCCTTTAAGTCTTTTATATTTATATATATGTATATATATATGTATATGTAAATATTATTTCTTTTATCCAAGATGAAATGTTATTTTTTAATGAAATATTTCTTTTATCCAAAAAGTAGCATGATGTATATACACTATTGTGCCTGCCTTTTTTTCTTAAAATACACTGTAAATCTGTCCAATCAATACATAGTAATCTTATGAATAGATTATGTAACAACCCTTTCTTAAATTATCAAAATAAAAGCTTTCAGTAATTTAATAATTATGTTTGGATTGAAAAGAATAGTGAAATCAGCTCACTAATGTGAATACAGCGGAAAGTAAAGAAAAAGATGTAGGAAAGGGCACTGGGTTTGGTGAATTTTGAATTGTATTTTGGAAAATGAATGTGTCTAGAAGTAGGTGAGTGGATGACTTTAGAGATGATCTTGAAGGGAGGTTAGGCAGATAAGCTTGGCTTGTCTGAAAGATTCCAGTCAGAAAACCGTGAGATTAGAGAAGATTGATGGAGCGCAAGAAGAACTGAGAGCTGGTATGATGGACATAATACATCGAAATGTAGATTATTGGTCATTTTTTATAGTTAATTTGATATGAATTCTTATAAATGTAGAAGTTTGTTTTTATGCCAACTGTAGTGTGTAACAAGGGAATAGAATGGGTATGCTAAGTATTGATTACCTTGATAGGAAATGAGAGTAAGTTTCTACCCTAGTTTGTTGTTATCAAGTCTTAAATACTAAGGGTTAGTAGAGATCTTAATAGTTGTCTTAATGTAGTAGTCGTGTGGAATAGGAAATTGAAATCTAAGTGTCATGTCCAAATTGGTACAAGTGGTTAGAGGCATAGCCAGCTCTTAAATCTGATGTCCTAATTTTTAATGTATCTACTTGCCTCTATCCCATGGTGCCTTCTATAATCAGGAAAATTAGAAGTTATAAAGCTTTTGTTTTGTTTTTAATTTGATTTTTGGTTTTTGTCCTAAGATACTTAATACTTGTGATTTATAAAGTGTGAGGTTTTCATTTGTTATATATACTTAAATACTATAAATATAGAAGCTACTTTTTACCTTAGGTATGTTTTTAATGTACTTAGTAGAGGGATTTGAACATTATTTTGCCAAGAAATCATTTAGAGGAAAGAATGACTGTGTTTGCCTGTATTTCTTAATTACACATGATGGTTTATAAATAAATTTGACAGTTTTTAGTAGCATAGCTGTAGTGGGGAAAGCTTTTTAAAAATAATGTTTTAAAAATGTGTGCATGTAGTTTGCATTGTTGCATATTTTAGATGTTTTCTTAACTTAAATACTCAGATATTTATCCCAACATTATTGCTATGGGGTTTCCAGCAGAAAGACTTGAAGGTGTATACAGGAACAATATTGATGATGTAGTAAGGTAAGAACTCCTAATTTTCTTTTTTGAATATTTATATATTAATGCTGTATTTTAATTTAGAAGAGATTTCTAAACCATTGAAAAAGATGTAGTTTGTAAGAGGGAATTTCAGGGGACAATGGGAAAGGTTCACGGGAACAAATTTAAAGGACACATGGACAAAAACTAGGGGGAGGGTGGTAATGGGAGGGAAGTGGGGAGGGTTGGGAGACTTGGCTGGATTTGGGAGTAAAAGGGAGAAAACTACTTGAACAATGATTAAAATTAAAAAAAAAGATAATCTTAAAAAAAAAAGAAAAGAAAAAGATGTAGTTTGTCATGTAAACTTGATTTTTGTTACGTTGGTGCTCTACAACTGCTTTTTTTTTTTTTTTTTTTTTTTCCTATTTTACCTAATGGGCTTCAATAGGATACAACTCATTTGATAAGAACAAACTTTTTAAATAATTAGATGTCTGCAATATGCTTTCATGGACTCTGTGATCCTTAGAGTAGATTAATGCCTAGATTTTGTTACACTGTGAGTTTTGTTTTTTATTTCACAATTGGGGATTAGGTGTAAAATCCTTAAGTGCATTTATTCACTTAAATGTATTTATCCTATGATATAGATAACTGATACCATGTATTTTTACATAGAGAAATTTAGAATGGATCATAAGTGTACCAAGCACCTAAGGAAGTATTTGGTACAAGGGATCTAGAAAGACATTGCTGGGCATACCAAAGCCTAACTTTGTGCATTTTATAATTTTGCATAATTTTCTTACAGTAATTATCATTCATTTCAGAACAAGACCCATTGAAAAGGCCCATTTCAATAATTGTTAATGTGTTTTATGACCTAACTGTACATGATACATTTTGTGTTTGCTGTGTAAATAGTCTTATATATTTTCTTATTTCAGAGCAGAAATATATATGTATGATAAAATTAACTGTAAAATATCATTAGGAACTTTAATGACTTTTTTAAAAGTTATAATTTTGGATTATTTTTTCTTGAAGAGTTTCAGTTTAAACGTTTGCTGGTTATGAGAATTAACTGTTATAAAGAGTGGTAAAACTTTTATATTTTGTATTATGCAATGTAGAATTCTTTTTACAATAGTTATCTAACTATATAAGCTTACATATACCCTTATATGAGCTAGCCATAAGTTGTTAATTTTTGGCAATTTGCTTTGAACCAAAATATATTTACAGTTTTGCAGCACTGAATTGTGTCCAGTTGGATTTTTATAGCATTCACATTGTATTCAAAATTAAATTTGTTTTTACAAAAACTACAAAAGAACCCCAGACTAATTCATTGTGGTTTCTGTTACAATTATAGGTAGTATACACGAGGCTGTCAGGAATACTATTTAAGAAATTGAAAATAGGGACATGGATTTGCCCTTGTCATAGGCAGAAACACAGTGGAAGGAGGCTTAACTTTGAAGATCCATGGGAGTCACAGGCTTAATTAGTAATATCAACAGGAAATGCAATGGGTGATAGAAAAGAGAGTGAGCAAAGTTATCTTCGAATGGAAAGATGAAGAATCTGAGAAATGAGCAGTACAGTCACCAGACATGTATTCTTCTATGTGGTGCAGGAGTGTTTATCATGCCTGTGTGGCCTAAATGAACTGTCTCATAAGATGATCTCCTTCACATCATTGTAATTCTATATTCAACCAAGTACTGATTTAACCAAGTCAGATTAGTACTCATACTGAGAAAGAGTAAGGATAAGTTTTGTGATCACTGTGATTATATTTATATGGTAAATTGATCTGGTGTGCTAGTTCTTTCATTGTTCTCTACTGAATGCAAGTTAATCTCTTCTGACTGTGAGTTAGTCACTGAGGCTGAATGATCATCTTTTAGGTTACTGATGAAGTCCAGTTTTTGGAATTATACATTTGATTATCAGACCTTAAATTGTAATAACTTCACCAGAAAATACTTTGCTGGGAAGTATTTTTATGTGTCATTTCCTGACTTTATAACCACTGCTTTTATGCTTCTGAATTGATTCACACATTTAGTTTGTAATCAGTAACCAAAGTTGAAGTTAAGTCTGTCTGCTTTAATGTATGTAGTGTATTTTATCTAGTTTTTAAGTTTTCCAAATCTGTTATTCCTAAAAATGTTTTGTGTGTATAGTTTGCTATGTAGCCAGTGGTTGCTTTAGCTGACTGATCTTGTCACCTTGTAGTAATGGTAATGGTAATAGCATATAAAAATGAATTATCAGCTGAATATAATAGCTTTGCTTGTTTTTGTTTTATTCTCTTCTCTTTCTGACTTGGAGGATAAATGGTCAGTAAGGCTTTGTTGGCTTCAGTTGCTTACCCCATTTCCCCATCTTTTTTTTTTTTTTTTTTTTTAAGAGAAAGACTGGACAGAGACAGGGAAGGGAGATACAGTTTTTCCTGTGAGCTAAAATGAAAATAAATATTTTCTAATTGTCTGTTGGGATTTACTTTGACATCCTGGATTAGTTCACACTATATTGGAGACAGTAGTTATAATCAGTAGTGGTTTCTTTTCGTTCTAAAGATGATAACATCTCAGTAAAAAAGTCTTTATTTTCTTACTATCTTGTCTGTTAATGAAACTATTTTCAGTTGGATTGTCCTTTACCCTCTGCATTGGGGTGTATAACGAATATTATCTTTTTCAAAATCCATATTTTTTCTTATTATTTTCCTCCAAACAGGAAATATTATGCAGAGTTCAGACTTTGTTGTATTTCAGTGCTTTGAGTAAAAGAAAGTACGGTTGTAAATACCTTCATGCTGAAATTATCCAGTATTTAACTGTTTTGGGATATGATGTAGCAGTGTGAATTTTATACTTAAGATATTCAAAGTACATTTGTGACAAATATTTAACTTCCCATTATTAGGTTACCTCCTATGATCAGTAATAAATGTAAAAAATAAACAAAAAGGAAGAGGATGGGCAAAGTGAACCAAAGTGAACTTTTTTTACCATCCTAATTGCAAATGTTTTATTATTAAGCAATCAGAATTGACAGGGCAGAACAAGGACCCCTCATAGAAATGATGTTGAAGAGCTAACTTTCCAGATTGTCTTTCTTCTTTTTGTCTTATCCATCCCCCTGGGTCCCCACCTTCTTTCTTACCACTAAACTCTTGCTCTTACTTGCTGGTAATGAAACAATGTTTTATTCAGATAATTGATTATTTTTTATATGTATGTTAATCTTATTCCTCAGGCTAATATTTAAGTTATCTAATGTATATATTATCTGGTATAAATCTAAGCAGTCTTTAACAAATTGATACTTCATGTGTTTAACAGACATAGCCTGAGAACTGTTCCGTACCTAATAAATCAGGGAAATATTGGTTTAATAGAGGTGAACTGGCTTTCTTACTGCTGCTATGCACTGAAATAAAATTCTAATAAGCTGCTTTCCTTTTTCCCCCTTCTCTTTCCCTCCCTTCCTCTCCCTTTGTCTTGTGCGTTTCTTTTGTATATTAAATAACATGTTTTTGAACAGTGTTTTATGGAGCACAATTGGGAAATGTTGAAAATGAAAAAAGATGCATGTAACAGTATTTTCCCCTAGTCTGAATTAGTGGTAAATAATTTACTTCTTCCTCTTCTAGTGGAAAGATTTCAGATATGGGAAGAGTCCCATATTTTTTGTAAGGATATGCTTAGAGTTTACTCTTCTGATAAATAGTGATTTTTTTTTTTAAAGACACCCATTATCTTGTATAGTATCACTTTTTTACCTATATATAAACAGCTATACTACAGATTCAGGAGTTCTTTTTTCCTGTTTTGTGAATTTTCTTATTGAAGAATTTTCCAGATTTTTTAAAATTATATGTTGATCTTTCAGTCAACCATTAAATTATATGTTAATTTGCAGTGAAAAAAGAGAAGTGTTATCCTAACATTATCATTATTGGCTATTCGGTTAAAAAGAATTGAAAGGAGATTATTTAAAGGTTTTAATGTCTAGAGATTATTTATTCAAAATAATTTTGAGGCAAGTATCAATTCCATTCTCCATTTCCAACAATTTTTGACCTCTTCCTTCATATTGCCTCTGTTTCCTGCTTTTTTTCTTATTGAGGTGGAAATCATATAACACAAATTAACCATTTAAAAAAGGTTTTTTCCCTCCCAACTGCCATAAGTGGCAAGTAATAAGGTTGAGGGTTGAGTCCAGGTCTGTCAGATTCCAAAGCTCATTTCCCTAATAACCATATAATCCTGTATGTTAGAGGACAAAAATTGAAACTATTAGGCTAATCTAGCCTGTTGTCATCCTTTGTTTGCCCTAACACAGCATTGGTTCACACAGTGTGGGAAATCATCAAGGAAGGTCTTTGCTGGTATTATACCAGACAACTTCTTTATGATTTGAGTCTGCAGATTGAAAAGACCTATGTAGTGTAGAACATAGTAAATGCAAATAGGCCAATACCAGGCAAATTATTATTATTTTTTGAGATACTATAAAATTATTTACTATACACAGAACATGTCCCCTATAAAATGTACATGTCAATCACTAAAAAGTATAACTTGGTGAACATTTTCTCAATTAATTATAGCACCCAGTGTTCTTCATATCTAATGTAAAATGAAATACTTGCAGGGGTTTTTCTCCTAATATGTTTGAGGAAGCAGAGTTAACAATATAATTCTAGTATATTATAGTCACTGCACAATAAATTAGTTTATTACAGATTAAACATCATTTTTCATTATTTATATTAATGGGATGCAAACAGAAATAAATACCAGATACTTTTAAATGGCAGGTAACCACAAAAATTACTTATCTTTGATAGTGTATTGGGTTTTATAATTACATTGGATATGAATGGTGTAAAATATTGCCACAAACAATACACCTCAATCAAAACAATGAGGCAATACTGTAATGTTATTCACTAGATTGTGCTCAGTAGACATTTATTGAATAAGTGAATTTTTATTCTATTTTCCCCCAATTATCCAGTACAATTTTTGCTCACAGTAAGGGCTCAGTAAATGTTTGCTGAATATACTGACTAGGAAAGAGGTGAGAAGAGATGGAATCTCTTAGCTGGATGTCAACTATCATAATTGGAATTTACCTGGGAATGAGTGTGGAAGGAAACTGTAAACCGCACATGGCATACAGGTAAATAAACTCAGATACCCACAAAGCAAACCATTAAGCAGAAAACCAATACCAGGCAAATTATTATGAAATTTCTCTGAGAACACCAGAAATAATGATAGTATTTCAAAAGTTTTCAGGACCAATTAGGAAGAATTAGGAATATAAATGGCATCTCAATTTTCAGCAGTACAATTAAAGATAGAAGATGGAGAGAAGGCATGCCAAAAGTTGTATATGTTCAGTATAGAATTCTGTGTCTATCCAAACTGTCAATTAAGTACAAAAGGACTAAAAAAATGGACTAAAAAAATAAGTCCATGTAATATTTCTTAGGAATAAAAACAAAAGAATAAACCATGAAAAAAAAAGCACTTCAGTAAAGAGAAAATACAACTCAAGTGGAAAAGCAGCCCCAGGATGACAACAAAGGTGCTACAAGCTGAAGAGCAACAGCTCTGAATGGAGCAGTGTAGGACAGAAGGAGTCAGAAAACAAAAACAAAAACTGATAGGTGGATGTTGAAAATTTTGGGGAAAAGATGCAATACAGTCTTAGAAAAATAGGTGAATTAGAAACAGGGAGCAATTATTATCTGTAGATGGATTTAACCTCATATTGTGATATTAACATTTAAGGGGAATTAAGAAATGTGAAACTGAGTGTGTGTATACTACTGGTTTTATAAGCCTCCTCTACCATAGCAGAAAATATATAGGTAATTAATAAATCTATGAAGAGCCATATTATAGTATATTATATAGAAATGCTGAATTAAATACAAGGAAAAATAATCCATGTAGGTGGATGCAGTTGCTTTTAGGAGAGAAGCAGGAATGTGGGTTTGAGGATGAATAGAGCTGGTGATGAGTATTTTTTTTGTGTGGTTATATATATATATATATATATATATAACAAAATTTACCATTTTAACCATTTTTGACACTTCAGTGCATTAAGCACATTCATACTGTTGTACAACCATCACCATTATTCCATCTATAAAACTTTTTTATCATCTCATACTGAAATGTTGTATTCATTAAACATTTGTATTCATAAAGTTACTGTTTAGTAACTTCCTTTCCCCTAGTCCCAGCCCCTGGTAACCACTGTTCTGTTTTCTGTCACTATGTATTTGACTATTTTAGGTACCACATATATAAGTGGAATCATACAATATTTGTCTTTTTGTGACTGACTTACTTTACTTGATATATAATGTCTTAAAGGTTTTTTTGTGCTGTGGTATGTGTCAAGAATTTCCTTCCACTTTATATACCACATTCTGTTTATATATTCATATGTCGATGGACACTTGGACTGCTTCCATTTTTAGACTGTCATAAATGATGCTAGTATGAACATGGGTGTAACAGTATCTGTTTGAGTCCCTGCTTTCAATTTCTTTCAGTATACCTGCAGCAGTGGACTTGCTGGATCAAATAATTTTGTTTAATTTTTTGTGGAACTACCATATTGTTTTCTATAGTGGCTGTACCATTTTACATTCCTACCAACAATACACAAGTGTTATAGTTTCTCCACATCCTCATCAATACTTGTTACTTTCTGAGCTTTTTGTTTTTTTTAATAGCCCTCCTAGTGAGTATGAAATGGTACCTCATTATGGTTTTGATTTATGTTTCCCTAATGATAAATAACATCAAGCATCTTTTTGTGTGCTTATTGACCATGTGTATATCTTTGTAGAAATGTCTATTGAAGTCCCCTGCCTGTTTATGAATTGGATGGTTTTTTTGTTGTTGAATTTTAGGAGTTCTTTCTATGTTTTGGAAATAAATATCTTTTCAGATATGTGATTTGCAAATATTTTCTCCCATTTCTCTGGGCTGTTTTTTCACTTTATTGGTAGTATCCTTTGGTGCACAAAAGCTTTAAATTTTGATGCTGTCCAGTTTATCTGTTTTCTCACTTCCTGTGCCTTTGCTGTCACATCATTGCTAAATGCAGTGTCATGAAACTTTCCCTCTATATTTCCTTTTTAAAGTTTTATAATTTTTTAGGTCTTAGAGCCGCTTTGAGTTAATTTTTGTATATGGTATAAAGTAAGGGTCCAACCTAATGCTTTGTATGTGGATATCCACTTTTCCCAGCACCATTAAAGACTGTCCTTTTCCCATTGAATGGTTTTGTTACACTGGTCAAAAATCATTTGACCATATATATAACGGTTTATTTCTGGGCTCTCTATTCTGTTCCATTGGTCTATATCTGTCTGTATGCCAGTACCACACTTTGTAGCTATGTAGCATATTTTGAAATCAGGAATTGTGAGCCCTACAACTTTGTTCTTCTATTTCAAGATTTTATTTTGCCATTTAGGGTCCTTTGAGAGTCCATATTAATTTTAAGATGGACTTTTTATTTCTGCAAAAAAATTGGGGGATTTTGATTGCAATTAATCTGTAGATTATGTTGAGTGGTATTGAAATTTTACAATAGCAAGTTTTCCAATCCATGAATCTGGAATGTTTTTCCATTTATTTAGGTCTTCTTTAATTTTTTCCCCAACAGTGTTTTGTAGTTTTCTGTGTACAAGTATTTCACCTCCTTGGTTAATTCCTAGATATTTTATTCTTTTTGATGCTATTCTAAATATAATTGTTTTCTTAACTTTTTTAATTGTTCTTTGTTAGTATGTAAAAAAGCAACTGATTTTGTATGTTAATATTGTATGTTGTTATTTTGTCAAATTTGTTTATCCTGACATTTTTATGTGTGTGTAATCTTTAAAAATAGATTATTTTAAAAGCCATTTTGCAATCATAACTATAATGAGCAGAAGGTACAGAGATTTTCCGTATACCTCCTGCCCCACACATGCATAGCCTCCCTCTATTATCAGTGTACTCCACCTGAATGGCATATTTGTTATATTTGTTATACATCTGGGTTCACTGTTGGTGTTGCACATTCTGGGGGTTTTGGACAAATTTGTAATCACATGTATCCACCATTATAGTATCATACACAGTCATTTCACTGCCCTAAAAGTGCTATAAGCTTCATCTTTTCATCTTTCCCTCTAGCCTCTGGCAACTACTGACACTTTTCCTACCTCCATAATTTTGACTTTTTTAAAGAATGTCATATAGGTGGAATTATCCAGTGTATAGCATAGAGAAAGTCTGCTTCTATATATTATGTCGGTGTATAAAAGACCCATAGTATGTACAATGTTACAGCCACCTTGGTATACAGTTGGTGGTTTCTTACAAAACTAAACAGTCTTCATACAGTCAAGGAATTGCATCCCTTTGGCCACTTACCCAAAGGAGTTGAAAACCTATATTCTAACAAACATCCGTACATGAACATTATTCTTATGGTAAGCGTCTGTCTCTCAAAAGGAGAAGGAAAAAATTTAAGAAAAAAATAGGCTGTGGATCTAAAATTTGCTGGATGCTGTTTCAGTTCATGATATAATCATAGTCTGCTTCTGTGTCTGCACTTCTTTAATCAGAAGCAGAAGTCAAGGACAGCAATGCATATCTCTGGTGTTTGGGGAAAAAGTTCCCATAAGCTGGTACAAACTGCTCTAGGAATATGGCATGGCTACCTGCTGGGTGGGGGAGATGGTTAGAAGCGGGGTGTTCTGGTGGGGAGCTGCTACCATACTAAGATTTGAAATTGACCAAAATTAACTGATTTACTGTCCAAGCCTTCCCTTGGAAGCTGCAAGCTTTGAAGTAGACTTCAGAGTTCTAAAATAGTTAATCAGCTACATTGTGCCAGTACAATTTTTATCTAGGTGGGAAGATGGATTCCTAGTGCTTCCTCCTCCGCCATTTCCCTTGACTAATTTTCTTATTACAGACCTTTTATATCTTTTGAAATATATATGTATTATTTTGACAATAGTCAGCTTCTTTAGAACTGTATCTTTAAAAGTTCTTTGAGGAAAGGAAAAGCTAAAAAATATGAAAGCAGTGTTTATTCTCACAACTGTCTTTAATGAATCAAGGTTTTACTACGTTGAATTTAAGTAAGGTATAGTTGTATTAGAAAGATTTGTATCCTTGATTTTCCAAGTTTTGTGGAAATTAACCTATCTGCTCTTGTCTAAGTTTTTGTCTATTTTCCAAATATCTACAGTGAATTTTCCCATTTCCCTTTGGAAATGCTGTTTTCTTGCTTTTTTCCGCCTTTCTATTGTATCAAACTTATAAGGCAGTGAGCCAGATGTGAGCATGAAATCCTTGGGAGGAAAGAGGAGGAAGTGGGAGGGGCAGCCATAGTGAATGTTTTCCTAAGCAATGTTCAAGTTCTTTGAGAGAACTTACCCTCCTTCCTTTTTAAAAATGCTGTGATATTTTCTTTTAAATAGATTGTTTATTCTTCTGCTAGTCTCACTGTTGCCAAAAGTGCTAGATAAGAAATTGTAAAGTTTAAATATTAAAGGGAGCAGACAAAAAAGTATGATTTCACCAATCCTCACTTAAAAAAAAAAACTGTAGGAAAATACTGTAAAAGAAAGAAGTCAGAGTTCTTGGTTGCACATGACTGAAAGTAATTCTAAATTGGAAAAGAATCTTTTGAAAAATATTAGATGACTCATAGTCTGTAATTAGTGAACCAGACTGAAGGTTGCAGAAGCTAAGGGAAGCAAGACATGGTCAAGAGGTTACAGTAACCTTATAGTCTCTGCTTAGGACATTATTGCTTGGATACATGCTGTTCCAGGTACTGCTGCCATGACTGGATATTGGTGATGGCTATAAAGTTTCAGCTTCTCTGGAGATCTCTCTGAATTATCTCTGACTCCTCTGTACCTCATTCTCAGTGCCTAAAATTCAGTGTCTAGAGTAGGAAGACCTAATTGTTATAGGTCTGTACACTTGAAAGATGGGGAAGAGAGTATTTGCTTTTCACCTCTTTAAATTAGAATTGTTTTGAATGCTTAGCAGCCCAAAGATCACAATGTCCCTTACAAATTTCTCATACTTGACTCCTCCTATCCTGAGATCCTCTCCCCAAAGATGTCTATAGTTAAAAGTTTCATATATTCTTCATTTTTTAAAAAAGATTGTATTTATTTATTTATTTTTAGAGAGGGGTAGGAAGGGAGAAAGAGAGGGAAACACCAGTGTGTGGTTGCCTTTCATGCTCCTCAGTTGGGGACCCAGCTGGCCACCCAGGCATGTGCCCTAGACTGGGAATTGAACCGATCACTCTGATTCGCAGGCTGGCACTCAATTCACTGAGCCCCAGGGCTTGTATATTCTTTAAAAAAGTCGTTTTTATCTTATACCCACTCTTTGAGAAAAATAAGCGGGAATGAACATACTGCATACTCTTCTGCATCTTGCTTTTTTTCATTTAACATACTTAGGAAAGGAGATAACAATTGATTCTTTTATTGGCTCTTTTTTATTTCATTTTATGATCATACTATAATAAACAGTCTTCTGATGTGTATATTTTAGTTGTTTCCAGTTTATGGCTATTAAAAAACAGTGGTTTAATAAACATTTCACCTGTGTATCTTGGTGTCTTTTTGCAAATTTATCTTTAAGGTAAATGCTTAGCAGTGGAGTTTCTGGAACCAGTGAATCCATGGTTTAAACTTTTACCCTAAAAAATGTTATAATTTTATATTCTCACCAACATGTAACAGTATATTGTTCCCCTCTTACAACCTTGGCAAACTGAATTCTGTCAGACTTAAACTTTGCAGTTTATTGTGCTTTGATTTTTTATTACATTTCTTTAAGTGAGGGATAAGCAACTTTGTGATGTTTTATTGGCCTTACCTATTTTTTTTTCCTTTGGTTTGTAGGTGTGTACTGACCCTGTTTTCAACTGAGTTGTTTTTTTTTTTTTTAGTTTTTTTTCTTTAATATTAGAGTTTTATGAACTTTTTGAAAAATAATTAGTGGTACTCTTTCTTCAAACAATTTTATATTGCCTTGCCTCTCTTGCCATTTTAATTTTACGGGATTCAGATGAAGCAGAGATATAGAGTGTGGTGGATTATCTGTGTTTTGAGTTATTGACTGCTTAGTATGTGCCTCACAAAGAAGTAAAATCGTGGAATATCAAAGATTTTTCTGTTGATGTTAAGTATTTTTAAGAAATAACGTTGCTTAAGTAGCAAATTAGAAAATACTTCTAATCTAGAGAAATGTTGTGCACTCACCACTCTTCATTTACTCAACAGCATTATCTTGGACTGCAAAGGTGGAAGTGAAAGGGAATTTAGGAGTTCCTGCTTTTTTTCCACCTCTAGCATTATACAGCTGTTTAACTTGTGGAATTCAGCCTTATTTATTGTTCCCTTTGTTACAAACATTTGCCCCACTCCAATCCCTTTCTTTTGTGTTTACAATTTTTATGTGATTATTTACACCTGGTTGTTATATATACCTTTTAAAATCTGAACTTAGAGGGTAAGTTCTCTTTTTAGGTAATTTTTGTTTTGCCTCCTTTGTGGATCATTTGTAATTGTTTATATAGTCTTAGTCTTTCCTTTTTGATTTTTGAGTTATGAATTCATAGCCTGTTATTTAAATGAAGCTTTTGAAATCTGTTTTACTGATCTGTATCATATCTAACTACTCCAGTATTTCCTCCTTGTTCTGACGTGAACTCTAAAATTATATGAGCACTTTCTCTGTTTCCTGGCATTTCCACTCAAACTTGTTCTTTATTCTTAGTTAGCAAAAGAGTTGTAGTTGGACAGCACAGATATACAACATTTTTATTATTGTGGAAAGTTCTATTGGACAGTGGTATTCTAGATAATACTGTTTTTCTTCTCATTCTAAAAAGTTAATAATTTCCAAAGATGATGTGCTCTTTCTGCTATGTCTGGTATTAATCAGAAGAAATTTGCGATGTTTTTGAGGTCAGTTGCATTTTGCACATTGATAGTTATAATCAAATTGTTCTTAATTTTTACTGAGTTATAATTTATATGCAATAAAATGTGCGCATTTTAAACATGCAGTTCAGTGAGTTTTAACATACAGAGGGTTCAGTACAAATAACGCCTCTTTTTTATTACAGAATGTTTTATTACAACATCATAAGTATGTAATTCTATAACATAACAGTACCACACTTAAGCACACTTTAGGTGAAATGTTCAAATTAAAACTAAAAGGTATTAAGCCCTGGCTGACGTAGCTCAGTGGATTGAGCACAGGCTGCGAACCAAAGTGTCACAGGTTCGATTCCCAGTCAGGCCACATACCTGGGTTGCAGGCCACAGCCCCCAGCAACCGCACATTGATGTCTGTCTGTCTGTCTGTCTGTCTCTCCCTCCCTCCCTCCCTCCCTTCCCTCTCTAAAAATAAATAAATAAAATCTTTAAAAAATTTAAAAAAAAACCCAAACTAAAAGTTATTAAACCCATATTATTACCCTACCAACCACACTCCAGCAGGCCTTACTTCTGCCAGATCCTGTATGTTCACCCCATGTAAACATTACCACAATCAAGATTTAGAAAACTTCTGTTACGGTAAAAAGTTTCCTCTTGTCCCTTTGTTATCAGGCACCAACTCTAGTTCCAGGCATTATCTAAATTTTTTCTCTCTCACTGTAGATAAGTTTTGCCTATACTAGAATTTCATATAAATGCAGTTACACAGTGTGCACTCTTTTGTGCCTGACTTCTTTCTCTTGGCACAATTTTTTGTAATTCATCCCTATTTTATCAATAACTTTTTTTATTGCTGAGATGTATTCCATTGTATGGATATGATATAATTTATTCATTCACTTCTGATGGACATTTGGGCTGTTTTCAGTTTGGACCTGTTCTGAACAAAGCTGTTATGAGCATACACATCAAGATTTTTGTGGACATACATTTTTATTTCCGTAGGCTAAATACCTATGAGTAGAATTGCTGGACCATATGATACAGATTAGTGGAATAGAATAGAGATTCTAGAAAAGCTCACATACACAGTTTTTGGTGATAAGCTAAATTTACTGGGGAAGGGGTATTCTTATTAACACATTATGCTGATACAACTGGATGTCAGTATGAAAAATTAAATGAACTTTCTCATAATAGACAAAAACTAACTTAAAATAGATAATATATATAAATAAAATGTAAAACTAAAACATTTTTAGATAAAAACACAGAGGAAAATCTTCATGACCTTTGATTTAGTCAAAGATTTCTTAGGCAATCCATGCAAAATTTAGCATATAAGAAAAAAATTGACAGATTGGATTTCATCAACATTTAGAACTTCTCTTTGAAAGATGCCATTAGTAAAATAAAAGGTAATCACAATGCATTTGGCAAAGGACTTGAATTTCACCCACTATAAAGATGCTCTTAAAGATTTGTGGGAACAATCCCATAAAGCAGAAGTGTCCAACCTTTTGGCATCTCTGGGCCACACTGAAAGAAGAAGAGTTGTCTGGGTCACATTAAATATATTGCAACACGTAATTACAAAAAAAGTCTTATACTGTTTTAAATAAATTTACAGTTTTGTGTTGGCTCACATTCATAGCCATCCTAGGGCCAGCCACAGGTTGAACAACCCTGCAAAGAGAAGGGCAAAATGTGAACAGAAGTGTTACAAAAGAAGATTTTTAAATGACTGATAAGCACATGAAAATATATTCAAAATGAGTCATCAAAGAAATTAAAATTAAAACACAATGAGATGCTCTCCTCATATTTACTGGGATGGCTAAAAGTCTGGTGGATTGGCAAAAATGAGGATCAGCTGGAACTCTCATCCATTTCTGTTGGTAAAAGTCCAAAATGATACAACTTCTTCGGAGAAATGTTTGGCAGTTTCTTACTTATATTATTTTTAATAGCCTTCTGCATTTTTTCAGTGAGTTATAAGTCACTTGCTTTACTGTTCATTTCTTTTCCCTCTAGTTTTATGCCTCTTTAAAGAGAGTAGATTTTCTTTAGTACTGAGGACCATTATCTTTGAGCAGAAGTTAATATACAACCCTTAGTTTTGCTTTTCTATTTAACTCAGGGTAGTGTAGGAGAAAGCAAGCAGTACTGTGCAGGCAAGAGTTAAAAGTACATTTTTCAGCAAGATAGTTACTTTCCTTGTATTGGATATATAATTAATTTTAATTTTGAAACCTGAAGATGACTGAGAGAAAATAGTTAAGGTCTAGAATGTTTGGAGCTTATCTGTTTTAATGGGATTAAGGCAGAGATTATTTGAGTTTTGAAAAGAAAAATAGCAATTCAATTTTATGTTTTTATAGTAGCAGTAGCAACTATAGGTATATTAGGATTCTAAGAGCAAATGCTGATTTAACATGAATACAGCCAAGGAAATAAATATGGTTACCAAACAGTGAGTTAGCTATGGAAAAAGGTAACAAATAAGTAACTATTCTTCATTTTTCTTTTCAGATGCTAATTTTCCTTTTTTTCCTTTAAACTTATTTTTGGATTTGTAGGAGCTGTCCAGTGTTTGTAGGCTGTTTTCTGAACTGGATTCCTTGAAGGGGTGTTTGCTCCAGGGTTTCTCTCTAGCTGCTAGGAGTATTTGTTGTTAGGATGTGGTTGTCAGTGCTTGGATTTTTGTTACCACTGTGTCTAGCAGTGGTGCTTGTCACATAGCAGGTGCTCAATAAATTTTTATTAGATGAATTTTTACTAGTTCCTCATGTATTTGAAAATTATATATTGTTCTAATTATATAAACTTTAATATCAATGTATACTGTTGCCAAACAAAGATACATCAATTGACTTTTAAGAAACAGAATAACTCTTGGGCCTTAGAGAAACACTTGAATTTAATCCAGTGAAATATATCTAGTTTGTCTACTAAAGCCTTTCAGTGGAAAGAAGGATTGATTAGCTATTACTGAGCATGAGAAAAGCATGACCAAGGGAAAGGAAGCCTTAGCCAGTGAATTTCAGATATTTTTGGCAAGAGCATTATTACTGTTGTGAATATGGAAACATTAGAATGTCTTAGTCTGTTAAAAATTGCTTCATTTAACTAAGTACTCTTATTCGAATCCACATTTTTAACTAGCAGCATTCTGATTTCATTTCTCAAAGATGAAAGGCTTGTGATGAGCTGTTGGACTAGTCATAAAGATAGGAATAATTTAGTTCTTGTGGAAGTTGGGTTTTTAAATTAATATATTTCCTTTATAGTCTTTATGATACTAATATGTATCAGTCACATGGCATGAATTTGAATTTGCCCCTGATAAAAAGTGCCACTCAGTATGCTGACAGGATTATATCTGAGAGGTAGATCAGACCCTGAACAACCATTAGTAACTTCACCAAAGTAATAACTGAATTTCTGAAGCCTTTTCAGAGTGAGTATAAAACTTATCTTGCAACCCAGACTCCTTTCCTTCTATTGGTGTGAGTTCAGAAATTGGTGTTATAGAAAGCCAGCATTTGATTTATCTAATCTTACTTCTTCCCAGTTGAATACTGCATAGTATATTAATTTGCCTGGAGCATGCTCCAACTTATGTAGCAGGTAGTGTAAACGTATGTAGTACATTTCATAAAGAAATATTATGAAGATCAATTTTTAAGTTGTTCCATAATCACTGACTTTCTTAATTAGAGTGTTTAGTCCATTTATATTTTAACATAATTATTGATATGTTTTGTTTACATCTACCATCTTTCTATTTGTGTTTGTCTGATTCACTCTCATTCTCTCTCATTTCTCTTTTCCTTTCCTCTTTGGAGTTAATAGAGTATTTTTAGGTATTCCATTTTAATTTTTCTATTAAATTTTTAGCTGTACCTCTTTGTGTATGTATATTTTATTTTTTAAGTATATTTTATTGATTATGCTACTACAGTTGTCCCATTTTTTTTCTCCCTTTTACCCTCTCCGCCCTGCACCCACTCTACCTCTGGCATCTCCCCCTGCCACACTTAGTTCATGTCCATGGGTTGTACATACAACTTCTTTGGTTTCTCCATTTCCCATACTGTCCTTAACTTTCCCGTCTGTGTTGTATCTACCAATTATGTTTCTTATTCCCGGTACCTTTTCCTCCATTCTCCCCCTTCGCCCTCCCCCCTGATAACCCTCTATGTGATCTCCATATCTGTGATTTTGTTCCTGTTCTAGTTGTTTGCTTAGTTTGTTTTTGTTTTTTTAGGTTCTGTTGTTGATAGTTGTGAATTTGTTGTTATTGTAGTGTTCATCGTTTTTGATTTTCTTCTTTTTCCTAGATAAGTCCCTTTAACATTTCATATAATAGGGGCTTGGAGATGATGAACTCCTGAACTTGATCTCATCTGGGAAGCACTTTATGTGCACTTCCATTCTAAATGATAACTTTGCTGGATAGAGTAGTCTTGGATGAAGGTTCTTGCCTTTCATGACTTCCAGTACTTCTATCCAGCCCCTTCTAGCCTAAAAAGTTTCCTTTGAGAAACAGCTTATACTCTTATGGGCATTCCTTTGTAGGTAATTGTCTCCTTTCCTCTTGCTGCTTTTATGATTCTCTCCTTATCTTTAAACTTGGGTAACTTAATTATTATGTGTCTTCGTGCATTTCTTCTTGGATCCAACTTTGGGACTCTCTGAGCATCCGGGAGTTGTGTGTCTAGTTCCTTCACAAGATATAGGAAGTTTTCCTTCATTTAAGTATTTAAGTGTTCAAACAAGTTTTTAGTTTCTTGCTCTTCCTCTTCTCCTTCTGGCACCCCTATGATTTGGATGTTGGAATGTTTAAAGTTGTCCTGGAGGTTCCTGAGCCTCTCCTCATTATGAATTCTTGTTTTCTTCATTCTGTTGTAGCTGAATGTTTATTTCTTCCTTCTGGTCCAAATTGTTTATTTGAGTCCCTGTTTCCTTCCCTTCATTGTTGGTTCCCTGTACATTTTTATTTATTTCACTTTGTATAGCTTTCACTTTTTCCTTTATTTTGTGACCGAGCTCAATCAT
Organism: Phyllostomus discolor; assembly: GCF_004126475.2. Taxonomy (NCBI): domain Eukaryota; kingdom Metazoa; phylum Chordata; class Mammalia; order Chiroptera; family Phyllostomidae; genus Phyllostomus; species Phyllostomus discolor. The sequence goes on from NC_040907.2 coordinate 142,919,124, forward strand.
TTCTTTGAGCATCCTGATTACCAGTGTTTAGAACTCTGCACCTGATAGGTTGGCTATCTCCTTGTCACTTACCCATATTTTTTTGGACCATAAGAATTCATCTAGGTTTTTAGAGGAGGAAAATAGGAAAAACAATTTTGAAACAAAAGATGTGATAAAATATTTAATAACATAAATAATATAATATTTCACTGATGTAAATGTAAACAGAACTCAACAGCAGCATTAACAACCATTATTCCTCCCAAATTTGGGAGGGGGGGAGTGTGTCTTATAGTCCAAAAAATACAGTATATTACATGAAATTCAAGACCAGATTAATGTATGGTAACATTGGTAGTTGCCTGGGAGCTTAGTGCAGTTTGAGTGCAAATGGTCATGAAGGAATTTTTCTTGGGTGCTGGAAGTGTACTTTATCTTAATTGAGGTGGTGGTTAACAAAACTCATATAATTGTACACTTAAGGTATATGTATTTTACTTTATGTAAATTTTGCCTCAGTTTAAAGAAAAATCCAAAAGTACAATTTGGAAAAGGTACAGGAATGTAGAAGATAAAGAGGGTAAAAGAGACAGTGAAAGGATGTGTAACATACCACTTTCACTATAGTATTTTATAGTTCAGTATAAGGCTCGTTAACATAATTTAGAATTAGTGCTTCCTTGGTTGGTTGAAGTAGTGGGTTAAAACAAAGAATTGTAACTTCTAGTCAAGATGGAGGAGTAGGTAAATGCTGTTTGTGTGCGCCTCCTCCCATGACCACGTCAAAATTACAACTAAATGGTACGGCCATCATTGAGAACCTCCTAAAGACTAGCTGAACAGAAGTTCTATAACTAGGGATATACAGTAGATGCCGTGTTGGACTGGTAGGAGGAATGGAGTTGTGGACTGGAGAGGTGTGGTGGTTAAAGAAATAGAAGGGATGTCTATTTCTGAGGATGTCCCCTCTGAGGAGTTAGGTGTCGTAACCTCACACTGGGCTCCTCAGCCCAGGGTTTCAGTGCCAGAAAGAGAAGTTTCCGTAACTTCTGTCTGTGAAAACCAGAGGTGATTGTTGCTGAGTGAGCTGGAGGCCCGTTTGAGTCCCATGCATTGCTCTATATTTTTCCTTTTTTAAAAAAAGATTTTATGTATTTATTTTTAGAGGGAGAGAGACATCGATGTGTGGTTGTCTCTTGTGTGCCCTGTACTGAGGACCTGGCCCCCAACCCAGGCATGTGCCCTGTCTGGGAATCAAACCAGCATCCCTTTGGTTTGCAGGCTGGCACTCAATCCACTGAACCACCCCATGCATTGTTCTTAAAGGACCAGAACCCATATTTACTTGTTTCCAGACTTACTCACTTTGAACTCCAATGCTGGGGCAGCACCCAGAGGCATATGAAGAGGAACTGACTTGTATTCAGCTTTCGGGCCAGGACTGGAGGGACAACTTTTTTTCCAGACAGAAGTGCTGGTAGACACAGTTCCCTTGTTGAGCCTTTCTTCTAATCCTGCCTATAGGCACTATATCTGAGTCTCTGTTAACCTGGCTAACAACCTGGCCTCACACTGGCGTTTCCTTGGAACTCCATCTGACCAAACTTGTACACCCACCCAAGCCACTTCAAGCAGCTTTTTTATAAAAATGGCCTGTCTCAGCTCTTGCTAGGGATTTTCCTAAAATCTCTCAAAGGTTCACAAACCCCAAACAAGCAGTGGCTGTCCTCAGCATGCCCAGTTCTCTTGCCTATCAGCCCCAAACCTTGCACTAGTGACAGCTGGCCTTGGTTCACAGCTTAGTCTCTCCCAGTTACTTTCAAGCCCAGCACAAGTGGCAGCCATCTGCAGATTATGTTGTAGCTCATACCAGATGTCCCTAGACCAGGCACAGGCAACAGCTGATGTTGCCCTGAACCAAAGCTTTTCTAAGGGGCCCCAGAACTAGCATGTATTGGCCAGCTTCAGACCATACCAGAGCACCACCCAAACACATACACAGAAGATACACCCAAAGGGTGGACTTGACAGACACTAGAGCACCACTAAAGCAAATCCTGCCTCATGGGGTCAGCCCCTTCACAACAGCTCCTCAGATGTAATCATGGCCATTTTTCACAGTCAGTCCGCCTGAGGGTCAGTCCCTCCCATTGAAGTGCCAACAGCCATCAAGGCTCAACTACAACAGGAAGACACACACAACAAGGGACACACCTGAAGCACTCAGCTCAGGTGACCAGGGAGATTTCATGACTAGGTCCCCATAGGATTCCTACTGCATAGGGTCACTCTACCAAGACCAGGAGATGTAGCGACTCAACCTAATACATAGAAACAAACACAGGGAAACAGCCAAAATGAGGAGACAAAGAAATATCCCAAATGAAAGAACAGAACAAAATTCCAGAAAAAGAACCAACGGTGTGATGATTGAGGTGGGGCAAGGGATATACAGGTGATAAATGGTAATGGGGGAAAAAATACAATAAAACTATTATCACACACAAGAAAGAAAAAAAATAAATTGTTTTTACTTCTTTTTGAAACGAAGTTTCAAAAAGACAAGGTAGAGACAAGCAGTCTGTTAGATGCAGAGTTTAAAACACTGATTATAAGGATGCTTAATTAGGGTCATAATAGATGAGCTCAGTGAGAACTTGAACAGAGACAGAAAACATAAAAATGAAGGTAGAAAACATAAAGAACCAGTCAGAAATGGATAGTATAATTGAAATGAATACATTAGAGGGAAGCAACAGATTAGATGAAGCATTGGATCAAATTATCAAATTAGAAGATAAGGTAGCAGAAAACACCCAATCAGAAGAGCATAAAGAAAAGGTTTTTAAAATTTACAATAGTTCCAAGGGGGTCTCTGGGACACCATCAAATGTACTAACCTTCACATCACAAGGGAACCAGGAGAAGAGAGAGAGCAAGGAATTGAAAACCCATTTGAAAACAATAATGAAAGAAACCTTCCCTACTGTGGTGAAGGAAATAGACATACAAGCCCAGGAAGTACAGAGAGTCCGAAACAAGATGAATCCACAGAGGCCCACACCAAGATACAGCATAATTAAAATGGCAAAGGTCAAAGACAGAATCTTAAAAGCAGCAAGAGAAAGTTACCTACAAGGGAGCTCCCATCAAACTGTATACAGGCTGGTTTCTCAACAGAAACTTGCAGGCCATAAAATATTCAAAGTGATAAAAAACAGGGACCTACAACCAAGATTTACTTTACCTAGTAAGGCTATCATTTAGAATCAAAGGACAGATAAAGAGCTTTCCAGACAAAAAATAGCTAGAGTTTATCACCACCAAACTAGTATTATGAGACATGTCAAAGGGTCTTCCTTGAGAAGAAGAAGAAAAGTAAGATAAAAAATATGAGTAGCCCTGGCTAGTGCGGCTTAGTTGATTGGAGCATCATCTTTGAACCAAAGGGTTCTGGGTTCAATTCCCAGACGGGGTACATGCCTAGGTTGCATACTCGGTCCCCAGTAGAGGTGCAAACAAGAGGCAATCAGTTAATGTTTCTCTCTTGCATGGATGTTTCTCTCCTTCCCACTCCCTTCCACTTTCTCTAAAATCAGTAAGTATGTCATCCGGTGAGGATTAAAAAAAGCACGAATAATAAAATTGCAATAACTATGTACCTAGCAGTAGTTAAATTTAAATGTAAATGAAGTAAACACTTTAATTAAAAGATAGGGTAGCTGAATGGGTAAGAAAATAAGGCCCATACACATGGGTCTTATTTCTACAAGAGACCCACTTCAGAATGAAAGACACAAAGAGACTGAAAGTAAAGGGTGGAAGAAGATATTTAATGCAAATGGAAACAAAAAAAAAGTTTGGTTAGCAGTATGTACATCAGACAAAATAGACTTTAAAACAAAGGCTATATAACAAGGGACAAAGGACCCAGCAATTCCACTTCTGAGTATTTATCTGAAGAAACCCAAAACACTAATTCAAAAAGACATACTTGTTTTTATGTTCACTGCAGCATTATTTATAGTAGCCAAGACAGGGAAGTAACCTAAGTGTTCATTGATAGACGAATGGATAAAGTGGTACATATATGTAATGGAATATTACTTGGCCATAAAGAAGAAGGAAAACTTGCCATTTGTGACAACATGGAGGGACCCCTGAGCGCATTATGCTAAGTGAAATAAGTCATACAGGAAAGATAAATACCATATAATTTTACTTGTATGTGGAATCTAAAAAAACGAATGAACAAAACAAACTCATGGGTACAGAGGACATTTTGATGGTTGCCAGATGGAAGGGGAGCTTGGGGAGATGGGTGAAAAATGGGAGGTGATTAAGATGTGCAAATTGCCCTGGGTGGATAGCTCAGTTGGTGAGAGTGTTGTCCCGATATGCCAAGGTCATGAGTTACATTTCTGGTCAGGGCACATACAATAATCAACCAATGAATGCATCAACAAGTGGAACAACAAATCTCAATATCTATCTCTCTCTCTCTCTCTCTCACTCACTCTCACTCACTCTCTGTCTCTCTTTCAAATTAGTAAGTAAAAAAAAAGATACTCAAATTGCTAGTTGCAAAAATTGGGGAATGTATAGTATAATATAGGGAATAAAGTTAGTAATATTATAGTGACTACATATGGTGTCAAACGTGCACTAGATTTATTTGGGTGATCATTTAGAGAGTTATGAATGTTGAATCGCTGTGTTGTACACCTGAAACTAATATAATACTGTATGCCAACTATAACTGAAAATAAGAAATATTATTTAAAAAAATAATCACAAAAAGTGACACATACCTGAAATATTTACCTTAAAAAAGAGTTGTACACATGAAACATTAAAACCAAATAGCTCTACAGGGTTTATTAGCAATCACCACCATAACCAAGAAGGTGGCTACTTTACTTTGTTTCTTCCTACCCTTTGGTATCTTTTTGGTAATCTGGTAAGGCTTATGGACCCCTTCTTAGAGCGACTTTAAATCCATAAAATAAAATTCATGGTATTACAAATAATACTCATTAGTTTTGATTATAGTAGTTATGAAAATATTTAAAAGCCAATTCTCTGATATAATGATGTAATTATTAATGCATTAAGCAATTCCACTGCTGGGATTATACCCTAAGAGTCCTGAAACACCAATTCAAAAGAATTTATGCACCCTTATGTTCATAGCAGTGTTACTTAGAATGGCCAAGTTCAGGAAACAGCTTAAGTGCCTGTCAGTAAATGAGTAGATCAAAAATTGTGGTACGTTTACATAACGGAACGTTATTACACAGTAGAAAGAAAGAAGGAGTTCCTACCTTTTGTTACAGCATGGATGGGACTGGAGAATATTACAGTAAGTGAAATAAGACAGGTGGTGAAAGACAAACACCATATGATTGCACCTATAAGAGGAACCTAATGAACAAAACAAACGAGCAAAATAGAAACAGTGACTGACAGGAATAGATTGACAGTGACCAGAGAGGAGGTGAGAGGGAGATAAGGGTGGAAAGAAGGGAAAGGCTCTATTTAAGGAACATGTAGGAATGACCCATGGACATGGACAACAGGGTGGGGATTGACTTTGGGGGCAGGGCTGGGTAGAGGAGAGCAAAGGGGGAAAAATTGGGACATCTATACTAGAACAACAATAAAATACTGAAAAATACTGGCATGTCTAGTGACTGTTAATTTTGAATTGTTGATTGTAAATATTTTGATATCTGCAACAACTAGTATGACATGAAAAATATCATTTTAATTCCTGACAAAGTTAGAAGTACTGCTTTTATTACTGCTGTAGCATAATTGTTCACATCCAAGTTTATGGTCGCTTTTTTCCCCCTACAACAACAATACATATTTTCAGACTTTCTCTCCAATCTCCTTCTTTCTAATAGTTATATTGTAATTCTTTTGTTATATCATTTTTGTTTTTTTTAATGTGAATATGACTAAATACCAGCCACAGTAAATGATACAGTATATTATGACCATTTTTTCCTGCATATTTTGTTTTCCCTGGAATTAAAATTAATTTTCCTTCTTCCCTCTCTTTTTAATTTCTGTGTTCTTAACTTTAATTCACCCTAAATTTGCAACCCCTGCCAGTTGTATAAATCTCATAGCGTGTTTGAGCACATTTGGTATTATATGGCTTTTATTTTTTCTAAAAGTCTTCTGGTCTGTCCTACCTAATCCAAATTAGTTGTTCTTGAGGCTTGTTGTAATGCTGTGTGCTTGGGATGTTCCTTCACTGTCATTCTTTTTTCTTCTCATGAGTTTGACTCTTCAGGTCCTGGAACACCATCTATTATGGTTTCCTACCCATTTTGGTGGAATGCATCCTCTAGTAACTCCCTGAGATAGAATATATAGAAAGCAGAATTATTTGAGACTTTGCTTATTTAAAAATGCCTTTTTAATATATTCACACTTGATTTATAGTTTCTCTTGGTATGGAGTAATTTTTCCTCAGAGTCTGAAAGTTTTTCCTTATTTTTTTCTAGTTGCTAGTGTTGACATTAGCAGCTAGAAAAAAATGACATTAGTGTCATTATGATTCCAGATTCTTTTTATGAAATCTGTCTCCTCTCAGGCAGCTTCTAGGGTCCGTTTATCTCATCAATATTCAGAAATTTCACTGAGATATGCATGCCTTTATTTGGGTATATTTTCATCATTTTTTGCTGGGTACTCTTTGTGTCTTTCAGTAGGAAATTCGTGTCTTTAAGCTTTGTCTACTTTTCTTGAATTTTCTTCTGTGTTTTCTATTCTTTTCTCTGGAACTCTTACTCCTGTGTTGAACCTCTTGCACTTTAAATCTTACCTTCTGTTTTCTATTTTTTTTTTATTCCGTTTATTTTGATATTTCCCTAGCCTTATACTTTTCTAATTCCTCATAGGGTTAAACAAATTTATATACACAAAGTACTTAATTTACTTAGTGCCTGGCATATAGTAAGTTCTTGTGTTGGGTGTAATTGTTGTTAGTTTCTTAAGTAATTGTTTAGAGGGAAGGGGAGCTTTGGTCTCAATTTTTTTGACTTATTAGCTGTATGACCTTGGGTGAGTCCTACAGTTTCTTTGATACCTACTTTCCTCATCTGTAAAATGTGAATAAGCTCTGTTTTGCCTGTGAACATGAAATGAGAATATATATGTGAAAATTCTTAATAAACTTTGTACAGAGTTAATAGTTACTACTTACATCTTTCAGATATCAAAAGTTTTTAGTTAGAAAGAAAATGGTGGCTTTTAGGGTTATTTTTTAAGATTATTTGATTGCATGTGACTATTTCTCCCAAATCTATATGAGCTAGGTAACGTAAGTTAAATGTTAATGCTACTATTTAAAGAAATTATTTCTTAATACTCAACCTATGTTAGGTTAAAGAGAGATTATGAAAATATTCATCCTATGAAAAGCTCTAACTTTCCTTCAGATTGTATAAATCTGTGTAATGTAATAATTATTTAAGAATGACCTGGTTACTAGTTTTAACCCATGGGAGGAATATTTATTGGAGTTTATTTATTTATTTTTCTATAATGGTATTTGAGACTAGGAAAATAGAAAAAATAGAGTCTGTCTTGGTTTTTCTAATAGTAATATAATTTCAAGTGTTAACTCATTTTTGTTAATGGTGGCTTTTTGTTTGTTTTGTTTTAAGGTTTTTGGATTCAAAGCATAAAAACCATTACAAGATATACAATCTGTAAGTATATTTTCTTATTTGTATGCTTCCAAATACTTCTAAAATAACTGTTAAGTAAAAGTTATTTCCTTGTTAGAATAAGGTCAAGTTAAAGATATATTTGAATAGAACTGTATTCCTAAAACACTTAGTTCAAGAAGTCTGTTTGAGAGCATTGTTAGGTCATTTAGAAAGTGTAGTGATGAGGTAAAACAATGTTGGCACAGATTTATGTTACTTGATCTGCTTTAAATGACTGGGCATCTAGCCCATCTTTGAGTGCATAACCATGTGGTAACTTGAAGTGTAAAATATAGCGGAGCTTCTGTTAAAGCATTAGTGACATCTTCCATGGAGGTATGCTCCACAGTGAATATAATTTTGCTTATTCTGTGTCTCTAGATCACTTGGTTGATGCAGCTCTTGGGGTATTCTTTAACTGCATATAACATTTAAGTTAACTAAAATTGTTGTTTTCTTGGGGCAGAGTTGGAAGGATTGCCCAATTGGTATGGCTAGCTGACCTTATCTTTAACCTTTTTTTTTTTTCGCTGTTGATTTTGTAACTGAGATGTGAAAAGGAAAGAAGAAACAAAAGTGGGCATGGAGTAAAAGGGGGACTAAATGGTAATGGAAAAAAAACCACAATAAAAATAAATAAAATAAAATAAAATTCAACTGGGAAAAAAAAGAAATGTCATTAATATTTTAAAAAAAGAAGAAAGAAACAAAAGTATATATTTAACCATTTCTGCTCTGGAAGACTATTTTTCTTTCCCAAAATAGTGAACATTTTTTATTTTTAAACAAGGGTATGTAAAAATAAAATGTATGATTTTTTCTCCCTAGATTTTATTTTCCCTATGTGATATGTGTGTATATATATATATATATATATATATATACACACATAATGCAGCAGGAAATTTTTTAATCTAAATATATTTATACTAATTCGCTGTTAGTTTTTGTAGCTTATTTGTCAAATGTAAGAACAAGATTCTTTTCTACATTCAATGGACATTTATATCTTCATCAAAAAGTATCTTCTGTGTCTTATTGGCTTGTGAGATATTGCTTTCTTATCTTTAATTTAGTGATCTTTCTTTTCTGATAAGACCTGAGAGTGAAATAGACTCCCATATTGTTTCTTTTAGTGAGTTTTCAACTAATTTCCTCAGATTCACAGAAAAGCAAACATTGTGGACTGCCATTATGAAATGGCATCATAAAATAGACATATAGACATCATAAGATATGTTGTCCATCCAGAGGTAAGATGTAGTTGTAGTCTTTAGGTAATTTATAATATAATGCGAAAGGTAAATAAAGTATTATAGGAGAGATAACTCTTGTATGGAAGAGAACTAAAAGAAAAAGATGTTTGAGTGGGGATGAAAAGAATCAGTAGAGATTGACTCACAGGCCTAGTAGGAGGGGAAGTGGTACTGCAGGCAGGCAGAATGGTATGTAAGAAACTCGTTGGCATACTGTGACAGACAATTCATTATGGTCAGATTATGGTGTGTGTAGTGGGGAGTTGGCTGTGGTAGAAATAGATGACAAGATAAAAGAAAGTAAAAGGCACTATAGAAACAAGTTTAGGTGGGTCCTAGCTTACAAATGGTCTGTGTGGGTGTTACCCTCTTTTCCTGATTAACTTCTTCTACAGAGCCTTGTTTCAGATGCCAGAGAGTTTCTGTGGAGGAAAATAAAAACCACGAAGCTTTGCACTTTTTGAACAACTGGGTCTAGAAGTTAAGTGAAAAAAAAGAAAAAAAACAAGACAAGAACTGTCAAAAACTGGAGTCCATTAAATAAGTCACTAGGTTTAGATTCTCAGGATTATGCATTTAGAGTCCCAGAAGGAAGGTAGAGAAATACTAAAGAAAGATTCTGCCTTTTTCAAAATTTTATTCAAGTTTAGCATTATATTCAAAGATAGGGAAGGAAATTCTTTTCATTCCTGTATGCAGTGGCTTCCTGCTTCCAGAATTTAGGACCTAGGCTTGTATTGTCAGTATCATGGGTCACTTAACATTATTATGATTAAAGTTGGCATTGGGATCTAGCCTGGGAACGTGACTGCCTGTTTGTTTTTGTATTTCCAAACTGTGGACTCCCAAATTAATGAAACGTCTTGTTATTAGTTGAGAATAGCTTTTGGTGCTTTTATTTTAACTCCCTTTCTCCACTCCATTTAATGGAATCATAGACTTTCAGAACTGGAAAGTACCTGAAAGAGATCATTTAGTCCAACCTTCTCATTTTACAGATGGGGAATCTGAGGCCTAGAGAAGTTAAGTGAGTTGAACAAGGTCACACAGGTACATACGGTAGCAGACCATCCATTGTTTATGCCATATTTCCTTCCTGGGATTTTTGTTTGTTTGTTTGTTTGTTTTTTAACCTTCCCAGATTTTACTTACTTGAGAAGTTTGTAGAACCACTAGTTGTAGCATGTTTTGATTTCTTGATGTCACTGTTCAATCTTTTTTACTTTCTTTTTACCTGTTTATATTTCTGGCTCTGGGTAAGTGAGTCTGGCAAGTAGCAGATGTTTCTAATTTATTTCTTTTATATTTAGGATATTAATTATATGTGATATATAGCTTTGCAAACATAAATAGAAATATTAAAATATTTGTACTAGACATATCTGTATTTACTAGTATATTGAACTTTATGGCACTTAATGACATGTGGATGAAAGAGTTCTTACTGTAGAATTGAGTTCTTAATATATAAACAGACTTTATATCTCTATTAGTCATTCATTAGGTTATTCTAAGAAAAGACAAAATTAACCTGACATTAACAAATTTGGGTATACTAATATTTAGTAAAGTAGCTTTTTTTGTACAAGTGTTTGTATTGTATTTTTGTATGTTCCTCTGTATTACCTGTACTCTGGTGGGAGTAAGGGGAGCAGTAGGGGAGATAGGAAATAAAAGCATAATATAGTTCCTGCCTTTGAGGAACCTAAGTGTTCACTGGATACTATGTTTTATTATATTAGGTTGGCCAAAAAGTCTGTTTAGTCTTGTCCGTAAAATAAAAGACACATTTTTTAATTTTCAACAATAACTTTATTGATTTGGGTATTTTGAGTATGTCGGCTGTTTCCTGCATGGTAGAACATTGATTGTTCTAAATGTCTTGATTTGATTGCTATCAACTTCAACTGGTCTTCCTGAACATGGAGCATTGTCCAGCGAGAAATCTCCAGCATGAAACTTTGCAAGCCACTTTTATTTTTTTATAAAATAAATATAAAATATTAAAAATATAAAATATTTTTTTATAAAATAAAAGCTTTTTTTTACTCATTTTTAGAGAGGGAGAGGGAGAGAGAAATATCCCCCAACTGGGGATGTGGCCCACAACCCAGGCATGTATCCTGACCGAGAACTGAACCAGCAACCTTTCAGTCTGCAGGCCGGTGCTTAATCCACTGAGCCACACCAGCAAGGGCTGCAAACCACTTTTAACATTCAGTCAGTCACAGCACCTTCTTCATACACTGCACAAATTATTTTTGCATTTCAGTTGCATTTTTACTTTCTTGAAATAATAAAGCATGATGCCAAAAATGTTACGTATTTACTTCCATCTTCAGTATTAAAATGGGCACACAAAAATTCACCAATTTTGATAAGATTTTTGAAATGCATGCTGATACGACAACTGTTGTCATACAGTCTTACAAAATTGCTTTGAATGAAGTTAAAGACAACTATAAATGCTACTAGAGCCATCTTATGGAAAAAACGAAATGAACTTTTCGGCCATCCCAGTATATTCTGTTTTGTTGTAAACATTTAGCTTTTATTAATGTTTATCCATTTTCCTCTGTAAGATAGGGTTAGCTTCATTAAAGGGAGTAAAGAAGGTGCCCTAACTTGTGGCTCAGTGGATTGACTACCGGCCTGTGGACCAAAAGGTCACCAGTTCGATTCCCAGTCTGGGCACATTCTGGGATTGCAGGCCAGATCCCCAGCTGAGGGAGTGTGAGAGGCAGCTGATCTATGTATCTCTCATACACATAAATACATCAGTGTTTTTTTTTTCTTTCTTTCTCTCTCCCTAAAAAGAAACAGTGTAAAGTTTTCGGACTATAAGACGCACACCCCAAATTTGGGATGAAAGAGGGGGTGCGTCTTATAGTCCGAATGTGGCTTACCTGGCTCACTGTGTGTGGCAGTGGGGCAGGGTCACAGGTTATTAAATATTTTACCACATTTTTGCTTCAAAAATTTTTTTTCCTATTTTCCTCCTCTAAAACCTAGGTGCATCTTATGATATGATACATCTTATAGTCCTAAAAATACAGTAAATAAGATCTTTAAAAAAGAGAGTAAAGAGGAGATGTACATGCCTAGCTGATTCCATGGCAAATCTCACTTCATGGAAGCTTTTTCTATTAATTAATCTTATCCTTTTTTTTTTTACTTTTTGTCTACTACTTCATAAAAACTCTCTTCTTCAAAGCCCCTTTATTTTTCTTGTCTCATGTAAGTAAGTCAATATGAGGTGATGATAAGAAAATACCTTTTGAATTTTCATTCTAAAGAAGTACAAATGATTAATTCTAACAGTCAAGTCCTATTTACTTTATTGCTTTATTTTTGTAACTTCAGTTTAAGTTTGTTGAGAGACTTAATAACATTAAAAAATTTTACAAGAAACTTTTGAGTTTTTTTGTGTGTGTGCATGAAGTTATGACAGAAGGTTTTAATTAAGAAGAAAGTCTTTATTCTTCCCCTACCAATCTATCTGCAGTTCACTTTCATCACTCCCAGTCCTGGTATGCGTTCTCACAAACTCCCTATCCATACCTATAGAGATTTTCATATTGTTTTCATTATCATTATTGTTTTTTTGTTGTTCTAAATACTGCTCTTGTTGGAAGACTGTCTTTGACAAAATTTTGTTACTGCTCTTTTTTAAAACCTATTTTCAATTTTTTTAATTATAAGTAGCAGTATGGAGCAGAACTGGAAAAACTCTGATTTTTATAATCAGAGGTACTGAGCTTGAGTCCTGCCTCTTCCATTTACATAGTATGGTTTGAGGCAAGTTTTTTAGTATGCTTCTAAATCTTAGCTTTTTCATGTATAAAATGGAGATAATTATTAACTGTTATCATATGGTTGTGAGGATGAATCAAAAAACATGGAAACTCCTTTGTAAGTTGTGTGCATTTAGTAGACATTTAGTAACTCAGTATTTCCACTTTCCCTTCATTGCTTCCTCTTAATAGTAATATTTGAGAGTCAGTTTATGAAGTTAGTCTTATGCACTGTTTGTCAAGCAAACATTTTGAGCTCTTGAGAAAGCATGGGAATTTTAGAGAACTGAATCTGCATGAAACTCAAAATGTTTATTTTTGTTGTGCTATCATGAGACCAGCTTCTTAGAGTTGTTTTCTAGCGTATACCTCCCACCTTACCTCCTGAGCCCTATGATTTTTCACTGTTGACCATGTGACTGTTTTCATGGTTAGTCCTCTTCTTTCCACCTGTCATGTTTTTTAATGTTCGTGAGTATGAAATTATTTAATAAGGATGCATATGTGTGCACATGCCATTACTGAATAAATTTTCTTTCTAGCAAAACTCAACATAGTAAATTATAATATGCTAAAATGGAAAAGCTTTGAGCAGTACTATGACAGTTTATTTCAGGTCTGATACAAATTTGTGAATTGTAGTTTTTTTCTAATCAGTTCCACCTTCATGTGGATTTAGGTTTAAAACTGTTTAAAGTAGAGGAACTATACAGATACTTTAAGGATTTCTAAATGTAAAACATAGGTCTACAATTGCTTATTTGAAACTCTTAGGGCCAGTTGTGTTTCAACATTCAAAATTTTTTTCAGTTTTCAGAAAGAGAACAAACTTGGAAACATACAGTTTCTTGTAACACCCTCAGTGGGATTTGAAATGGTACCTAGAATGAAATGTTTGCCTCTTCATTATATTATATTAAGGACTACATATAGCCTCATAAATTAATATCAGGTTCTGCAGCATTTGAGTTTGCCATAAAATTTTTAAAAAGTTAGGTATTTCAAACTTCGGAGACTTTGGAATTGTGGATTAAGGATTTATGGATCTTTGTTTTAAAATGCTAAGTTTTTATTTTAAATAATTTTTAAAAAATCTGATTTGGTTAGTAGTTGAGTTACCAGGATGCTGCTGACCAAAAACTAATATATGGAATCCCTTTCTGAGCCTATTGATGTTTATAAATATGTCTTATTAATTATGAGTAAGCCAGTGTGTGATAACAAATGTGTCACTACTATTGAAAAGATGAATTTTAGCATGCTCCAAGGTAGTGCTAAGTCAGTATTTTACTATTTTGTATTTATTTTACTTATTACTCTAAGACTTCAATTAAAATTTGTAACTTCAGAGAGTATTGAAAAAGATGATGACTTATCTAAAGAGAGAAAGGTCTGGTTTAAAAAAAGTTTAGTCAGTGTTGTGTCTGAGTAGATTAGCATCATTAGTTTCTTTACTTTTCCTTTGTACTTATAGTTTCACTATTTAACATTTCTAAAAATAGTTTGAGAAAACTGTATGTGCACAACTGTGAAGTAAAGATGTTATGAAAACTAGTTATTTAAAAAACTCCATTAGCATACAAAATTTTCATAGGAAATTTGAAGGTATAAATGCAGCTGAATTTACATTGTTGTTTATTAATGACTTCACAAGTTTTGTAAGCAAATGTATAAGCTCTAATTGCATATACTTAACATTTTAGTCTTGGTTTCCTTAATTGTAAAATGGGAATAATAACAGAACCTACTTCAGGATTAAAGAAATAGTTAATATAAAATACTTATCATATCCTGGCTGGTGTGGCTCATTGGATTGAGTGCCAGCCTGTGAATCAAGGGGTTGCTGGTTCAATTCCCAGTCTAGGACACATGCCTGGGTTGTGAGCCAAGTCCTTAGTGGGAGGCATATGATAGACAACCACACACTGATGTTTCTCTCCCTTTTTCTCCCTCCCTTCCCCTATCTAAAAATAAATAAATCTTTTAAAAAAAATACTTAGCATAATGCTGGGTACACCTTATAAAGGTTCAGAAAGTGTTTGTTCTACTTTTTTCTTAATTGTAAAAGATAACTTTATATCACATTTAAACTTCTCTTTTAGATGTGCTGAAAGACATTATGATACCGCCAAATTTAACTGCAGAGGTAGGTGTAAATGCACTTTATTATGCTAAATAACTTAAAATCAAGAGACCGAGTCTTACTGTCATAGCAATAGTAAGTAATCTCTATTAGTAAGTGAGATAAGTACTTGCCTTAAAGGTGGTCTTTGAAAATTAGAATTTTGTTAATGTGTTTTAGGAAACAAGTACCATATAAATGTGCAAGAAATATTAGAAAACTAAATTGCAGAATGGACTATAAATTAGAAATTTCTAGACTAATAATAAAATAAGGAAAAGGTTATATCTGCTTTGTGAGGCGTTTGGTGTCATAGTAAGATGTTATTATACAGAGAAAGCAGAACAACTTAACTCTATCAAGGAGCGTGACCTAAAAGGTGGAAAAGGATATTAACAAATATGGGTAAGGGGAGCCTGATAGGTGAGAGCAGGGAACTGCTTTCAATGTTATTCTTCAGGTAAGATCAGTTCTATCTCAAAGCCCACAAAAACTTGCACTTGTATTTGTGGACCCCCTTGAGCCGTGAGAGAACTGGAGAGTTGAGAAGCTTGGCAGATGCTGTTAAAAGAAAGTGAGTACCATGAGCTACAAATTGATGTATTTGCCATTGATGCCTCCTGAAAACCTAGAATGGACTTTCAAACAGTTGGTTTGAGGATTCAAAAGCACTAATGGTGAGAGTTGGTATAATCACTAAGAATGTTTCTATTTTGGTGAATTTAGGCTACTGCTTAGTAGGCATAGCTTGTTCTGGTCAAGGTTTATCTGCCTTTAAATTGATGTTTAACAGGTTTTCCTAGATGTTTTTGTGTGCCATGGGGGAAATGAAGATAGAATGATAGTAGGCAGATGACTAAGTGAAAGCTGTCCCCATAACTCCCTGTAATGGTAGTCATTGTCTACCAGAAGAGTTATCCTGTCACAGCAAAGGACTTAATTGATTTTATCCTGTGCCACACTATGCCTTGGTTGAAAATACAAGACATACTTTTTACGTATTTAGATGATACAGGATAATGAGGTAACATTAGATGTCAGAATGTTTAAGGGTCTTAATAGAGTGGAGTTAAGGCAGATTACAAAATAAGGTGAAATTTAATAGTGATATATTTAAAATCCCATTTTTTTTTAAGTTTGTAGACAAATTTTTAAAAACGTTACTCTGACTGTAGGGTACAGAGAAGTTTTGGGTTCTTAATAAGCCGTGTGAAAAGACCTGAAACTATTTTATAAAATTTACTACAACTGTATAATTTTTATAAGTACTTTTTTCATTTTCTTTTGTAAATGCTTTTTGAAGTCAGTGTATACAACACTAACATTTGCAAGAAGTAACACTTAATATTTTTACTATATGAAGTTTAAAATACAGTCTTTTATGCAGTCCTTTCTATTATTGATTTATTAATAGTTTTTCTTTTGAATATGTTTTGTGGTGATGCAATATTACAAGTATTACTATTCTTTTTATTAGAAAATGTATTCAGAGTCTGGACAAGATGCTTACGTGACATTTCACTTTGAGTTCACTTCCACCTCTGATACGCTGTGACCTGTGCTACTTTCTCATAGCAAAATTTCCTTCTTCATCAAGTGGGGAAAATAATACTTGGCCTCCCTGTCTATAGTGGATAAGTTTAATAGTTAACAAGAGACTATTTCTATTCAAAAATTAGAAAATTATCAGACAAATTATTTTTCTTTGGATTTAAGTTTTTATTTTAAACATCTGTTGATCTTATATGCAGCATTTCTAAAGTTAACTTACTTTTAATAAACAATTCAGAAGAGATTTTTCTCTCAGTCTGAGGTTATCTTCTTTTTATCACAGTTGCACAGTATCCTTTTGAAGACCATAACCCACCACAGCTAGAACTTATCAAACCCTTTTGTGAAGATCTTGACCAATGGCTAAGTGAAGATGACAATCATGTTGCAGCAATTCACTGTAAAGCTGGAAAGGGACGAACTGGTGTAATGATTTGTGCATATTTGTTACATCGGGGCAAATTTTTAAAGGCACAAGAGGCCCTAGATTTCTATGGGGAAGTAAGGACCAGAGACAAAAAGGTAAGTTATTTTGATATTTTTCTTTCCTTTTCTTAGATCTAAGAATTTATTTGAAAATAGATTTTTAAAAGGAAAGTTGGTAACCTCATGTTTTTCTCCTAAAAATTTAAATCAGTTACTACCTTAATTTTTTTTTCCTTACCCAAGGATTTGTCCATGAATTTCAGATAGAGACAGAAACAGGGAGAGACAGAGAAAGACAGAGAAACACCAACTGGTTGCCTCCCATTCATGCCTTGACTGAGGATCAAACCTGCAGCCTTTTGGTGCATGGGACAACACTAACCGACTGAGCCACCCAGCCAGGGCCTACTTTAACTTTTATATGAGTAAATGACTGACTTAATTTTCCTGTGTATACTAGCATTTTTGTGTCATTCTAGCAAATCTTACCCATTAACTGTAGTGCATATTCAGTTTCAGAATACTTAAAAAGCCTTTTAAACAGCAGCAGCATGATCAAAAGTAAGCTTGATATTTCTGAAGCTTGGTTGGGAATAAAATGTTTGGATAATAGCTTGAATGCCATCATTACCTAGTAAAGTATGATCTTTACTCTTAAAATATGTAAAGATTATTCTTTAAATACATATTAATGTAAGTAGTTAAGAATAGTCAGAAGTTCTTCTCTTATTCAGAAGAATAAAGTGCGTCCTTGGGTTGATAACACTGGAATGAATTCCAGAGCAGACAGCCTAAGATGTTTACCTCCATTCATCCTTTCATCTAGCAGGTGTGTCCAGCCTGTGGCCCAGGATGGCTGTGAATGTGGCCCAACACAAAATCATAAATTTACTTAAAACATTGAGATTTTTTTTGATGATTATATGTCGCAGTGTATTTGAAATGTGCCCCAAGACAACTCTTCTTCTTCCATTGTGGCGCAGAGACACCAAAAGTTTAGACACCCCTGAGAGGGAAACTATTGCTTCTGCTGATTAAAACTATAGAAGGTAAATTGTTTTTACTGAAGTAAATAAATGCAGGACACAGGAAAAGAGACTTAATTGGAAGAAAACCATATAGAAATGGATCAAATTAAAATGACAGTTACAGAAGCAGTGGTAGAAATTTAAAACAGGGTTTATGAGCAGCAACCATTTTGGTAGTTGAAAAGAAATCAGGTAAAAAGAATTTAATATAAAAAATAGAAAAGTTGTGTTATGTGGAACCAGAGCACTAGATTTAAGCTAGGGGCTCTTAAACTATTTATGTATGTTATATACCTTTTAAAAATATGGTGAAGGCTATAAATAGTCTCTCCAAAAATGTGCATGATATACATGGACATAAAATTGTTCCTAGCAGTTTTTAATTGCACTGAACACTATTTTTAAAGAAAGAATGTAAAAGAAATCTTCATAACAATTATGCCTCTTTTTGTTATGCAAAAATCAGTGGCCACTCCTTGAGAATGACTAAATCTAAGTGGAGCAAATGAACCAAAATTAAGCTTTAGTTCTGCTCAATAGTAAATTTTAATGAAAGGGCTTCTATTACATAGCTTTTAAATAACACATTCAAACTATTCCATTGTCTTTGACTTGGCAATCTTTCAGTCATATTTGATATCCAATCAGTTTTGGCTTTTAAATAACACATTCAAACTATTCCATTGTCTTTGACTTGGCAGTCTTTCAGTCATATTTGATATCCAATCAGTTTTGACTTTGTTTTTGGTCAAAATGAGTACTAAAAATCCTATATCGTGAAAGAATGAGAGAGCAAGTGGAGTCTGTAGGTTTTCTTGTCAGATGAGAAAGTAGTATTGTGTCAAGTAGTTGGTTGGGCATTGTCCCTTAAAGGGAAAGGTCCCTGGTTCATTTTTTGGTCGGGATACATGCCCGGGTTGTGGGCCCCATTCCAGGTAGGTTGGGGCATGTGCAAGAATCAACCAATCGATGTTTCTCTTTTCTCTCTCCCTTCTCCACTCTCTAAGAATTAATAAATAAAATCTAAAAAGTAAAAATAAAAAAGAAGAAAAAGAATTTTCTAAGATTCTTCAGATAAATTCATGTTGAATCATTGTCTTTGTCTTCTAGTTAATAAGATCATTTTTGGCAGACCCTGACATAATGCTGTGTTGGAACTGTAAATGAGTTTATACTGTATTTTACCCAGTTAATGGCAGTTAAAATTCTGGCTGTAGATTTGTCTTCTGAAAGCCAGTGTTATGGGTAGCAGAGAATTTCATACTTGCTCCCACTTCTTGACAAACCTCTTGAGAAGCCCTTGATTGAAAGTCTTGGCTTTTATGACTTTGGCAACTTCCATAACAGATTTTTCATGACAAATCCTCTTGCATAGGCTAGGCTATGATTCAAGGCTTGGCACTCATGAAGCAGTGGAATACTTTGACAGCAACAGATAAGATTTCTCTTAGAATTGATTGTGGAGTCTTTCACCGCAGTACATAGTGATGAACAAAGTGGTGAGTCACAGTGACATGCAAAACTCCTCTACCAAAGCAGCAAAACCAGATGTTTTGCCAGGCATTAAGGTGTACTGTCTGTCTGGAGGATACTGAGATTTCTTCAGGAGAAAGTATTTTTTTGTTTCTGTTTCTGTTTTTGTTTTTTTGGCAAAGAAACTTCACCATTTTGAAACTGTTTATGTCCCTTGAAGTTTCCAAAAAGGACTCTAAAGAATTGTTCTTTGATTGTGTCACCATGAATTTATTTGATGAAAATTAGTAGCTGGCTAAGCTGAGAAGTCGTATGGTGAAGGAAAGTGACATTTCCAGTCCTTTCATGACCTGCTTAATAGTTTTAGGGGGGGAAATGTCTTTTGTTTTGAAATGGATGAAAATTGTTTAACACAGATACTGCAACAGTTTTAGTTTTCTATTGCAAGCTACAAATATTTGTTACCATTTCTAAGGTATTTGCCTTCACCACATTGAGGTATGTGACTTTTTTGTTTGTTTGGCATTGTAGCCAACAGCTTGGTAGAGGATGCTGAAGGATTTTGAGTTGGGAGCAAATAAAAATTTTGTAGTGGTCTGACCTTTTCTAACTGAGCTGTGCTCTCATACTTTCAATCTTTATTCCTCTCTTTCCTTCCTGTTACACCGTTCCCACCCCCCACCCCCACCACCACAACACACATATGCTTATACACGCTTTCTGATGGAGGTGCTTCACGATAGATGACTGCATGCTTCTAATACTGGGAAATAACCACAGAAAAAGCATGTGGGATATTCCACAGAAAAATCAAGTCTCCATAATCAAAAAGTGAGGACATATTTTAATTTGTCAGTTGGAAGATACTTTAGTCATCCCAATCTGGTAATATTGGCAATTCTGTTACTCCATAGAGATGAGGAGAGACTTGATATGGCAAGCCCTATGGGACAGTGTTATGACATTAGGGGCAAGAGTGAAAAGATAGCAGAGAAATATTTATGGAAAGAAAATGTAAAGTTTTTAGTGTTATGTGGAAGAAGGTAATAGTACCTGCATCAGCAGCAGAGCTGCTGTAGGCACAGCATATTCTTATAGGTTGTACTCTCCCCAGAGTATAAGGCGCTGGACTTAGAAAATGAGGTTTGTATACACTGTTAAGGATATATGCAGTAAAATTGTAATGTTTAGCTGTTCCATGATATTAGGATTCAGAGTTGAGTAATTTACCAAAATTGATCACTCTTAGCATCTTGTAATCAGATCATCGAGATCTGCTGTGCTTAGCTCATGGTTAATTAATATACCTAGACCATTTTTTAAATGAATTATTCATGTGCTCTAAAGGAATATCTTAATGTGCTTCTACCTTTATCCCTGTGTATACTATAAAAGCTAAAGTGAAATGTATAAGTAGACATTGTTGTCAAAGCTATATTTTTCTAAACAGTGCCATTTGCATTTTAGGTTGAAACAGCATTAGAAAACTAATACAGTGGATAAAGTCATAGGGTTTTTTGTTTGTTTGTTTTTGTTTTGCAGGAATGTTTCTTATTGTATAGATGATAAAACTTGAGGCCTAGGAAGATGAAGTGCTTTAAGATTATCCAGTTAATGATAGCATTTAGAGTGAAATTTGAGTTCCCTGGCACACTGTTGATCCTCTTTCTACACTATTAAGCCCACAAATCCTGGAACTGCAAAAGAATTTTGAGACTTCAAAATTAATCTGTGCAGGCTCAAGCTCTCCTGAGAGGTCATGTAATGCTGATGAAATTGGCCAGTTTTGAAAGGCTTCTCAATTTATATTCTTCTTTATAGATGCTAGGGCATTTAATCCCTTATTTAAGTAATTAATAGTTAAAAACATTTAAATATATTACATGTTTACCTAATGGTTGGAATACTAATGAAATACTATATTTTTAAACTTTAAAGACTAACTAATTTCATCGTAAGAAAACTTAGCTGAGCATAAGCTGTGATACAACTGTGGAGTTATTCCAGAGAAGAGTCTTATAATTAATATAATTGATTATCCCAAGTAGTTTTATTCTTGAAACATCTGCTAATAGATGTATTCTCTTGACAGTATTTCCTTTTAGGTTGAGTCTTTAAGTTTGCATTTTTGTAATAGTGAACTACTGTTATAGGAGACGCATACAGTTTACCAATTTTTAGTTTATGTTTGATTAATTTTATTAGGACTATTTTTAAAGTTGTTTTGCTTATGTCCTTAATTTTAATTATAGAGAAACATTAGGAAGCTGAAGAAGATTGTGTTCTGACATTTATTTATATAGGAGTACAGTTTCTTCTTCTCTTCCTCCTCTTCTCCCTCCTGCCTCTACTCTGTCTGCCGCAGCCCCCTGCCACCTCTATTTTCTCTCTTCCCCTTCTTCCCTCTTCCTCTCCCCCTCCCCCTTGTTTCAAGGAAAGAGGATCCAGTTTTCATGTTTTGGTGAAGGATTTGTAGACTGCAGAGATTTTCCCCAGAATAATGTGGTACAGAGTCTTAACATTTTCTCAGCACACAGAATGCAAATTAGATGGCAGAGTGGTGGGTGCCAGCTTACCTACCATAAAATGTGTCTTTGTGTTAGTAATGCCCAATTAATATTTCAGGTTTTGAATGTTTGGTAGAAGTAAAAGTACAACTGATACCTCCTATAAAAAATGTTTTCTGAAAGTGGGATAACTTCTTGAGGAAAGGAAGACTCCTATCTTTCTCATTCAATAAAGAGGCAATTATGGCCCTGGCTGGCACAGCTCAGTGGGTTGAGTGCGGGCTGTGAACCAAAGTGTCGCAGGTTCGATCCCCAGCCAGGGTACATGCCTGGGTTGCAGGCCATGACCCCCAGCAACCGCACATTGATGTTTCTCTCTCTATCTCCCTCCCTTGCCTCTCTAAAAATAAATAAATAAATAAATAAATAAATAAATAAATAAGAAAATTTTAAAAAATAAGGCACTTGTACACAGAGTAAGTGTTTCCTTAAATTAAAAAAAAAAGAGGCAATTATGTTCCACTTCCATAAGGTAATTCCTAGGGTTGTTTCCAGTCTAATCCTATGCCTCACACTGCTTGCATTTGCACTAATGTTTCAGAATTGTAATCAGTAACTCACAGTATTTGTTGTAAGCTATGAATAAAGAGTTAAAACATCTTACAAGTACTGGTTAAGTATATATTTTGGAAAGATTTCCAAATTTTCTGAATTTAAAGAGACAAACTTTTAAAATATGACAAATTTCCCCAGAATCTCTGCTACACTCTCTTTCCCTTGCCTTCTGCCTTTCAGGTGGTAGTAGTATTGGAGCTTTTGATGTTTTCCCAAAGCAATTATTAGAATAAAATTCCTATATGTTATGATCTCTGTAAGAGAGCTTATTAACCTATCTGTAATGAAAGCTTAACTATTCTATTAATAAATGCTAACTTTATTCTAAGTGATACCAAGAAGATGGAATTTTCTCATTTCTCTAAAGAATGAATTTTTATGTCCTATGACATTTTAATCAGGTTACTTTTTTCTAGTCTATTTATTAAATTTCCCCATATAGGAACTTAATGAAATTTTTATTATTTTCTCTTCATTTAAAACAAAATAAGCTATAATTATCCTCTTTTTCAGCTTTTAAAAAACTCAACATAACATTTTTATTTTTTCTAATATGTTCTTCTGGGCTAAACTGTGTTCTTCTGATATATTCATAAAATTGTAAGGTTTAAAAAAAATTTTTAAAAAATCTCACTCAAGGACATGCTCATGGATTTTTAGAGAGAGGGGTAGGGAGGGAGAGAGAGGGAGAGAAACATTGACGCGAGAGAAAAACATGGATCAGTTGCTTTTCCTGTGTGCCCTTAGTGAGGACCTAACCCACAATCTAGGCATGTACCCTGACCGGGAATTGAACCTGTAACCCCTTGGTTTATGAGATGGCACTCCAACCAACTGAGCCACCCTGGCCAAGGCTAAAATTGTAAGATTTTTATACCTTGAAGGACCTCAGTAATTATTTAATTCAGTCTTATTCTAATGTAAATGATAAAACAGATCTGCAAATATTAATCTGTCCTGGGTCATTTAATCTTGTCTGCATAATAATTCAAAACTATACCTACCTCCCAAACACAAATCCAGTATTTTTTCTACTGTACTATGTTCTCTTGTTTAAATTATTTTTCTTTATTATTTTGATTCCAAAAAAGACATATAAACTCAAAAGGGGGGGAAAGCAGTGGTATGATGTGTAAGAACTCTAAGCATTTTCAGTTGACTTGAAATTGATAAACAGAAGGAGATGCTTATTGGCTTGTATTACCCTAAAAATGCTCTGGCCTGGATCTAGGTGCTTAACAAATGTCAGGAATCTCTCTCACCTCTCTCCTTTCCTCTGTATATATTATGTTTAGGCAGGCTCTCTGTAATACAATGGCAGGGGATGGCTCCCAGCTGGTCCAGCTTTACAATCTGCCTGCTTTAGCAACTACAATGGGAGGAGAGCTACAATTTGAGCAGAAATTTATAGATCAGGTTCTAATTTAACTGGATTAGGGCATGCACCCATTCCTTAACTAAACATTCTTGCCAGAGGCTTGGAGCGTATATATGGAGCTGAAGAATAAGGTCCACCTCTGATGCCCCCAAACCACAGGGAGAATGATAGCTTCCCAAAGGGGAAAGGATGCTGTGCTGAGAGGAGAATGACAGTTGTCTGCTTCATATTAATCTCAAGGATTCTGTGGTTCATACACCACTGTTTAATACATTAGACTTAAATTAGTTGCGTAGAATTGAAGCACTGTGATACTCCAAACTTTGGAGATTCTTTATAGATAAGAAAAATAAGAGCTCAAAGAGGTATTTTTTTTTATCACATAGTTAGTAGGCATGCTGTCAGTAAAACCCAGGACATAGGAATAAAAAGTTTGAGAATCAGATTCACATTTAGGTTCAGATGCAGGCTTTGAACAAGATAATTAGTGTGTACTGGGAAATAAGAGGTGATAAATCTCTTACAAAGTTGTAGTAGGGTTAGAGATACATGTAAAATGTTTGGCATGTAGTTTAATATGCAATAACTACTATTATACATTGTCACATTTCTTCCTTTGTTGAATTACTTTCCTATAATAATCTCATTGTAATCAGTCCGAGCTATAAACAAATACTATATATTAAAATACCTACATTATTTTTGAGTTTAGAAGTGCCAGTGAAAAGTTTACTGAAGTAGAAAATTACTTTTTTAACGGAGGAGTCTAGGTTGTGAATTCATCATAGAGAAGATGATCTGAGAGTATTGATACACAGTATAAACAAAACATTACATATCTTGTGGTATCTAAGTGGTATTCTGGTCTGGTAGTATTCTAGGTTTGGAAGATATACATAACCTATACTTTTAAGTTTCTGTTTCTTAGGAGATTAATTATACACAGATTTACATAAAACAACTCAGGTTAAAAAATAGTTTGTTAAAGATAAATCAAGCAAATGTAAATTTCAAAAGCAGATGATAGAATATCAGTACATTTATACCTAAAACACATACAACTGGATCAAGAATGTCATTTTCTATCAACACAGGGTACACTCCACAATGAAGACTTAGAAGTTAAAGACTCGTGTTAAATATAACATCAAAATATATTAAGTAAAAGGTAAAAGAAGAAAAGAAAAAATTGATAGAAAAGCAACTATAGTAGGAATCTTCAATATACTTTAAGATCAAGAAGGTACAAAGTAAGATATGTAAATAGGTTGATTAACATAATGAAACCAGCCCCTAAGAATGTATTTTTGTGATTCTTTAAACAGTTACCAAGATTAGTAATTCATTATGCCAACTACAAAGAAAACTTCACCTCCCAGTAGAAATATGTAAATCCCAGTCCTTGATTACAGTTTAATAGAATTAGAGATTTTTTTAAAGTTAAATCCAACTAAATCAATCACTTAAAAATTTAAAACCACTTAAAATAATTTTTAGTCAATGAGGAAATACAAATTCATATTAGAGATTACTATAACAAGTAGGAAAGAAGAAATAAATATGAAAATATAAATGTGTGAGTTAGTAAACAAACCAAGTAAACCCTTTCAAATAATAAATCTAAACTTATTGTATGAAAATGCCAATAAAATCAATATACTTTTTATTAAAAATACAAAGGACAACCGTAAGAATTTTGAATTTAAAAATAATTCCAAACATTTTCCTTCATATTATCAATGTTGTGGCATATTCTTAGAATACCAAAAGGATGAAGACTTTGTATTTTTGTCCACTTCTATTAAATCCATTTATATAGTGTCATGGAATGTTTTAATATTCAGTGTTCATCAAAGTGTGTTTTCGATGTGGTGCCATTTCTCAAGGGAAGTGGGGATATTTTGTACCAGAGCCATGCAGAATAAAAAGTGTACCATGGGAAAAAAAAAAAAATATATATATATATATAAAGGAAAGTTAAAGGAAAAAGTAAAGAGGAAGAAAACAAAAATTAGGTTGAGAAAGGAGATATTACTACAGTGTGAAGGTGAAATTAAAATTCATATTAAAGCCCATGTGAATGAATTTGAAATTTTCAGTGGAAAACAGGCAATTTTCAATAAAAACATTAATCATAAATCCTTCATGATGAAATAAAAAAAGTCTAAACAGATCAGTGAAAGTGTGCAGGAGCCTTCAAGTACTTGGTCTGAATTGCATTTCAGGTGTCTGCTATCTAACCTGGAAGCTTCAAATAATTACTTGGTCAAGGTGTTAGAAAATATATAAAACGTCCCAGTTGTGTAGTCCTTAATCTGATAGATTAGCATATTACAAAGGCCAGAAAGTACAATATGGGGACATTAAATACTTTAGTTTGGCCAAAAGTAAGAGTACATGCAAGAGGGTGGTGAGAGGTAGGTATTCTTACTGAATAGTTTCCTCTTACTGTTACCACTTTCTGCACAGCTGTACTTAAAACACAGCTAAAGGCTACAGTAGTATTAATGACAATATGGTAAATTTTTTTTAAGTCACATTGTGTAATAGGTAAGGAAACTACATAAAAATCTAATATCTCAATTTATTCAGCATCATTAATGAATGCATTGCTGCACACATAAGATATTTTTTCTTTAGATAAATCAAGATCACCTTTTAAATAACACAAATTATATATTTTTTATCATTTGTAATACTTAAATTTTCTAAAACAATGCGTATTTTCTGGTTCAACAAAGAGAGTGTAGATCAGGAACATCTCTGATTATTGTACACATTTGTGTTGGTTACACACTCCTGTTTTTTTCTGGGGCTTTAAGGCCAGTATCACTTTTTGCTGCTGCTATTTTTGCCTTCTAAAGGCTGTCTACCTTCATCTAGTTTGTTGATTCTAATACACTTTTGCGTGGAAATTAAGTAACCAAGTTGGTGAGGAATTTTGTGTTTAATAAGAGTCCATAGATTGTTGTGGGGAGCCCTGTGTATAAAGAGCGCAGCTTGTAGGCAGAGGCTCTGACAGTTATTTTGGATATGTAGTGGCCTTCACTTGTTGGGCTCATGGGTCAGAGCATTGTTTGACCATTGAATAAATGGGGGTGTTGTGATGTTACAGTAATTGTCCTTTAAGGGAGAAAAGGTATTCTGATATATTCTTTTGTATGGATGTTGCCCTGATTTACTCTATTATTGAGCAGGATTTAAATATTAATCAGGTCAGATTTCTAATATATATATATATATATATGTTCTTCAGTGGGTACAACCCAGTTACCACAACAATTTTTAAATGAAATCACTATAATGGAACTTTTCTTTTGAATTCGGCTTTTTTCTTTTTCTGTCCACAGGGAGTAACTATTCCCAGTCAGAGGCGCTATGTGTATTATTATAGCTACCTGTTAAAGAATCACCTGGATTATAGACCAGTGGCACTGTTATTTCACAAGATGATGTTTGAAACTATTCCAATGTTCAGTGGTGGAACTTGCAGTAAGTGCTTTAGATTTTCATTCTTCCATGTATTGAAACAGTTTTCTTAATATATATAGAAGTTAATATAAAAATCTAGAAAGAAATTTACCATACTGAAAATTTTTGCAGTAGTGTATATATTTTTAAGTACTCATTAATTTGCTCAGTTGTTTAGTGCCTTGGGCTAAGGAAGCCAAGAGCAAGGTGTTTTAATGTCTTTGAAGCCGAATTATATTTATGAAAGAAGTATTCTGAGAGGCAACTACCACATGCAGCCTAAATTCTGATTAGATGGTTAAAAAATCTGTCCCATCACATCAGCATGAGAGTCCAAGTAGGATTCATAGTTTCCTGGGGTTGAGCAGGGACCGATTTCTTTATATCTTAGGGAAGACTAGATATTGATAGTAATGGTGACAGGGACAATAAAGAGGAAAAGAAAAAGTGACAAGACATGAAAACAAACTAAAGTATATTGACTGAGTAGGGTTGAGTCAGATTGTATGGAATATTAGAGAAAACCTGGATTTAGATTCTAGTATTTAGAATGCATTTTATAGTTTCTAGGTAAGATACTACCACATTATTTCTTTTAATACTTCTAATTTCAGTGATGTTTTGCAGTTCATTAGTGGTTTTAGATTTTAGTTTTAAGTTTTGCTTGTTGAAAATATTTATGTAATTTTAAATAATTTCTATCCCAAAATTAATTCATATCTAGAAAATTAATTTCTTGATGTTATTTATTTTTGTCATTAGGTGTGATCAGATATTTTCTGTATTCTTAGAGCAAGACAACTCTGTCAAAGACTACAGTTTTGGTAATATAGCACGTTAAGGTTTTTAAGGGACCCCTCTTGTGCTTTTGTCATCTCAGTACAATTTAAAAAACTGCTGATTGCAAAGCACTAAACTGTCAGGTGATTGATATAGGAGCTTCAGATAGAGGAGAAGGAAAAAGGAAGAAAAAAAATCTCATGATTTTCCTATAGTATAAATATCAGTATAAGAGCCAACAGAAAGGAATAAACTATTAGAGAAATAATAAGGGAAAGAGAACATTCAGTTCAGCAATCTTACCTTGTGTATATTTTCACATTGCCCTTAAAAATCTCATCAGTTCTGTTCTGCTTGCCTATGTTCAAATATTGTTTTGTATTGTTTTATTTTTTGTTTTGGTCTCAGTATTACATTTATACTGACTACTGAAATCTTTTCATCTTTATTAATTTTGTATGCATTCTGATTTAATACTATGTAGTAAAGTTGTATATAAATAATATATAGTTAAATAGGAGGTCGTATGTATAAATTACAAAGGGCATATTGAATAAAAGAAAATGTTTCGGAGGGCTTGTCAGATAGTTTGGTGAAGGAAGTCCAGCTCTTCATTGAACACTGGGGAAAGTGTACAGTTCAGATTGGCATTAAAACTGAAGGAAGTACTACAGGCAATAGGAAATAGCTTGAATTGAAGCACAGCAGAAGGAAAGGAGCTGGACAAGAAATGTAGAGGCAGAAAATAAAATAGGAACAGAATGTGTGACTGATTGTTAGAGGACCTTGAATGGGGATGTTGAACTTGGTATGATAAATGCTACAGTGTCAGTGATAATACTGGAGGCTTAAACTATGTTTTAAGTACACTTGTATAGAAAGTGATGATAGCAAGAGAGGAAAAAATGGTGGAAAGGAAACCAGTTATGTGACTTGCTATAAACCAGATGTGCTTTACTAGGGAAATCCAATGAAATTAATTGTTTTTTTAATCCTTAACCCGAGGATATGTTTTTACTGACTTTAGAGAGAGAGGAAGGGAAAGAGACATTGATGTGAGAGGAAACATCAATGGGTTGCCTCCTGTCCATGTCCTGACCAGGGATCGAACCTGCAACCTTTTGATGCATTGGGATGATGCTCCAACCAACTGAGCCACTCTGGCAAGGCAGATTAGTTTTTCTTTTGCCATTTATATTTAAAGATTTTGTCAGAGTTTTGATGCTGGTCAGGTGAATAATTATTCCCTTTAGAAGATAGAAGAAAGAAGTGAATCTGAGACTTGGAGACATGGATGCTGATATGGTTTTAAACATGTTTTAATTCAGGTGAAGGTGAGCTGTTTACAAGAAGATAGATAGTCAGTGAGTACTTGAAAGAATTGGTTTGAATCTTTACATGAGAGTTGTCAGATGTTTTGGGAAGCAGCAGGAAAGTTGAGCATTTCATGTAAAGGTGGCGTGGGGCTCTAGAGGATGGGAACAGTCAGGGAAATGCTGAGGACTGGCTGGAACAAGGGGAGTTACAACAATTTGTTTTCAGGAAGAATAAGAGGAATCAGTGAAGAAAACAAAACTTGTGGTGAAAGTAAAGTGTCTTCTGCAAAATTGTCAGGGATTAACAACTTTTTAAAAATTTTATTTTTGTCTTAATATTTCTAAATAAAGGAAAACTTACTATATTCTGTGTATCTTAAATAGTTAAAATGTTAATGAAAGATCATCACTGTTTTTTCTCGCAATACGATTCTCACTCTGCATATATCTGAGAAAATTTAATTCTGATGTTTTTTACTAGGTACCAGTCTAGAACAGTCATACAAAGGATATATCAGAATTGTGTCTTAGAAGTCAACAGAACCATACTAATGTTGGACTTGTATTTAAAATGTGAAATTCATATTATAAAGAAAATTAGTTTCTTTAGTGCTTTGAGGAAATATTTTCCACTTTTATTATCATGTTTTAGCTTAGTTTTTGAGAGAATTTCTTTTTAAAAATATATTTTATTGATTATGCTATTACAGTTGTCTCATTTTTTTCCCTCCTCTTTATTCTCCACCCTGCACCTCCCTTCCCACTAGCATCCCCCTGCTTAAATGGCCATGGGTCGGGCATATAAGTTCTTTAGCTTCTCCATTTCCTATATTATTCTTAACTTCCCCTTGTCTATTTCGTACCTATCCTTTATGCTTCTTATTCCCTGTACCTTTTCGCTCATTCTTCCCCCCACCTGCTCCCTGCTGATAACCCTTCATGTGATCTCTATTTCTGTGACTCTGTTCCCCTTCTAGTTAAAGGAGTTCATCATCACCAAGCCCTGATTATATGAAATGTTAAAGGGACTTGTCTAAGAAAAAGATGATCAAAAATATGAACAGTAAAATAACAAACTGAAAATTAACAACTGAACCTAAAAAACAAACAAACAAACAAACAAAGCAAACAACTAGATGAGGGGATTTCTAAGTAACACATTTTAGATGCAGTATGACTTAAATAGTTAATTTGCTTTTTAAAGTTTTGAAATCAGGATTATCAGATTTTGAATTAGTGGAGTTTGAACTAATATTGAATTAATAAGGTTACAAGGCATTTTCATTATGGTTGCTTTTTATTCACAGCTTTGAGATCTTACCTGTTTGTTTCTTCAAGCTAGACTTCCCAGTAAAATTTATCGTGTAAAATGGCTTATTGTACTTTGAATTGTTAGTCAAGGAAGTGAAAATTATTGACTATTAGTGTAATATTTCTCCTTTTTAGGGAGCCTTTTTCTCATGATAAATATCTTACAAATACGCATATATCCGAGGAAATTGAATCCACAGTCCAAATTAGAATAATCCCATATGCTTTCATCAATCCTGTTTATTATATGATTGCCTATATTGCTTTGGATACTGTATAGATGAGCTAGTAGATATTTATTAAACTGGAACATTCATTTAGCCGGGATAAGGTTTTTACCTTGTTTTTAGTTGTTGGGCACATTGATAAAGAATGTGATACTTTTTCCTTTCATCTTTAAGGGTAATGCCTTTTGGTGCTGAGAATTTGATGTCTCTGTGTATATATACATACATATATTTCTCATGCACTGTATGCAAGCTTGCCTTTATTTCTTGATTGTCTTGCCATGTTTCCTTCCAAACCCATTCCTAGCCCTCCTAAGGTTAATCACTTTCTTTTTAATGAGCTTGTTTTTGAACTCAGTATACTACAAATGAATCATATACTTTGTCAAATTACTTAGATAATTTAAAGTTTTTATAAAATCCTAGGATTTTAATATTCATATCTTTAATTTCCATCATTAATGTCATTAGGTATATTTATGAGATATAAAAATGTAAAACATGATTCTTCACTTTTAACACCTTACTACCTTTTAGTTGTACTGCTAGTACATAAGCATGATACATTTTGAGAGGCCATATTTTATCAGTTTTTTTTAAAACAGATGTAGGCCAAAGCCAAAATAATTGTTACTGAATATGATATGTGTTTTGGAGGGAGGGGATGCCCTAAAATTTATACTTGATGTCTGTTATAGTTCTTTGCAGACATTTCAAATCTCTTTCTCCTTGTTTCTCATCATGGTGGTTTTATATACCTTTAAAAATAAAATGTGAACTATAGGTAAAATGAATGATGTTTAATATTTTCATAAATACTGAGATTATGGAATTTAGTATAGACTTTTTATAGATTATACTTTGTGGATTTTGTTACATGGTAGAGACTTTAAAATAACTTTTAAAAGCTACCTTTTATATAGTTCATGGGTGCCAGGAAATTATTTTAGCATTTTTAATGCTTAAAATAATTTATATTAGATTTTTAACATCATTTTAATATTAAGGTTTTTATGTTACTATAGTGCTAGAAATCTAGTGTTTGGATTTAAAATTTATGAAATAAATTGACTTTCATACCAATAATAGAACCTTATGTTGAAGGTTGAGATTAGGGAAAATCTTGTATTGATTATATTTTTTACCTAATTTATTTTCATTGATTTGTTTTAGATCAGGGTTATAAAAGCCACATTGCTATTTTTGTATGATTGCTAATATTAATCATTAAGATAGTTTTTGACAGTTTGATCGTTAAAGGCATTTTCTGTAAAATGATACTTACGTGTATTTAACCGTGCAGATCCTCATTTTGTGGTCTGCCAGCTAAAGGTGAAGATATATTCCTCCAATTCAGGACCCACACGGCGGGAGGACAAGTTTATGTACTTTGAGTTCCCTCAGCCATTGCCTGTGTGTGGTGACATCAAAGTAGAGTTCTTCCACAAACAGAACAAGCTAAAAAAGGTTTGTACTTTACTTTTCTTGGGGAAAATATTCAAAATAACCGTATCTTAAATAGTAACCTTAGATCTTTTGCCTAAACTATTTGCTTAGGCAGAAGTCAGCCTGTAGCCCTGACTGGTGTGGCTCACTTGGTTAGGTGTTCTCCTGCAAAGCAAAGGGACACCAGTTCGATTCCCAGTCAGGGCATATGCCTGGGTTGCAGTTCGGTCCCACATATGGGAAGTAACCCAGTCGATGATTCACATCAATGTTTCTCTCCCTGTCATTCTCCCTCCCTTCCCCTGTGTCTAAAAATAAATAAAATCTTACCAAAAAAGGAATCTGTAAGAGATAAAAGGTATATTTTATTTTATGACTGATATCTAATGAATTATAACTTGTTTTCTATTAGGTTTGCATATGCATTGCTTATTATGGTATTGATTAGCCATTATAATAAATAATCCTGTTAGAAGTAAAAGGCCATGTTTTCTTTTAAAAGTCGTAATTAGAGATTAATTTTCTTTAATTTGGGTTATGTAAAGAAATTTTGTAAAAACATTTAAAAATGTATACATACTCCATGAAATGAGTTATAATTTTCTTAGACCTGAGAAGTTAGCATACCTATGGTTATGAGTTTCAAGAAGGTGTGTGTGTGTATGTATGTGAATGATCTGTTTCATGGTCTTGTGTAATGACACAAACCACTTTCCCCAGGTTATGTTTCTTACAGTTAGATCGTTCTATCTTCTACAGATTTACTGAATATTTTGATTTTTAGCTAGGAGAGAAATAGGTATGAAGAGGAAGTAATAAGGAATGAAAAATGAGGCATTATTTAAATATACAGTTTTAGAAAATTGAGGTTTGCATCTTATTGAGCTATATTTAGAAAACGTGAGGGCTTATTTTAAAACAATCTTGTTTTAAAATAGTATAAGTGAATATTGAAAATGAAGATAAGGCACAAAATTTTTAAGTGGTAATGAACAAAAATTCTAGCTTTGTATATTATTAATGCTTCATTAGACATGCTAGATAACATATAGCCAATGTTTAGATGTTCTTAGAAATAGGATTGACTTAGTTTTCGTGATTTTTAGCTTTTTTTTTTTGAAAGAAAATAGAGGCAGTTGTATTTACTACTAAAATTTTAAACTCTACTTTGACTTACTAGAATAAATATAATTTCCTTTACTTAGAATCCAACTAGTTAGAAAAATCAAAAAATGCTAAACTGATTCTTTTCACCAGAAACTCATTTCTTGCTTGTTCTGTATAAATATATCTCAGTAACTTTGAATAATTATTTTTTAATAATCCAAGGTGTGTTAGCAAATGTTCTAAAATTAAGGTAGTATTTTTTCTTATGTTCATTGTAAGATAAGTACACTTAAAATTTTATATTTTGGTTTTGGAAGCAGGCACTTAAATCACCATTTTCCATTTCTTACTATTTCAGTTATTACCACCTATGTGTTACATTAACACATGTAAAATTGAAGATTCCATGTTTATAATTGTATCTTGTATTCTTTCACATACATTTCTATTTTATGTGATTTACCTTTCCTGTTATAAATGTTTGCACTGATTTAAACAAAAACAGATTTAATATAATCGATGTATATATATGGAATCCACATTTCTGAAAACTTAAATATTACCAGCTTATTTTCTTCTGGCTCTAAGTAAAATTATGTGTGTACTTAACTAAATTCAGGGACTTTGCTAAAATAATTAAAATTAACAAATATTTTTAAAAAGACATAAGATTGCTTTGCTAGGTACTGTTAGAAGATACAAAGACCTTTAAGATATGATACTTAAGGGCGTAACATCTTCCTGGGGGGAAAATAACTTGAAGATAAATTAGAAAAAATATTTAAATGCTATCAGATAAGGTATCATAGGCCGTGCATCATTAATTGTCAGATGATCCATGCAGACCAAATTCCAGTAATTAAGAGAGAGAGCATTTGAGAAAGGTTTGAAGTGATGAACTTCTGATGTTATTTTTGACCAAGAGGACCTCATGTTATTAGTAAGAGGTGGTTCCTTAAAAATAGGCATTTTAGAGATCATCTAGTACCCTCAGCCAGGGAATGGACCAGGGCACTGCTGCAGGACGCCATGCCTTTCTTTGATATACAGAAAAGGCTCAGCATCGACTTAGACCACTGGGTGACAACCCAGAGTGCTGAGCAGCCTCACGAAATTCCATCTTTGTGCCATGCTTTTGAAAGAGAAGGATTAGAATGTGCACATAGAATTGTTGGTATCTGTGCAAAGAAAGAGTGCAACATAGAATATGATGATTTCATAGAATATCTGATTCAGCAGAAGAAGAGAAACAACTAAGTACCATCATGAGGCTGTGGGATAAGCTAATAAAGGAGAGGAAGTACATGCCTCCACCCTGTCACTTGGGTAAAGAGGATCCTAGCCCCTGAGGAGAACAGCTGCCCATGGCTGGAGGCTGATTTTTGTGTTTGTTCTTCTCTACTAGAAAGTTTATGTACTGACAACGTCTTTGTAAAAGTATCTCAAAATAAAAGATTGCTCCATTAAAAGACAAAACAAAATGTGTTTTATAACATAAAAAAGTCAGAAGTACTTAACCTCTTTCCCCCCACTCCACGTTTATGAATTTTTTCAAACATTCATTGTCATTTAAGAAACTAGAGCCACTTAATGTTTGTATTGTAGCAGTAAAAATGTATCTGCCTTGCTTCTTTGGGAGGTTGTACTGGCATTTCAAGAACTTTTGTTTAAATAAATTTTGTAAAAGATAACTTACTGAATCAAAGAGAATGTTAAATCAGTTTCTGAATTTTTAAATACATACGTATAAGCTCAAAATATTTATAAAGCTAATACTAGACTAGAAAGGAAATACTTTATTTAAGGTTTTAGAGTAAAAGTAAGTTACCTTAGAACTTGTGGGACTACATTATCAGTTTAAAATTTGAGTAAAAGAAAAATCATATACAAATTAGATGCAACAAATAACCCACAGGTTGCTAAGTATTAATCTTAGTGTTGACCTTTATTCAAAATATCAAATGACTAATGGCTTATTTTGATGACTTCTCATGGCAAAGACTGAAAATGAATATAGGTAACATTTTCTTTTTAAAAATATTTAAAAATGACATGTTTTTCTTTTTTAGGACAAAATGTTTCATTTTTGGGTAAATACATTCTTCATACCAGGACCAGAGGAAACCTCAGAAAAAGTAGAAAATGGAAGTCTATGTGATCAAGAAATTGATAATATTTGCAGTATAGAGCGGGCAGATAATGACAAAGAATATCTAGTACTCACCTTAACAAAAAATGATCTCGACAAAGCAAATAAAGACAAGGCCAACCGATACTTTTCTCCAAATTTTAAGGTCAGTTAAAAATCATTTTGAGTTGATGGGTGGCTGTGTGTGTGTGTGTGTGTGTGTGTGTGTTTCATTCTTGGTGTATAACTAGTGAAGAATTTATTTGACCAATTTTTAATTTAAATATTATTTAGAAGTAATATTTATGTAGAAGCAGTCTGAAATCCAGGATGTGTAAAAAGTCATGAGTGCTGCACTTCCCTTACTTTATTGTTTGGTGAAATTCGGGGCAGACATTGGGAAGGGGAGTTAAGTAAGTGGGATATGAAGGAGAAACGGGGGAAGAAAGGTAGGGGAGAACTCGGAATCAATTTGCAAATGGTTTGTATGGAATGTTCTCACTGGTTTTATTCTTGTACCCTTCCAATTTACTTTTAGTGCCCTCAGAGTGATCTTAAAAATAATAGACTTGGTTATGTCGCTCTTGTTTACACTTTTTGAAGATACTGTGGTCTTTGTCTACCTCCTACATCAACTCGAGACACATTCTTACCTTGTTCCCTGAGATTCACCCAAAACTGGTTTCTCTTCATTTCTTCACAATGCTAAGCTCTTCTTCTGCTTTTGGTCTTTCCAATTCTTTTCTTTCTCCCTGTACCTCTCCACTGTCAGCCTTTCCCCCACCCTTCGCATGAATACCTTTCTCATATTGTAGTCTTAGCTTCAATTTCATATGGCCCGAAAGTTTATACTCTTTATCCTTTCCTATTTTTGCCTTTCTAAAACTGTTTCCTCTTATTATGGAATTGTTTGGTTTGCTTTAATTTCAGCTATATGTGATGTGGTGTGCGCACACGCGCGCGTGTGTGTGTGTGTTTCTGTTTCTCTGTGTAGGTAAGGATTCTCTAGGCTCCTAAATGGAGGTTTGCCATTTTTCTCTTTCCCTTTCCCACTTTGGACTCTACTTCTTCCCCTTACTGTCACCATACCTTCCTCCTTTCTCTTTTTAAAAATTCTCTTAACTTTTTTTGCTTCGTTCCATTTTTACAATTAACAAAACTAACCATAGCTTTATAAGAATATTGCTAGTAATATAAAAAGGAAAGGGGGGACTACATGTTTTAAATGAAAATAGATCCAATATTAGTTATCTTTAGATCTTTATTTCTTTTAAATGTTTAGGAGTGCCTTTTAGAATCCACAGGTTTCCGTTTTCTTTCTTTTCTTGAATTCTACATTTTCCTCAATCACTAGCTTTTAAAGTAGGACTTCCTCCAGTTTTATTATTTTGTTTTAATACTATAAGAGATCTTATATTTATGATTATGCATAAAATTATCTTAATTATCAGTAAACAAATATATCACATAACGGTAAGTGCTATGGAAAAAATGGGCTAGAGAATGATGTTGGTGTGTTTTTTAGCTGAATGGTTAGAGAAGCCCCCCCCCCCAAGTAGGTGACATTTAATTAGAGGCTTACATGAATCAAGTGAGCCATCCGAGAAAAGAGGGAAATGCAGGTACAGAAGCCCTGACACAGGAGTGAGCTTGGTGTATTTGAGGATGGATTGATAAGAAATAATTTTCACTAAATCACACTAGTCCATGTGTTGAAGACATTAGAGTATTTTTAGCACAGGAAAAATGAAATGTGTCTTCTTTAAAAGTTCACTCTGTCCACTTATTTAATGTATAGACTGGAGAGAAAAGTAGGGAGTGGAGATAAGAATAGAAGTTGAGAGATTAGTAAAAGGCTGTTGCAGTGCTTTAGTTCAGATGAGAAATGGTGGTTGTTTGGACTAGAGTAGTGGCAGCAAGGGGTAATGAGAGGCTGTCAGATTAGGCCTATAATTGATTCCTCAGTGACATGGGTTTGAACTGTGTGGATCCACTTATATTTGGATCTTTTTCAGTAAATATACATTTGGCTGTCCATGTCCCTGAGTTTTGCATCCACAGATTCAACCAACAGAGGACCACTGTATACATTATTGTATACATTATTCTGTGTTATTTTGTATAAGGTACTTGAGCATCCACAAATTTTGCTGTCCAGGAGCCAGTTCCTCATGGGTAGTGGGAGACAGCTGTAGTTAAGTTTTTGAGGAGTCAGAAGTTGTACATGGATTTTCTATTGCACAGGGGTTGGTGCTCCTAACCCTTGCATTGTTCCAGGATGAACTGTTCATAGTATTTTGAAGGTAGAACTAAAAGGATTACTGGTGGAGTGAATGTTGGGTGTAAAAGAAGAAGAACTGATAAGGACTCTTGGATGATGTGGGGGAGAGGCTGTAGATATAATGGAAGGAGCAAGGGATTCTAAGTCAAATCTAATTTAAATCCCACATCCACTGTCTACTAGATACGTAGTCTTCAGCAGATTACCTAACCTTTCTGAGTTTAGCATCCTTTCCTTTAAAATGGAACTGCCTGCCTTGTAGAGCCATTTTGACAATTATTTTAGCTTAAGTGTGTAAGGGCCCTTAGTTATCTGTTTAGACCACTGTATAATATTAACATTCTTCTCCTTCCTTCAGGTTTTAGGGCTATTGGGATCCTAAACAACATTGTCAATCAATATTTTATATAGTATAATATTGGTATTTGTTTAATATTGTTTGTATCAAAAAATACATTGAGCTTCAGATAGGTAGTTAGTGAAACATTCTTTTGGAACTCAACTATTAGTAAATTGAATTTTGTGATTGAAAATCTGTTATGTGAGCTATTGATGAACTTCAGTCTCAGTGTATTTCTTTTGTATATTTAGTTAATGCTTGCACTTAACGCTTATTAAAACATATTTAATAAATAAAATCTTTATAAAATATATGTATATATTAACATCCCAGTTTATCTTTTCACCATATACCAAGAAAGACAATGCAGGAAATTTTAAGAGGGTCATTTAGAAGGCAGCTCTGCCTTTTAAAAATCATGTTTGTCATGGTACTTAAAAATGAATCTGCTAAAAATATATATTTATACTAGGTAATTTAAGATTAGTCAGATTTAAGGATTTTCCATTTAAACTTTCTCTTTTTTTCTCTAGGTGAAGCTGTACTTCACAAAAACAGTAGAGGAGCCATCAAATCCAGAGGCTAGCAGTTCAACTTCTGTAACACCAGATGTTAGTGACAATGAACCTGATCATTATAGGTATTCTGACACCACTGACTCTGATCCAGAGAATGAACCTTTTGATGAAGATCAGCATACACAAATTACAAAAGTCTGAATTTTTTTTTATCAAGAGGGATAAAACACCATGAAAACAAACTTGAATAAACTGAAAATGGACCTTTTTTTTTAATGGCAATAGGACATTGTGTCAGATTACCAGTTATAGGAACAATTCTCTTTTCCTGACCAATCTTGTTTTACCCTATACATCCACAGGGTTTTGACACTTGTTGTCCAGTTGAAAAAAGGTTGTGTAGCTGTGTCATGTATATACCTTTTTGTGTCAAAAAGACATTTAAAATTCAATTAGGATAAATAAAGATGGCACTTTCCCATTTTATTCCAGTTTTATAAAAAGTGGAGACAGACTGATGCGTATACGTAGGAATTTCTCATTTTGTGTTCTGTCACCAACTGAAGTGGCTAAAGAGCTTTGTGATGATATTCAGGTTCACATCCTACCCCTTTGCACTTGTGGCAACAGATAAGTTTGCAGTTGGCTGGAGGAGTTTCTAAAGGGTTGTGCTACATTCTAATGCATGTATT
Organism: Phyllostomus discolor; assembly: GCF_004126475.2. Lineage (NCBI taxonomy): Eukaryota > Metazoa > Chordata > Mammalia > Chiroptera > Phyllostomidae > Phyllostomus > Phyllostomus discolor. The sequence continues at coordinate 142,958,600 of NC_040907.2, forward strand.
TGGGTTAGGGGAATGGAAGGAATGCTCAGAAAGGAATATATTTTGTGCTGGACTCTGAACCATCTACCATCTTCAGCTATTTACATGCACCTTTCTTTAGCATGCTACAGTTATTAATCTGGATATTTGAGTAATTGGCCGCTGTCACTGCTTGTTGTTTGTGCATTTTATTTTATTTTTCTTTAAGCATATTGGTGCTAGAAAAGGCAGCTAGAGGGAGTGAATGTGTATTGGGGTAGAGGAATGAACCTTTCACAACATCTTGAGAATCCACAAATGAAGGGATATAAAAATAATGTGGTTGTAGTAGAAACACAGCAACAATGACTTAACCATATAAATGTGGAGGCTATCAACAAAGAATGGGCTTGAAACATTATAAAAATTGACAATGATTTATTAAATATGTTTTCTCAATTGTAATGACTGCTCCATCTCCTGTGTAATCAAGGCCAGTGCTAAAAGTCAGATGCTATTATTACCTACATCAGTCAACAACTTAACACATATTATATTAGTTTTCAATCATATACCTGCTGTGGATGCTTCATGTGCTGCCTGCAAGCTTCTTTTTTCTCATTAAGTATAAACTATTTTGTAATGCTGCACAGGAAATTTCAATTTGAGAGTCTACAGTTTTAAGCAGATTTTTTTCCTTTGAGGATTTACGATGCACTTACTCAATCCAATAGCTGTCAGCCGTTCCACCCTTTTGACCATACACATTCTATTACAATGAGTTTTGCAGTTTTGCACATATTTTAAATGTCATTAACTGTTAGGGAATTTTACTTGAATACTGAATACATATAATGTTTATATTTAAAAGGACATTATTTGTGTTAAAAAGGAAATTAGAGTTGCAGTAAAATTTCAGCACTGCACAAGTAATAAGGCATTTACTTTTTCAGTAGAAATTGTCCCACATAATGCTTTTAACGATTTGCTATTGAAAGAATAGATTTTTTTTTATGTGCAGTGTTGAATTATTTCTTCATAGTGCTAGAGTTAGGACTAGGGCTTTGTTTTCACTTCTTAAATATCATATATTTGATATGCCCTGACTGCATACGGTTTTAAGCAGAGTACAACTACTATTGTAAAGCTAATGTGAAGATATTATTAAAAGAATTTTCCCCCAGAAATTTGGTGTCTTTCAAATTATACCTTGATTTTGAAACATTTGACTATCCAGGCAATTTATTTCTTAATGGTGTAAAATCTCATTTTCAATAACTTATTGGTGCTGAAATTGTTCACTAGCTGTGGTCTGACCTAGTTAATTTACAAATACAGATTGCATAGGACCTATTACAGCAGCATTTATAGAGTTTGATGGTAAGTAGATTAGGCAAAACTTCATCTAAAATATTCTTAGTAAATAACGTTGACATGTTTTCCATACCTAGTCAGTTTCATTCAACAAATAAAATTTTTAAATTTTTAACAAAGCTCTTAGGATTTACACATTTATATTTAAACATTGATATATAGAAAATTGATTGACTTCTCATAAGTTAAATTGGTAAGATCAGAGACAATTATTCCTAAGGCCTCACCATTGAAATTTATATGCCATCTTGTCTTTCAGAAAAGCTGAAAATTGTTGACTAAGTTGAAAATCAACCATTGATGTTTTGAAGATAGTTGTTAATACTGTTATTTGTTACAGTTTTGGGCACAGTATATTAAAACATAACTTGTATTGTTCCAATATGTAACATGGAAGGCCAGGTCATAAATAATGACATTATAATGGGCTTTTGCACTGTTATTATTTTTCCTTTGGAATGTGAAGGTCTGAATGAGGGTTTTGATTTTGAATGTTTCGATGTTTTTGAGAAGCCTTGCTTACATTTTATGGTGTAGTCATTGGAAATGGAAAAATGGCATTTTATATATATTATATATAAATATATATTATACATATTACTCTCCTTTATTTCAGTTACCATCCCCATAGAATTTGACAAGAATTGCTATGACTGAAAGTTTTTGAGTCCTTATTAAAACTTTATTTATGACAGTATTCATAATTAGCCTGAAATGCATTCTGTAGGTAATCTCTGAGTTTCTGGAATGTTTTCATAGACATTTTGGATGTGCAGCCGCTTACATGTCTGAAGTTACTTGAAGGCATCACTTTTAAGAAAGCTTACAATTGGGCCATGTACCATCACAAGTCCTCTGTAGCTCCTCTTGAACATTTTTTGCCATAATTATTAAAGGTAGTTGAATAAATAGCATCACCATTTTTGCTGTGGCACAGGTTATAAACTTAAGTGGAGTTTACTGGCAGCATCAAATGTTTCAGCTTTAAAAAATAAAAGGGTACAAGTTAAATGTTTAGTTCTAGAAAATTTGTGCAATATGTTAATAACGATGGCTGTGGTTGCCACAAAGTGCCTCGTTTACCTTTAAATACTGTTAATGTGTCATGCATGCAGGTGGAAGGGGTGGAACTGTGCACTAAAGTGGGGGCTTTAACTGCGGTATTTGGCAAAGTTGCCTTCTACCCTGCCAGTCAAAAGTTCAATCAGTTTTCATATAGAATATATATACTAAGAAATTTCAGTCTGTTAAACAGCCTTACTCTGATTCAGCCTCTTCAGATACTCTTGTGCTGTGCAGCAGTGGCTCTGTGTGTAAATGCTATGCACTGAGGATACACAAAAAAAAAAACATGTGTACAGGATAATGCCTCATACCAATCAGATGTCCATTTGTTATTGTGTTGTTAACAACCCTTTATCTCTTAGTGTTATAAACTCCACTTAAAACTGATTAAAGTCTCATTCTTGTCATTGTGTGGGTGTTTTATTAAATCAGAGTATAATTTAAAATGGCTTAAATTTGTTGAAACTTTAAATAATGGACAGCCAAATGTAATTAATAAGTTTTCTGTACGTTTTTTCCCTGCTGTCCTTCACAGTCTGCAGTAATTAAAACATGGGCTTTGTCAGCTTGGGAGTAGAGTGTCAGTCTACTCATGTTTGAGAAAGGCACTTTTTAGGGCTTTAGTCAACGCTTAAATTGTTTTGAGCACATTATATAACATTCTAATCTTGAAAAACCAAGATTCTTGAAAAATTGTGCTTTTGGGGCGAGGGGGAACTAAGCCAGAGGTCTGCAGATAACTGCCCAGAACAGATTTGATATTTCAGGTTTCAGTTTGTTGCTTTTTCATTCTTTATTGGTTCTGGTCTGCCATCAACCTATGGAAAGCTTTCATCTACTCATTGTGACTAGTGCCGTTTAAAAATTGATATTCCAGAAGAATTTAAAGAACTTGGTATACTTGAATTATATCTTGTATTTTAATATTCTTAAAAGCTTAAAGACTAAGGCATATTCTTTCACCAAAGCATAGTAAGGTAATAAGTGAAAGTGTGGCTGTACAAATGTTTTGAAAATAAAGCAGACCATTTATGTAACAGTGGAATTTAATGTTATTTCAAGTTTACATTTTTTTCATGTGACTTTTTAAAAGTAAATGAACAATGTATAATAACCTAAAGAAGTATGAAAAATATGTGGATACACACTTCTTAAATATGGTCAAAGACTATACTATAGTTAAAAATGATTTATAGGATCATGGTGATTTCTGAAAAATAGGAGGTTACTGGCAATTTTGTCTTTATTCATGCTCTTACTACACTGTAATCTGAGCTAGCTTAGTTAAGTGAATGCCATCACCATTTCCATTGAGAATTTAAAAATCACCAGTGTTTAACATGCAGGCTTCCAAAGGCTTCCAAAAAATCAAGACCCTTAAATCTAGTTGATTTGCTGCTAACATGAAACATGTTGTGTCCTTTTATTGTTGCCAGACAATTAACTACACATCTAAAACTTAAATAACTTAAGTAACGTTTTGATTAGGAGTGCTGTTACTAGTACAGAGAGAATTGCTTATGAATGGGAATAATAATAAATACTCCATCTGAACTGGTAATAAGTACAGTATCTAAAAAGTAGCAAAAAAGATAAAAAAGAAAATATTTTGAAACTTTTAAAGAGGAAATGTTAGAGACTGACTTTCCTATAATTCTATAGCTATAGGAAGCCTATTGATTGATTTCCTTGTTGGTTGTTTTCAATTTTAGAGAAAATGTATTCTTTTATGGCCATGATGTTGCTATATTTCCATCTTTCAAGAGATCTTACAACTATGTCAGAATGTAGTAGATGCTCTGAAAAATTCATATTGGTTAGTAGCTTTAAAAGTTTGTTATGTGAAAACAGGAAAGGACAACATTTTATTGATGGTAAAACCTTTGATTCTTAAAGGTTGTTATTTCAAGAAGACTTTTCCATAACAACAACAAAATAATCACTCATAATCCCACCACCTGGAGATATAGCCATTATTAATGCTTTAGTGACTATACAATCATTTTTTCTGTATATTCATGTATATTTTCTTTAAAAATGAAATCTGTACTCTGCATACTTAGAACCTTTCAGCTTAGTATTTCTGTCACGGATTTGTAGAGTGTTCACTAACATCAGGAAATGGACAGTGGCTTCAGTCTTTCTAATGCTTCAGGTGCAGGTTATATGCAATTGTTGAGAGCCCTTCCCAGTAAAGTAGGTTAATCATGAGTGTTTAAATACGGTTGGCATCAGGATGATATATGTCTAAGTAAATAAAAGTCACATTTACTTAGCATACACAAGATTGACATTGTAGATATTTCTCTTCAAACACCATTTTAAATACTTGCATTTTGGAATTATATGTCAAATAGATCAACAAGAATGTGTGAAACACTATTAGTTATCTTCATCACCTTTCTATTTCTCTTACAGGTGGGAAAAGGATGAGATTTTCAGTTTTGGGGATTCCCAAGTAGTTGTTTAATTTAGAGTGGTTATGTTAACACCTTAAAAAGAAAGCAGATCTGGTTTATCACTTCGTTGTCTTTAAATCTGTGTGCTCATGTGATTTCTGTCACATCAAAAACAATATTTCATAAATGTTTCACCTTTGGCTCTAGAATTTACCTTGTTTAGTACAATGGTGGGCTTATCCCAGAACATAGAACTCTTCACAGTTATTTGAGAATTTAGCTGGAGGGCAGTACTTAACTTACAAACCAATGTATTGATATTTTAAGGACATTTTAACACACATGAGTGAAGTCAACTGCCATCTTTAAGCATTACCACATTTTAAAATAAAGCTGCACATTTTTTAATGAAGTGTTTAACAAGGATATATATTTTTCTTTTTTTTTTAAATTAAAAGTAATTTATATCTCCTTTATTGCATGTGGATTTTCATTTGTCCTTAAAACGGTCAGAGATTTGTTTGTGTGGAATGGAGCGAGGCTTGCGGTCATGGCGCCAGTGTTTCACTTGGTGAAGTCTGTTTACTGTAGTGAAATTCTTAAAATGTTTAGTTGTGGCTTTCTGTAGCATATCATTTATTGACTTTAATTTACGTGCGCATTGAGGATTTTCTGCCTACTCTATACAGTTGTCCAAATGATATCCCATGTTTACAAATCACCTTTCAGTGTCCTCCCTCCATCCCTCTTTTCTTTCCTTCCTTCCCTATTTAAATTGTCCTAATGCCCTAGTGGGCTGTGTGTGTGTATGTGTGTGTGTGTGTCAGAGGATGTGCACACTGGACTCCAGTTTTAGAAATTAAAATAACTTGATTCAGGCAAAACAGTTCTCACTGAAAGTTCATGGTTCGTTGTAATGAAAATGTTAATCCTGGATGACCTTTGTCATACTTTAATGAATCTTGCATATTAATGGGTTTGTTAGTAGTGTCTTGATGTGTACATAATGAGTTATTTTCAGAGTTATGCATTTAACCAAAGTTGGTGTATTGGAAATGTTTATATCAAGTTCCGTTTGACTACTGATGGATATAAGAAATAGAAATGCTTTCCTATGGAGAGTATTTTTTTCTTTAACAAATTAAAAGGATAAATATTTTTGAATAGTTGGTTTTAAACTTTTTATTCAGCAAGTATTTATCAAGTCACCGCTATATATAACAGATGTTTGGAATATATTAGTGATCAAACAGACACCCTCTCTTGCCCTTGAGGAGTTTCCACTCTAGTAGAGAAAATAAACTTTATTAAAATAATTATAAATTGTGATACATGCTGTGAAATATGAGATGCATATGTTACAGTAATTATCACCAAACATTCCATATGCTTTCTTAATTTCCATCCTCTTGAAGTTAGACGGGACCATTATAACTACTTTATTGCAATGAAATAGCACTGAAAGTTATGTGACATTTCTGAGGAAAGGCATTAAAAATAAAATCTCTTGTACAATCCTCCTCTAGCTTTTCTCTTTCCTTAATGTGATGACCAGAAATGACATGTGCCTGGTCAGTGTGGGTGTTGAGTGACCATTTGGAAAAGAATTTACTAAAATCTTTCCTCTACATTTAATGTGTTAGATTTTAGCATGAGCCAGAAATAATTAGTTTGCACTGATAAGGAATAATTTGTTGCCATAGCATAATTAATTATGTTGTAACTAGTGTTTTGAAAGGATCAAAGAGATTTCTTGAGCAACCAATCGGGAGGTAAAAATGAAGCAAAACAAGTGACATCTGTAAACAGTGTGATGCAATAAGAAACTAAATTACAAGTCACTCAACAGTTGACATGCTTGGGATATGAGTGGAAGAATAGCAAGATCCCAGCCCTCATGGAGCTTGCATTCTAATAAGGGATAATAGGTGATAACATACCATATGTACAGTATTAAGTGCTGTGGGGGAGAAAATGTGGAAGAGCATTTGCAGCAGTGGAGAGATTGCAGTGTTGAATACAAACTGCAGGAAGCACTCATTGTCCTCTATAAAACTTGATATTAATTCCTGACTTAAGGTTAGTATTGGTATATCTGTGGAGAATTTTTAAGAGTATCACCCAAAATAGTCAAATATTTTAAGTCATTTTTTCTAAATCGGGGAAAATCTATAAAAATCTGTACTTCCTCATTCTCAGAGTTCATTTAAAAAATTTTTTAATAATACTGAATGTATGTGGTTATATTTGAAAATATTTGATATTACTTCAGTAGAAGTTGAAGTTCTGTTATGGCCTTAAACATTTCTTAAAGCTGAAAGGAATGTCATTTATGATTTATTGATGGGAAACAAGTTATAAATTTTGAGTTACTTGAAAAACAAGATGGGCAAAGTTTATGGCCTAAGCCTATATGTTTTAATTCTTAGCCCACAAGCAGAAACCTTTGGAAAAGTATCAATATCTAAATAGTAAAAGAAATATTTTCACAAAGAGAGAAACCTCCCTTTTCTACTCTATTTTAAGATCCAAGAAGTTTAACTTTGTGGCCAAAGGGAAAATAGTATAATTGGATTAATTTGATACAAAAGAAATTTACAACTTTATCAGAGCATTGTTTTTATTTTTTAATTTTTTTAAAGATTTTATTTTTAGAGGAGAAGGGAGGGAGAAAGAGGGAGAGAAACATCAATGTGCAGTTGCTTCTTGCAGGGCCCCTCCTTGGAGACCTGGCTCACAATCCAGGCATGTGCCTTTACTGAGAATTGAACCTGTGACCTTTGGGTTTGCAGACCAATGCTCAATCCACTGAGCCATACCAGTCTGGATTGTCAGAGAATTATTAACTGATATCTACTAGTAATCAGTTTCTTCCTCTCATCAGGACAGGTACACATAATTAGGCATGATATTTTGAAAGAAAATGTTAACTATTAGCTTTTAATTCTTAATCTTTAGGATTCTAACTGATTTTAAAGACATTTTCCTTGGCAATTTTGCATCTTGTTCTTACTCTAATGAGGTTTTGGTTTTTTGTTTTATTTTTTGCTGTTTAGGAAACATTTAAGGTATACAGCTAAGTGGGTTTCCCTAATGTGAGAAAATTTGTTATGTAAATTTATTTTATTTTTAGATTTTATTCATTTTAGAGAGGGGAGGGAGAAAGAGAGGGAGAGAAACATCAGTGTGTGGTTGCCTCTCACACTCGCCCACTGGGGACCCACCTTGCAGCCCAAGCATGTGCCCTGACTGGGAATTGAACCAGAGACCCTTTGGTTTACAGGCCAGAGGCACTCAATCCATTGAGCCACACCAACTAGGGCTTGTCATGTAAATTTAGAGAAAAAAAATACTGTGTATATTCTTTGGTTTTAGCATAAGCGTTAAACTTCACTTATTAGGAATGTCTCCTGAACCTACTTCATTGAATTTGAGAGTATTTTCCAATAGTATTGTGATTGTATTTTTAAACATTGATAAATAAGCCTCAAACCCAATTTATAAGGAAATATGCCATGTTTTACAGTAGTGTATATGCTTCTTGAAATAACTTTTCCTGAGACTTGGAAAAATGTAGTTATGTTTTTCCATTTAATAATATTCTCTAAGTATGACAATACTCTCTATGGTAGAACTTTCAGAGAGCTAAAGTAGTTGAATTAACTGACATTAAAACACTTCATGACATGAAAATTAGGAGGAATGATTAGCAAATTAGAGTTATGTTTATGTTCTCTTTTCAATTTCAATCATGTTTTTGAAATTAAAGATCTAATTTTCCAATTCCTATTCTCTATAAGGAAAAAAAATGTATTTAAATTTCAGAAGTAGATGTGAAAATTAGGAAACTTCTTAATTTCAGTATTTCCATGAAGATATCATTGTTAAGAAAGCCCAACATTTTATATCATTAATTCTCAACAAGGGAACTCTGTTTTTTAAGTAATTAATGAGCTAATACTTTGTTCACTGTGTCCAATCAGCACAATTCATATGAATAACACATGAGCTTTGACTTCTTAGTACTGTATATTATATACATGTTTGAAGGAGAAAATAATAATTTTTAGTCTCTAGTAAGAAAGTAGGCATAAGGTAAAACTTCTCTTTGCTAGACTCAGCAGACACCACTAACTGCATTTCGCTGTCCTTAGAAAAGACTGAGCCATTGTTTTTATTACAAAATCCAATAAGGTTAAAGCAAAAATATCACATGAACAGTTACTGAGGTAACATCTTGGCTAGGTGTTACTTGAAAACCTCAAGCAACTTGACTCTCAAGAAAATTAAACACAGTCCTACCTCAGAACACCTGAAGGACCCATACGTGATTATTCAGCTACTTAAGAGACCAAGATAAAGGAGCAGAGAGGGAAAGGAAGCTGAAGTAAGGGAAGAAGCATAACATAGGAAAAGCTCAAACTAACTCTGAGTACTAGAAGGCTGATAGGGGGGTAGGCAAATAATACTTCAAGCCTGCAGTTGACTGTGATAGACATTTCACCTGTTTTAACTACCCCCTTTGAGGTAGGGGCTTTATCTCATTCTGTGCACAAAAATTGAAAGATAAATTACCAAGGTCTCACAACTAGTGAGTAGTAAACGATTTGAACCCCAGGCAGTCGGCTACCTCTTGAACAGAATCAGATTTACAAACCAAACAAAAAACAAAAGCCTAAACAATTACTGGGTCATGAAGTCCTGCCAATATTCTTTATTACTGATGGAAGAAAAACAAACTTTAGTGCAAGGTGTAAGTCCTGCAAAATAAGTATTTAGCAATTGTTTGAGTCATAAAAGAGAAAACAAACAACTCCATCTTGCAAAGTTCTTGACAGGTAAGATGGTAAGATGTTGGCACATTTTTATATCAAGGCAGCTTGAGACCGCTTTTAAATCCATCGAATAAACTTGTACTTTATTTTTGCTTGAACTAGTATACCCAGTTTTAAGTCATTGGTTCTCAGTTAAATGGGCCAACCAGCCACCCAACAAGTATGTCGCTGCTTGCCTACTGTGTCCAGTTGGAATCACAGTAGTATACAAGGCAGAAAAAATCATACAGTGCTTACATTGTAGAGTGGGGAACCAAGTTTTACTCAGGAGGGAGCAAGTGCAATGGTTTGGTGTAGGAACAAACATGCCATTTAGGAAATCAGAAGGAGAGAGGCTAATAAGTGACCGGGGAGAGTGGTGGAAGATAAAATTTGGAGGAGTAGGGAGGGGAACTCTGGTTCCAGCCAATATGGAATAAAACTACTCAAGGCCATCTTTTTTGTTGATGCAATTAAAAATCTTTGAACTAAAGACAGAAAGCACGTACCGAAGCACTGGAAAGTAAACAAAAGCAGGCAGATTGTAAAGCAGAGTCAAGAGTTGGAAAAACAACCTATACGAGGATGTTCCTCATCTTTTTCTCTTTTTTGGCTTTTCCCCAAAAGTGGCCCCACTTGTGGAGCTACACAACAGTGGAGAGCATGAGTAGCTGAAACTCAGAGAAATCCAGCTTTCTGTCCAAGAAGAACCAGAAGAGTTTCCTATGGGCCAGAGAACAGGGTGTTAGGGGTTGGGGGAAATCCCGAAGAGGAGAGAGCTGGAGAGTGAATCTTCTAATTCTGTGTGTGAACTTCCACAAGTCCTGGGCTCACTCCTAAGCAGGCATACACAGAACAAGACCTAGGAAACCCCAGCAAAGTCCTGCAAAATGAAAGAGATCAGAATCACCACTCACAGAAGATGAGACAGAACTTGCAGTCTAATCCTAGCTGTTGATTGCTTAACCAAACAAACCTTAATAAGATAATCCAAGTACATTTATGTGGCTCTCTCAGATACATATGAAGAAGTTTCTGCTGTTTGTCAATTACACTGAGTAAAGAATTAGCATTATCATAGGGCCAATCATGATTAGGGAGTTTTCTATTACAGTGTTTTATACAGGCTAGATACGTAAGAACATGTTTCAAATGCTCCATGACTTGCAGTGTCCAAGATGAAATATACATTTGGAAAGAAAAGTTTTCTGATTGGGTCCATTAAATTGTGTCTGTAATAAAAGTAATTTTGAAACATGACAGACTTATTACTAGATAGTTCCCAAGCTCATCCAGAGTTGGTGTCTAGTAATTGCTTTGCTCGCCTGCTCATGTTGACTCTGATTCTGCCTTGGCAATCGGGCCCAAATATAAATGTTCTTACAAAGATGCCACAGGAAAGTCAACCTATCATTGTAAGCACAATATGTGCTTTTCAATTTTGTAATAGAAAGAGATTCAATGTTTAATGCTGCTAGTACCTAGAAATCTGTTATGAGAAATCATTGAAGTGAGTTTGGAGAAAAACTGAACTGGTATTATGTTTGGAGAAATGACTTTCTGATGAAAGAAGAGAAATTCAAACCTTTGGAATGCTTCCCCCATGAGTTGCTAGCACCAGATGACTCTTAAAATGTAATACAAGTCCTTGTAATGGCAATGATAATTCTGGATTTAAGAGTTTAACAGTGTTGTCATTTAATTCTCATAATGTAAGACGTAACAATTACATCCATCTGATACATGAGGAATCGAGGTGCAGAAAGGTTCAAGAACTTGCTGAACACAGTAAAACTAGTAAGTAGTAGAGCCAGGGCTTAAATCCAAGTCAATCAGCTTACCACACCTAGGCCATTGACTCCTGTGTTATATGTCACCTCCTTTAATACTCAGTAAGACCTTATTTTCTTTAAAGAGCATAATCTTCGAACTGGAGAGGGTAAAAACTGTGTAAGAAGCAGTTCTCAACCTTTTTGGCCTTGGGATTTCTTTACGCTCTTAAAATTTATTGAGGACCTCAAAGAGCTATTGTTTGTGTTGGTTATACCATATCAGAAATAATAGATATTTCTTATTACCTAATATTTGTTAATTAAAAATAGCAATAATAAACTTATTACATAGTAACATAAATAACATTTTAATTAAAAAACTATACTTTCCAAAACAACAATTTTAGTGCTAAGAATGGCTTTTTGAAAAATCTTTCTTACCTATTACTTGGCTTAATAGAAAATGGTGGGTTCTCATATATGCTTCTGCATTTGATGTGTTGTGACATGTTTTGGTTGTAGCATATGAAGAAAATGTGGGCTTGTACAGATATGTAGTTAGGAAAGGGAGATGTATTTTAATAGCCCTTTCAGATAACTGTAGATAATTGTATTTGACACTACCAAACTCAATAAGTTATAATTTCTTAAAGATTAGTTGCAATATGGAATTGGAAATCTTCAATGAATTTTTTTGTACTCTGTTAAATTCAAATCCATTGGTATTGTTGTTCTGTGAATGAATTTTTTTTGCTTATGTATGATTTTGCAATGTCAAGCATGGGTTATTTGGGAAACATTGGTCCATAGACTTGTGTAGAGCTTCCAAATGTTGACATACTTCATTATACAATGCAAAACCCCCCCCCCACATTTGTTAATATCATCCTGAGCACAGCAGAAAAGTTTTTAAATATCTAGAAGCTACCCAGTTCAAGGTGGCAGATAAGTTTTTTTAAATATTAATTTTTACTTAAAAGCTAGAATTTTATTACTAATAACAAATACTGCTAGTTGTTTTCCTGAAAGGGTCTCGCTGTGCCGCCAGGGCTGCAGGCCATGCTGTGAGGGTCACTGGTATAAGAATTTCTATGGGAAAGAAGCAAGTAGAAGAACATTGACCTAAAAGGCTCATGCAAATGAATTTTTAGGGTGCGGAAGGAACTTGAGAATGAGGTCTCAGAATCACTAGCAATCTATGATAAATTAGGGGAAATGGGAGAGAGTTCAGACACACAGAAATGCGAAAAGATTGCCTTAATTCTCTAGAGGGATGTATTCTGGGTAACAAAGGCCAGCATGTTTAACACTGATTCCCAGAAAAGGGACTATATTATGTTCTGTAGCAGGTAGTTTAAGAACATTAGAAAATAATTCAGCAATAACCAGATGTCATGAGGGCTAGGCAGGTGCTCTCAAAGTTCATTTTTCCTTCATGATTATGTGACTCAGTGCTTTCCATGGTATACATACCAAAATGCTTAAAAAACTACAGAAAGACAATTGAACAATACTTTGTACAGGTACTGTTTTTACAAACTGCACAAATCTCATTTGATTAAAAGCCATTTATAGAATATCTGCCATATGCAAAATGCTGCGACAGGCAAAGGGTGGGTCTGGGAGGCACATGAGAAAAACTGAAAGGATTTGCCTTGAAAACAGGAGCCCAGGAATATTTCCAAATGGAAGAAGTCTGCCTTGTGAGAGAGAGTAGCATGGCATTTTGGGAAGAGCATGGACAGCACAGGAGTTAGAACATCTGCGAGCTCATCCTGGCTTGCACACCAGCTCAGTGCATGGCCTTGGGCATTTAGTTCAATGCTAGACCTGTGTTTACAGGAACAAATTTGGAGGACACATGGACAAAAACTAGGGGTGGGGGGTAATGGGGGGGAAGGGGGAAGGGTTGGGTGGGTGGGCTGGAATGGGAGTATGGGGGAGAAAACTAGTTGAACAATGATTAAAATTAAAAAAAATGCTAGACCTGTGTTCCATGCCTGTAGCATTAAAAGAGCCAGAGGCCCCTGAAAGAGATGGAGTTATACTTTCTTACTTCACAGAACATAACCAGAGTTGTGAGTGGAATTTTAGTGAGGCCAAGTTTGCCTCACAATAAGGAGCTTCCTAAGTCTGAGCTGTCGAATACTAGCCCCATGTGGCTACTGAGCTCTGGAGATGTGACCAGTCCAAACTGAGATCTGCTGAAAGCATAAACTACACACCAGATTTTAAAGACTTAGTATCAAAGAAAAAAGTGAAATATCTAATCAATAACATTTTAATATTGATTACATGTTAAAATGATAATTTGGGGGTATATTGGGTTAAATTATTAAGTTAACTTCTGTGTCTTTGCACTTTTTAAATTATTAATTTCTGTGTCTTTGTACTTTTTAAACATACTTTTAAAACATAGTTACTGGATAATTAAAAAATATATATATATATGACTTGCATTATATTTCTACTGGACAGTGCTGCTCTAGCTAACAGTTTCCAAAAAAGAATAATGAGTGAAAATCTAATTTTACCCTTTGATGTACATCAGTCACAGTTCTGACAAGAGAACCTCACAGAAGCTCCATTTGCTACACATTTGGTCTTTATCGTGTTCTCAGTCTGTGGTCAGATGAATGCTAGGGCTCCACCAGCTCTGCTCCCAGGATTTGTCAGCGGTGGGTGGGGGCAAGTACCATGAGGGATGATACCTAGTATGGGGTATGGGGGCTTTCTCTCCTCCCTTTACTCAAGCAGAAAGTCGTTCAATGTGTATTAAGTGAATGAATGAGTGTACCAAATGTATGTGCGTGTTTCAGGGAAAATGAATGATGGTTTAGGGTTCAGGCTTTGGACCAGGTCAGGCACCAGTCTGATTCTCAGTGCTACTGTTTAGTAACTCTGTGACCTTACTTATCTACTCTGTGCCTCCATCTCTCCATGTGTAAAACATGGGGTTTGTGTGGGTAGTTTGAATAGAGTACAGTAGACTTCCCTAGAAGCATGGCATGCTACTAAACACATTTGGCAAAGCTACTGCATAAATCACATCTTGCAAGAGAAAACTACACACAACAACCACCCTTTCAAAGGTACCTTGCCTGTAAACAAGTAGTTAAACATGTTCTCACTTCCTTGCCTCTGTCACCACCTGTGCAGCACGTTTTGAAGCAATTCCACACTGTGTGATTAAAGCAGATTTGTACAGTGCCTGGACACCCTAAGGAACTTGATCTTCTGGTGGGAGGACCATCTGTGGGGAAGTGGAAACTTCATCAGTAAAGACCTATTGGGTGCAAAGCAATCCAAGGCACTCTCTCTCTGTCTCTGCTTTTCCCATCCAAACCTAACCCTGACCATCCTGGCTGCAAGGAAGGGGAAAGTGACTGTTTATCTCATGTGCCAGTTACTATCTGACTCAGGATTCTAAAACTTAGGACTGGATTATTTTTGTAACTCAGAACTTCTTGGCATTCTTATTATGCTCCTCTGTCCAGCTCTCTCCCATTCCCCAGAACTTTACTGCCCTGTTGGGGTTATCCCTCCCACCACCTCTATTCTCTGTCTCTCAGAACCTACCCTTCAACTAAACAGAGAAAATAAAGGTTATCATACGCACAGATTGCCTCAACTTCCTGTCTCTCTCATGTCTGCCATCAGTGAAGCCTCCACCTCCTTCAAATCTACCTGTCGCTAATATTGAATAAAAAATATTACCCTCTTGTATAAGGCTAACTTTTCTACTAATTCCTCTCTTTTCTAGGACCAAGATCATATTCAATTGAATTATCTCTTTTTATTTGCATTTTAGTCTCTGTTAGATCATTTCTTGAACCCTATAAATATTACAAATCCTTTTTTTTTAGTAAAGGGAGAGAAAAAGGAAGTCCTCTCTCTCGCATTCTATTTAGTTATTTCCCTCTCCTTTCTCTTTTCAAAATCAAGTTCAAAAAGACAATTTACATTTGTCTCTACTGCCTCATATCTCACTCACTCATTTTTTTATGAATATTTACTATATTAATTTAGTTACAAGTGTACATTCACATATCACATATGTAAAATATCAATTTAGAAATATTCTAGACTTCATCAAATTACCAATCAAGTATAAAGGTAGAATATACAAACTTTCAGATATTTAGGGATGCTGAAACTTTATCTCCTATGCAACCTTTCTCGGGAAGGTATGGGAGAATAAGTTCCACCAAAATGCAGAAGTAAGCTAAGAAAGAGGAAGACATGGGATCTGGGAAAGGGGAGGGAGAGCAGCAAAGGGAAGTCCTAAAAATAGAAACTATCAGCAGGCCTAAGGAAAACCAGTCTAGATTGAAGCAGAAACATGAAGTCATCAGGTAGAAAGATACCTAGGAGGGAAAATGGAACCAATGTGTTTGAGTGTGTGTAAAACGTTATCAAAAGGTAGGCGACAGAGATGTTGGAGCATGTTAGGAAAAAATAATACAGATTAGAGGTATATTGAGAATCAAGTGAAAAGATGGGGTAATTATCAACTCTAGGAAAAATGAAGGGTTGAACAAGACATGATATATGGTCCCAAAGGACAATTTGGGTCCTCAGAAGCATTATGATACATTAATATAATGTAAACTCTGATTAATGATTTTACTGAAAACTGTTGAACTGTTGGTTGTGGTGGGTGGTGGGGTTTGGAGGGAGGTGATGTTGTAGAAGAGCTAAGACCTCATCCACCACAGTAGGAAGTCAGTAGCTAACACCTAAAACCTAAAATTGATGAGTAAAAAGAAGCATAATCTTCAGTTAAATATAAAAAGGCAAATACCAAGGAAAATAAGAACAGTGGAGAATGGATTTCAGACTTTGCCTTTGGAGTTAGTTTTTTGGCCAGAGCATGGAGGTGGGTACATTATACACCTTTTAGTATTATTTGAAGTTTAAAATGAGGTACATTTATTGTTCTGATATCAAATAATTGTAAGTTAGGCATAAGATTTTGATGTCTGTGTTCTCCAGGATTCTAAGCTTCTCTCTCTTCCCTTCTTTTATACCAACAACCTTCTGGGGTGATTTCTTCTATTTTATGATATGCTATTATTAGTACTCTATAACTGATATCTGGCTGCACCCAGAATTCACTGCTTCCCCTGTAGCCCTCTCCAGTGGAAGCTGATTTTATAGTATGTTTCAGATAAATCAAGATTTGGTAGAGATGTGATGGAACAGGTACAAATCTTGCTCCTCATTGTTATCTCTTTTGTCCAACAAACGAAAGTCATACACACACACACACACACACACACACACACAAATACTGCATCTCCGTCTCTGAAGTTTATGCCCTTAGACTTGACAGTCCAAGACTCCTCTTGTTGCAGTTTCCTCTGCACTTCATTGTCTGGCTCACTGTTTTCTTACCCACCTTTTAATTCTGCTGGAATTCCCAAATTACTACGGGACCAAGTGGTGTGATCCAGTATACATTAAAACATAAATCCTTGCCCTGGCTGTGTACGGCTCAGTGGATTGAACCATGGCCTGCGAGCCAGGGGGTCACTGGTTTGATTCCCAGTCTAGGGCACATGCCTGGGTTGTGGGCCAGGTACCCAGCGGGGAGTGCGCGGGAGGTGACCACTCATTGATGTTTCTTTCCCTCTCTTTCTCCCTTCTCTCTCTAAAAATAAAGAAAGAAAATATTTTAAAAAACACACAAAAAGCACATAAATCCTTTTCAGGTTGTGAATTCGAAAAGGTCTATTTTAGATACATTTTACAAGAATGTTTCTATATTATTTATTTATTAATAATATAAATTATTATAATGTATTACTTACATTAAGCACATTTAGGAGAATCAAGAAAGTTTACCAATTGCCACAGACTTCTGGGAAAAATGGTAGCTTATGTGCAAGCTTCTGAAGTTTTTCTCAGAATTGGAAATGGTTAAGAGACATTAAAGGAACAAAAACAAAACACCCCCCACTCATTTGGTTTGAAAGCAGGGAATAGTGCCAACCACATTCCAGAAGATTCAAAGAATTTCTTTTAGGAATGGTGCAATGGGGTCGGACTGAAGTGACAGAAAAAAGGAAGCCCTGGAGGCCCTGGAAGCCCTATCGGCACCTCTTAGGTTAAAAAGATCAAGCCTAAGAGTGAGGAAAGAGATGTAGCTAATATGAGAATGCGCTGCACAACTTACAGGAATGAAAAGCAAGTTGGGGATTTCCTCGGATCCATGCTCTCAGTAACTCAGGCAGGTAAGGACTTTCCCGAACAGGAGTGGTCTCAATGCCTGCTTTGCAAACGATGTACCAAGAGTGGCTGTCAAGCCAAATAGTGATCTAGACATGAAAAATTGCCTTCCTATGACAGAGAATGGAATCCGGAGGTCAAACAACAAAGAATTCCCCCACTCTGGTCACCCCAGCACAGGCTCAGGCCTCAATTCTCTCCAGCCTTCTGCACACTTCTTTTGGAGTGGCTATGAGGACATGTGCGGTCAGCCTTCCAGCGGGATCTAAGAGGAAGCACAAGGGGTGCCCAGGGTCAGTGCGGGGACTCAAGGAGAACGCAGGTACCCCGTTCGGGGCTACATCTGATCTCGAATTGACCACCATGTTTCTGAATAGTATGTCAATACTCAATCTCTTGGTTTTTGTTGTTGTTGTTCTTTAATTTTTTTCTTTTTTTCTTTTTTTATTGTTGTTCATTTACAGTTGACCCAATTTTCCCCCTGTTGCTCTCCCTCGCCCCACCCACCCCTCAATCTCTTTATTTTTTAATTTTAGAGATGATATTGACTTCCTATTTTAGTAGATGCCATTTAGTTCACATTTCTCCCAATCCCCAACTCTTATCCTTTTCCAATCCTCCTGGTACAATTACATCACAGTTTGTGGTTAAATTACTGTTAAGTGTTTGCATCACTAGATTAAATAAACATTGCTCTCTGCTTCGCCAAGCTGTGTACTAATTGTTTCTTATAGAACTTTTGGGTTTTCCTGTAGTTAGTAATTGCATGATTTATTTTCATTTGTCCATTTCCTTGTACCTTGTATTCTTTGGTGACGTTTCTCCTTCCTTTCAGTACAGTGTTCTGCGTGGCCAAGTCTGGATGTAAACTATCCACTCCTTGGACTTCCCCGGAGACACTCCCTTGATCTGCTAGGCCTGCTACACTGCTTTGATCTTGGGACCTTTCTCCTGTGTTAGATTCCCTGTTTCCTGGATACTGCGTCTTCCTCTTTCTTGCTCTAATTCCTGTTTTAGTGATGCTTATAATTTTGGAGCTTCCTAAGAAAAAGGTGCTGAGGAAGTAACAGCTTTTGAGATTTTGCATGTCTAAAAAGATATTTTTTTCTAATTCTCATACTTGTTCAAGAGGTTAGTTAGGTATATATTCACTTCTAGGTTTCAACTCGCTTTCCCTTAAAAGTTTGTAGTCTTGTTCAATTTGTCCTGTTTAAATTTATTTAGAGGATGCTTAAGTAGAAAATACTAGGTGCCAGACACTATTCTGAGCACTTGTACAAACATTTTAACTCATTGAATCCTCATCACAACCAGATGAGGTAGCTAGTGTTATTAATGCCATTCTTCAGATGAGGAAACTGAGGCCCAGAGAAATTAACTGTGCAAGATCACACTGCCAGTAAAGAGTAGAGTCAGGACTCAAGCCCAGCCATCAGGTTCCCAACTTTTACATTCTGCCGCCACCTCGATGGAACTGTTATCAAGTCCAACAGCATTTGGATTTCTGTTCCTTTTGGGGGATCTATTTTTTTCTCTCTGGAAGCTTTTAGGAACTTCTTATTTTGGTGTTCTAAAATTTCATGATTATGTGTCCTAGGAATCTGTTTTATTTGTTTTGTGCAACAGTAGCCCTTTTGATTTATAGCTTTGGTCTTTTAATCCTAGGAATTTTGTGTGTGCACGTATGTGTGTTTGATCATTTCCCTCTCGCTGTTTTCTCTGTTCTCCCTTTCTGGAACTCCTCTTAGCCATATGTGAATTCTTAGGTTAATACTTTAATTTTTAAAAAATTGTTCTCTCCTTATTCTACTTTTTGGGGTATTTTCTTGACTTTACCTTCTAATCCTTCCATTGATTTTTAAAAAGAATTTTAGTTTTATTTTCACTTTCAGGATCTCTTTCTCATTCTCTCAACTTTTCCTTTGTGTGACTTCCTATTGTGGATTTATAAACACAAACAGATTTTCATCACCCTGAGGAAAATAACTACAGTCGAAATAATTTTAAGGTTTCTTCTGCTCTTTGCATTGTTTTTGTTATTCTTCAAGATACTTTTTACAGTTTGTTTGTTTGTTTGTTTGTTTGGATATCTTTTTGACATTCGTGGAGACGTCTTTCTGGATATTGCTTGGTTGCCCATTCATGTGGAGGAGCAAGAGAGCCCAGATCTCAAAGCTCTGTTTTCAGTTTTGCCCCCACCTCT
Organism: Phyllostomus discolor; assembly: GCF_004126475.2. Classification (NCBI taxonomy): domain Eukaryota; kingdom Metazoa; phylum Chordata; class Mammalia; order Chiroptera; family Phyllostomidae; genus Phyllostomus; species Phyllostomus discolor. The sequence continues at coordinate 142,978,416 of NC_040907.2, forward strand.
TCTGCAGCACCGGACAACTAACTCTGCTTCCGGCAGCTTTTCGGGGTCTGATGGAATAAGTTCACCGTCGTCTTCTCATCAGTGTGTCCGACTGTAAGCAGGTAAGTTTCACTTTCCGCTATCCTGATTGGTGATCACTATTCCTCTATACCTCTTCCATTCTTCCCATTTTTGTGGTTTACGAATGTCTCCAGGATTCATTCAAGTCGGAATTTGTGTTTTTGTTCTCCTTCTCCTTGTTGTTTGGAGGAGTTTCTGAGAAAAAGTACACAGCAGTACCCTTCCCATGCTCAGTGGAAGTCAACCACTCCTTTCGAAACATCTCCCTTCCTTGGCTTCTGTGACGCCACAGGCTTCACGTTCTCCTCTCAGCTCCTTCTTCTCTGTGACATGTCTAACTTTTGGCATTCCCTCAGGCTGTAGGTGTTTGACTACCTCCTTACCTCTTCCCTATGCCTTTACCCAAGGTGCTCCAGTCCACTCACATGATGTTAAATGTCTTCTGTACCCTGGCAACTCATGGTTTACATTTCCTTCCCAGATTTCTCCCTAGAGTGTCAATCTTGTCTATTCTCTCAAATGCATCTCAAACTTAATGGATTTATTTAAGTATATAGTAAATTTTATTCTTTGCTGAAAACTCTTCTTTTTAATGTCCATGGAACACTAAATGATACATTTTTAGTTAAAAATAACTTGTGTGCATAATTTTATTTTTAAAAAACTCTCTATACACATATACAAATATAGTCACATAGATTAAAAAAACTAGAGACTGCACGAATAATAGTATTTTGGGGGGTCATAGGATTTCTAATTATTATTATTTTTTTATCCTCACCTGAGGATATGTTTATTGATTTTAAAAAGATAGGGAGAGAGAAAGAGACGAGAGAGAGAGCTACAGTGAGAGTAAGCGAGAAACATCTATATGAAAGAGAAACATTGAGTGGTTGCCTCCTGTGTGCACCACAGCCAGGAGTCGAACCCAGAACTTAGGTATGTGTCCTGACTAAGAATCGAACCTGCAGCCTCTTGGTGTATGGGATGACGATGCTCCAGACAACTGGGCCACCTGACCAGGGCAAATTTCTAGTTATTAATATTTTTATATGTATTTCCTAACATCTCTACAGTGAAGTTGTATTGCTTAGATAATCAAAAAGTGAAGGGAACAGCTAGCTAATTTATGCTAAAATAAAATGTTATTAGAAAAAAGACCATTATAAAAGAGAAGTAAACAGTAGGAACAAGAAAGTGTGCAAACACAAAAAACAAACAGCAACAACTAAAAAGAGTGTGTTTTGGGAAGCTTTATTAAACTATAAGAATTGAGAGAATTCCAAGAAAAATACATTATTCATTCATATAGAGAAAACGAAGCCATGGCAGCACAAAACTAGAATGAAAGCCCTAATCACAGGCAGAATGCTTTTCCATGAAGTAAAGAACAGAAAGAGAAATAGATCTCAAAGGAATATAGATATTAAAATTAATGCTAACCATGGAAGGATTATATGACTATACTGTTGATTTTGGAAAGTGAAGAAAATTTCAAGCCTCATGAAATGATAAGAGACACTGTGGTGTAGTAAAAAGAACCCTGTGGAATTAAGCATGTTCAAATTGGAATTCAAGGTCCAACACTCAACCAGTTTGTAATCCGATTACTTAAAAGTCTCTGACCCACAGTATTCTCATCTATTGAAAGGGGATAATGCTTTCTTTGGATGCTTGTTTTATATTGAATTATTCAGAGAAAGAATATATACATAAATGTATACCTACAGGGTGGGGAAAACATAGGTTTGCAGTTGTTTGGAAAATAATACAATAATTAGTAAAGAACAATACAAGAGTAATATCTGTTTCATGTACTCACAACTAAACCCACTTTTGCCCCACCCTGTTTATAAACACATATATGTTTATGCATGTATGTATATTACACATATTTAGGTAGCATCAGGCATGAACGAATCTGGTCTTGGTTAGAAAAAAGCTTTTGAAAGAAATTGAGCTGGACCTTGAGGAGTTAATTTGGTAGGTGTGTGCTGAATACTTATTACATGCCAGGCACAGGGGCACGGAGGGAAACAATAGACCTTGTCTCTGCCTTCACGCAGCTCATTCTCGTAAAGACTAAGAGTTTTCTGGGCAGACGAGGTGAATTTCTGAGCGAAAGAATAGTGGATCTTAGATTACATCACATACATCAAATACTGTTCAAATAATTATGAAAACCTTGTCCTAGATTTCTCTTAATTATTCACTAAAACCTCTAGAGCAACAATTTACCTATGATAGCAATTTATATTCAAGAAAAATGTATTAATTCAACAAACTCTATAAGTTCAACACTCGGGTAAGTCCTGTAAAGATAACATATTAAGAACATGTGTATTTTTTTTTCCTCAAGGACTTTGTAATGCAGTAGGAGAGTTAAGACTATACAGTAATATCTACAAATGCGATGTGAGGTAGTAGAGAAGGAACTACACTGAGGGCAGGTAGACGACATTGGGCAGCAGAGTGCCACGGAAGTTTCACACAGGAGATGTGGGCACGTGGACTGAATCTTACAGGAAAGCTAGAGTCTGGACATACTAACCAATGGGCAGGAGGAAGTGTGATAAAGGGATATGAGAAAAGATGACAAAAGGCCAGAGAAGAAAAATAACAAGTTGTCAATAAAGAGTAATTTGATTTGATTAGAACAACAATAATCACAGCATCATTTTTTTCTGTACAATTTAAAAGATTGTGTGCTTGGGATGACAATGCAGCCATGTAGAGTTGAGCAGGTTCATTACGGGAAGTTGGTAGGAATAAAATTCTCAAATGTTTAGTTCTGTCTGCCTGTGACCAGTATTTCTCAAAATAAGTGAAAAATTAGCACCCACATGCTGAGTAAGATGTTCATGAGAATGTCAGAGCTCGTTTGTCAACCTTAATTGACAACTGATGTTTAAAAGACAATAGAGTAATTCTCATAATTTAATGGGAACATCTTGCTATTTAATGCCAGAGCAAGAAGAACTAATATATGCAAAAGCCTGTAGAAATGAGAAATATGGACAAAATAATCCCCTTTTTGTTTCATGAAAATGTAAAGCAGTGCCCCAGGGATTGTTGGCAAATATTATCCTCTTTGAAAGCTACTACTTAACACAGATTCTGGGAAACCAGAGGCTTCTGGGTAATGTGAATCACAAGGAAAGAATGCCCCATTTTGTGGCTGAAACTTTTTAACGGAATACTGGTTGATTTTAATGAAGAAGGCCAGAGTTCAGGGTCAGTTTGGGAGAATTTTCTGCCTTTTCCTGTGGAGGCCCCCCACTAGGGTCCTTCTTTCTTGGCTTGTCTTATGGGAGTGTTTCATATGATCACCTGCCTGTGGGAACCACTCACATCTGTATGGACTCTTTGTTCTTTCCTTTTCTCCAATATATAGAGAAACAGTGTATGGTGTATGGATACTGCTTAACTTTAGACAGAACTTTATAGGGCTCTACTCATTCTTTAAATGAACATTTATTATGCACTGGTTGAATACATGACTCCTGCTGATGAGGATCCTGATTTAAAGGTGATATATATGAGTCGAGATCCACTCAATAAAAGAGAATCACTCGACATGTCAAACCAAATAGAATTTCATATAGAGAACTGGTTACATGGTGAGGGAAAAACAGATGCCAAAGAGGATGGTGAGGCAACCCAGGGGTTTACACGAGCAGGACACTGCTACTGCCCAAGAACGAAGCCCAGGAGGCAGGGCAGTGTGGTAGGGCGTGGAAGTATGGCGGAGCTGGTCCTGCAGAGAAGTGGGGCCAAGTTCGTTGCCAGGACCATCACAGGAAGTTGAAGGGGAGGGAAGAGAGAGAACCTGACTCCTATCAGTCTCCAGCTTTCTCATCTTTCACCAGTGTCTTCTGGTGGCCAGAGCTATCCAGAACTAGAAGAAAAGTAACCTGGGAATAAAATTCCGGGAAATACGGAGTAGAGCAGGGGAAAAGTGAGGCCACTGATGGGCATTGGGAGAGAGATGCATGAACAATGATTATAATGTGTTCAGTGCTGAAGTAGCTCTTTATAGTAAATCCTATAGGAGTAGATTGTACGAACCTCTGTGTGCTAGGACTGGCTTCAGAAAAGATATTATTTAAGCCACTTTATGATGAATAGTTTTATCATAGGAAAGTGCAGGGAGTAGGAGGAGGGACACCTTGATGAAAGGGTAAAAGACTTAGAAGGGCAACTCTTATATCAGAATCAAGAAATTGTACCAGTTCTGTGGTGTTAGAGCATCAGTGGATGGGAATAGTGCAGGGAATGAGGCTGGAAAGAATGTGGGACCTGACCACAACTTGCTAATGCTTAGAATGAGGAGTTTGCAACCAGCTACTACTGGTGAGAGTATCATTGAAAGTTCCTGCCCAGATGGGGACCAGTGTGAAAACGCATAGAGCAAAAGAGAGGAAGGTCAGTGAGGAGGAAGAGGGAGTGAAGGGCTGAACTTGCCAGTTCTGAGCACACAGAGAGGCAGGGTACCTAGCAACTTCAGGGATGTGGAATTCTCAGGATTTAGGATTTAATTGTAAATGATGAGAGAAGATAAGGCAATCCCCATTGTACTGTGTGTGTGTGTGTGTGTGTATGTGTGTGTGTGTGTACAGGTCTGTCCAGAAGGGATCCAACATGTAATACGAAAAATAGAAACATTTATTGAAGAAGTTACAAGGTATAAGAAACATTGTACATAGGACAATGACGCCTCAGTCTCCTTCAAAGTAGGCACTTTGGGACCTCACATACTTCTCCCAATTGCCATCAGTGGCCCCATTATATTTTCCTGAATCTCACTGATGTTCTGGAATCTCTTCCCTTTCAAAGGTGATACTAGTTTTGGGAAAAGCCAGAGTTGCAGGGAGCCAAATCTGGGCTGCAGGGGGTCTGAATCACCCGGGTGATTTGATGTTCTGCCATAAAACTCTGCTTAAGACATGATGAATGAGTGGGTATGTTGTCGTAATGAAATGCCCATCACCAGTTGCCCACAGCTGCAGCTTTCTGATTCATCGAAACAGTTTCCATGGAGGAATGTTCAAGCTTAATGCAAAATTTGATGCAGATTCATTGTTCTACTCACTCAGTCATTTTGAATGTGAAGGCCACACAGTACCCGTGCTCACTCAACAGCATCTGAGGTCGAGTGAGATGCTTGACTAGTACAGTGAAGTCGTCATTGTGCACACATGTGCATCCCAGTCCACTCTCTTTGGCTGCCAGGTTACATCAGTGTGATGCAAACCGTTCTCATTATATTAACAATGGCTAGACTTTTTCCAGACAGACTAAAATACATATATTTATATATATTAATACATATATGTGGCTAGGGTAATGGAGGTGATGGTGATGGTGCCATTTATCCAACTGGAGGACTAGAGAAGGAAACTTGTATTTACCTTTCTGATTTTTATTTTTGGCTACAGTGCTACGAACTAGAGACATAGGAAATGCAGAATGCTAAAGCTGCCTCAATGGTTGCTGCCCCATTCGTAACAGGGAGAGAAGAGATAGCTTATGAATAGGGTTACATGTATTTGATAAAGAAAATGGGTTATTTGTTTTGTCCCCTAGTTTGCTTTTTCAGTAATGCAGTGTTACTTAACATTTTTCTTTTTTGTCTTTATTTCTCAAAGAGACATCAATATTTAATGAGTCATCAGAGAAACAGGGATTATAAATAGACAGTTTTGTGGAATGGTCTAGTGTCATAATTAGTATTTGACCAAAACTAATGATACACTGTCACAGAATGAAATTTTGGCATATAAAAAATAAATTCTTATTTTTAAATGTAATTATTTTTACTATTTGGTTATTTAGAAATTGAGTTGTCAAATTTGAAAACTGTGATGTCACAGCATAGAAACTGTTCTTCCTTAGTGCTGTCTCTTCCGGGACATCTCCTGCGCTCGAGCACCTGCCCGTTTACACTGAACTGCCATTTGCTTTCAGTTGAGGTCAGTGGAGAGGCAGGATATTTGGGGATACCTCATTGTTTTCTAATACTTTCTTCTTTTCTTTATATTCTTTATTGTGTTTACAACAAAGGTAACTGATTTTTGTGTTCAGATTTGCTTTTTAAAGAAAAAAAGATTTTATTTATTTATAGAGAGAGGGGAAGGGAGGGAGAAAGAGAGGGAGACAAACATCAATGTGTGGTTGCCTCTCATGCACCCCCCCACTGGGAACCTGGCCTGCAATCCAGGCATGTGCCCTGACTGGGAATCGAACCAGCAACACTTTGATTCACAGGCCGGCACTCAGTCCACTGAGCCACACCAGCTAGGGCTGTTGTGTCCAGCTTTTGAAGAACCTCATACTTATAAGAGTTGGAGGTAGAAAAGGTGACATTTTCCTTTTAATTTATCCTCACTAGGCATGCAAAGATTCCCAAATAGTACTTTATCTTGAAAGACGTGTGTCCTAATGCAATTAAATAGCTGAACATTAAATATAATTATTAGACAGACTCATAGAGATCAAGCTGACAGTTGTCGGGTGTGGGGGCTGTCAAAAGAGGGGTGAAGGGATAAACCAAAAAAAGAGAAAAGATTCATGGACATGAACAACAGTGTGGTGATTGCTGAGAGGAGGGGGTGGAAAAAGGCAGGGGAGGGTATAGGGGGATAAATGGTGATGGACGGAGACTTGACTTGGGGTGATGAACACACAATACAATGCACAGATGATGTGTGAATTGTGCACCTCAAGCCTGTATAATTTTGTTAACCAGTGTCACTCCAATAAATTCAATAAAAAGCAAAAATGTATCTATGATTCATGAATGCTAGTATACCTGGAAATGCCACAAAGACTAAAGTCATGTTATCTTATCTTTACTATTTTGACCTGTATTGCCATTATTTAAAATTTTATAAACATTTATTGATTCAAAGGATATCATGTTATTGCTAAAGATACTTAGCAAATATACTGTATGTTTATATCATAAATTTCTATTGAACTATTTGAAAGCCTTTACTTGTTTTTGTTCATAAAATAGACATCTTTAACAATTACGGCTAATTATTTCAGCATTTTATTCTTGTAGTTATTTATGTATTTTAAGTAACTGGTAGAGTTTTTGCATATATGGCACTCAAGATTTTCACTCCAAATTATATACAGAATGTTATTTATATTTGAAAGTGAATATTTTAATATTAACAATAAATCTGAACAACATCCTTTTTCTGTATTACATTGGTACATGGTCAGATATGATGGATACCTGTGCTGTCATGATTTCTGCTAGGCTCAAGTTCAAGGATGCCAGAAATAATAATGACATTGGCATTCAGAGCTGAAGCTGAATATCAGCTGAATACTGAGGTGAAAAGGCATTGAGAAAGTCCATATAAGCAGGAGGAGAACCAGGAAAGAACAATTAATTCAACAAGTATTTATTTAGAGTTTTTTATAGGCCATGCCTTGTCCTAGGCATTCGAGGCACATTATTGCAAAACAGACCCCTGTCTTTACGTGTTGGAGTCAAGGAAACAGCAGTTTTAAGGATCAACAGTTTGTCTAGACCAATAAAAATAAGAGCTAAAAAATGTCCATTGGGTTCGGCAATTAAAGAGTTAAGCGGGCCTCCATGCTGACAACAGTTCTGGAGGAATTGTTGGGTTGGTGGCCAGATTATGCTGGCCCAGTAGTGAAGGGGTAGAGACTATTGTGTAGGATGCCTTTAGAAGCTTAGCTGTCAAAGGAAAGAGAAAAGGCAGGAGCTAGTGGGGAGGCTGAGCAGAATAAAGGATTTTCCTTTTAAACTAGGGAAAGCTTGCACATGTTCTGCTCATGGTACAAATGAGTGTCAACATTTGGAAGAATAAGGAAAGTTAGTGAGAGGTCAGTGGTCAGGGGTAAGTGAGGCAGAGACTGAGAATTCTCTGAACACGCCACCACAGCAGGGAGCCTCCTTAGGCCCCATAGAAATAACCTCAGCAATATGCTTTCCCTTCTCAGTAAAGGGGCACAGTGATAGACTTTCAAGAGCCATGCAGGAGGTGCCCTTCAACTCCTGCTTCCTTATTAGTCTGCAATCCATCTAAGTGCAGGGCTTCCTTAGGAACCACAGAAGAGACAACCAGAAGTGGTGAGGCCAACCTCAAACCTAGAGCCACCATGTAAGATGCTTAGGCTAGCCCTGGCTGGCGTAGTTCAGTGGATTGAGCACAGGCTGCGAACCAAAGTGTCACAGGTTCGATTCCCAGTCAGGGTACATGCCTGGGTTGCAGGCCATGACCCCCAGCAACCGCACATTGATGTTTCTCTCTCTCTCTCTCTCTCTCTCTCTCTCTCTCTCTCTCTCTCTCTCTCTCCCTTCCCCCTTCCCTCTCTAAAAATAAATAAATAAAATCTTAGAAAAAAAGAAAAAGAAGCTTAGGCCATAGGAATGGGGAAATGGCAGGCAGGAATCCTCTCCCTTCATTCCGGTTTTCAAAAACTCAGGTGTTCTCTTTAGGAACTGGGAGTGACCAACTCAGGGCAGTAGGATAAGGTCAAACAGGTTTATTGTTTCCTGGTCTAGGGAGAGACTGGAGAACAGAACTCTCTGTTTGAGCCCCATGCCTGGGACGAGGGAGGGTCACCCCAAGAAGAGATTTCCCCCTCTCATTCACACGGACTCCATATGGGCTAGCAGCAGCCCTGGAAAAACTCAGGAAGTTGTTGAGTGTTATAGAAGCGTTACCACGGGCTCAGGTGAGGGGTTTCTTATCTTGTAGATGCTTAATTCCACCTTCTCATACACTTGGAACATATCCAGAACACAATTGTGTTTACAGAATCTAGTAGGAACTTCTTGAGTATTTTCTAAAGTGATATCTCTGAAAACCAAGAAATCATGCACAGATGAGTCACATGAGAGGCAATGTGAGTATTAAAGAAACACATGGGAAAATTGGACGATCTCATTGGAAAACAAAGGAAGTAAAATGGAACAGCCTAGGGGCATTATTTTAAACACATAAAAATGGAATGATTATGCCCTGAGTGGGGAAGTTGGTGATGAAACTTGCATTCACAGGACAGCTGGCATCATTTGAGGACAAATCCATCTGGCAAGCAGCATGGCAACATGCATCAAGAACTATAAAGATGTTTCTAATTTTTATTCCCCATCCAGTTATCCTATGCTTGGAAATCTATCCCATGGATTTAATTCACAGGGATAAAAGCTATCTGCACGAACTTGTTCATTACAATGTCACCGTGTCAGATAGATACTAGGAGCTCAGGAAACAATCATGTATCGATCTAGCAGTGAAGGAACATGCTTTTGCTACAGGAACATTCCATATAGGATAACTCTATGATAATGGGATGTTTCCAAAAGTCATATGTGCAAAATGTGTCCCGCCACTTTATAATCAAAGAGCATATACAAATCATACAGCAGCCTCATTTGTATTTATAAGTGATCTTAAGCAAAATTTTTACAAGAAAAATAACGTAGGCATTGTTTAGCGGTTAATATAGAGCAGTGATTGATGGTTTTCAAACTTAAGTGTAGATCAGAATTACATGAAGAACCCTATACCCAGAGAGTCTGATTCAGTACGTTTGGAGTGGGGCCTGAGAATGTGCATTTTCGGGAAGTTTCTAGGAGATGCTGGTGCTGCTGCTCCCAGGACCTCACATTGAGAACCACTAATTTAGAGTAACTAGCCTTTGCCCATGGGATCATAATCATCACTAAGTATCTGGACTAGAAAATGAAAACCAAGACCTAAATTCCTAGAAGACACAAACTGTGTCTTACTCATCCACGTGACCCCATGTAGGGTCTAGGGAAATGCTTGTTGAATTGAGTTGCATCCATAGCAGCAATTTCAATAAACAGTGAAGAACTTCACTAAACTTTCTAGTTTCTTGCCATCCCCCGGAGGCAGACTGACAAGACCACCCAGTCACGGTAGTGTTGATTTGGGGCCATCTGGTTGGTACAGGCCCTCTGATCTGACCCTTGGAATATTTAAACTGCTGCTAAATCTGGGCAGTGGAGGGGGTGGTGAGTTCTGCTGTTACCCTTTTCTGTGCTTCTTAGATCCTGGACTCTCAGCAATAGAAGCTGAAAAATTGACTTGCTGGGCTGGGCTGAACTCCATTCATTTCCAACAGTGAAGAATGGGAAGGAGCAGCACCCATGAAGTCAAGAGGCTTGAGTCTATTGAATGGATGAACTACAATTGAAAAAATACTTCAATTAATTAATATATTTAAGCTTCTTTGTGTTTTCACAAATTGTGGGAATGCTACCCACATGTGTCCAAATTGCTCTGCAAAAGGGTTTTGTCATGGTTTAAAACTTTTTACTTCCTGTCATAAGGTTTCTTTACAGCTTTGCTGGTATTGGATGCTATTAATCTTTTTAGTGCTTTCTAGCTTGGGAAAACTATATTCATCGTTTTAAGTTGCATCGTTCTGACTCCTAAGTGTGGTTGAACAGATCTCATGTATTTCTTGTCTATTGGTATTTCTTCTTATGCATGTGCTTGTTCTAATATTTTACTTATTTTCTAGTGAGTTGCCTATCTTTCCCTTACTTACTCGTAACTAACTGTTTTTTCTGAACTATGAAAAGTAATTTATTATTGGTTGTATGTTCTCTCCATCTTTTGAATGCCTTTTAACATTTTTATGTTGTCCATGAGTATTCACATATTTAAAAATTTTTTGAAGTAGATTTTATTGATTATGCTATTACAGTTGTCCCAATTTTCCCCCTTTGACTCTCTCCACCTGGTTCCCTCCTTCCCTCCTGTGATCCACTCCCCTAGTTCATGTCCATGGGTTGTGCATGTAAGCTCTTTGGCTTCTCCATTGCCAATACTGCTCTTAACATCCCTCTGTCTGTTCTGTACCTACCAAATGATGCTTCTAAATCCTTTTTCCCCATCCTTCCCCTTCCTCTTCCCAGCTGGTAACCCTCCAAATGATCTCCATGTCTATGCTTCTATTCCTGTTCTAGTTGCTCACTTAGTTAGTTTTAGTTTTTGTTTTTAAATTCAGTTGTTGATAGCTGTGAGTTTGTTGTAATTTTACTGTTCATAGTTTTGTTTTCCTAAATAAGTCCCCTTAACATTTCATATAATAACAGCTTGGTGTTGATGAACTCCTTTAGCTTTACCTTATCTGGGAAGCTCTTATCTGTCCTTCAATTCTAATTGATAGCTTTGCTGGATAGAGTACTCTTGGTTATAGGTCCTTGGTTCTCATCACTGTGACTATTTTTTGCCAATCCCTTCTAGCCTGAAAAGTTTCCTTTGAGAATAAACTGATAGTCTTATGGGAACCCCTTTGTAGGTAACTCTCTGCCTTTCTCCTGCTGCTCTTAAGATTCTCTCCTTATCCCTAACCTTTGGCATTTCAATTATGAAGTGTTTTGGTGTGGATATTTTTGTCCCAACTTGTTTGGGACTCTCTGTGCTTCCTGGACTTATATGTCTATTTTCTTTGCCAATTTAGGAAATTTTTCTTTCATTATTTTTTCAAATAAGTTTTCAATTTCTTGCTCTGCCTCTTCTCCTTCTGGCAACCCTGTGATTCAGATGCTGGCACTTTTGGAGATGTCTCAGAGTCTTCTTAAACTCTCCCCATTTTAAAAATTCTTGTTTCTTCTTTTTGTTCTGGTTGAATGTTTATTTCTTTCTTATGTTCCAAATCATTGATTTGAATCCCGACTTTCTTCCCTTACTGTTGGTTTCCTGTAGACTTTTCTTTATTTCCCTTAATAGAGCCTTCATTTCTTCCCTTATGCTTTTGCTGTACTCAATGAGATCTTTGAGCTGTCTGACCACCAGTCATTTGAACTTTGCATCTTACAGGTTAACTATTTCCGCCTTGCTTAGTTCTTTTTCTGGGATTCTGTTTTGTTCCTTCCTTTGGGCCATATTTCTTTGTCTCCTGATTTTATGTCTGTGTACTAGGTAGAGCCACTTTGATTCCATTTTAGCACACCTGTAAAATCATGTGGGGCATAGCCTTAGGCATTTGCAGGGGCGGGGCAACCATGGTTCTGGGGATCAAAGAGAGGACAGTGCCACAGCTGGCTGACTTCTGGGAGCTTGCCTGGCCCCCATTTCCAGCCATTTCATCCACTCCCTGTTTGTGACTGGCACCCCTTGGGCCGCTGTCCTGGCTGCAGTTCCCAGGGTGAGTGGGTTTGTGCACAATCCCAGCTCTCCTGAAAAACCGGCAGCTTCCTCCACTGCCCCAGCCCCCACTGGGTCCACAGCCAGAAGTTATGAGGCTTTTTTTTTTCCTGGCATTGGAGCCCTGGGTTGTGTGTTCTCGCCTGGGGCTGGGCTCGCTGGCTCACAAGGTATCTCCCTGATCCTTATTCATCACCGGTGAATGTTGGGCTGCCTGTTTTGCCGGCCACCACCGCCTTTGCCTCGCAGCCACTCTGCCTCTGGCCACCAACTGCTGCCACATGGAGTCCCCTCCACCCTGACTGCCCATCTCCGACCCTTCTACCTGTCTGGATGAATATAGCTTCTTTGAATCCTTGGTTATTGGACTTAAGTATGATTCTGGGTATTATTTTATTTTTAAGTTAGTTACGTTGCTTCTTATGGTTGTGCAATGAGGTGTGGCATGTCTACCTACACCTCAATCTTGACCAGAAGCCCTCACATTTTTAAAATTCTTATACAGTCAAAGCTATTGCTTTTGTTTTTAGCTGCTGGGTTTTCTGTCCTACCCTGAACACTCATAGATTATATAAAGATACTTTGTTTTCTAACCTTAAATTTTATTTTTATATACGTTATTCTTGAATCTATCTGCAATGTATTTTTGCATGGTATAAGGTAGTAATCTAATGAATACCCATTTTCTACAATATCATGACTGTTCCCATTGATCTGAAATGCTACTTTTATAGTATTTTAAATTCCAATATACACATAACATTTTTGAATATTTTATTTTAGTGAGCCATATCTCTATTCATCAGCATATACTAACATATTTTTCCCTTAGCTTTTTTGCATTCATCAAGTTACCCCTTATTGCTATTTAAAAAAAATGTTTTGGCTTCTTTCATTCATTTTCTTTCATATGAAATTTAGAATTAGTCTGTCATGGTCCAGAAAAGTTTTTGTTAGAATCTTGATTAACTTTAAAAAATATTGTATACTTCCACTTGAAATGATGGTATATCTTCCTTTAATTAGGTTTTCTTTATTTTCTTCGTACAGTTCTTCAGTGTTTCTTGTTGGATTTTCCACTGTTTGGTGCTATTATAAATAGTGTCTTTTTTTAAACTTTCTAAATGATTATTACAGATGATTGGAGATAAAGTTAAATTTTGAGTGTTGATCTTATATAAGCCACATCTACTCTCATATTATTTCAGAAATTTCTTAATTTATTCCCCTAGGTTTTATGTAAACAATTATATTATCTGAAAATAATGATTATATGTCTTTTCCTTTCCCATATATATGTTTCTTTAAATTTTTTTCTTATTTGTTAGTACTGCTAGTAAAATATTTAATAGCTACAGTGATGGAATGTTTTCTGGTCTTTTTTGATTTAATAGGAATTGTTTTAGTATTTTATATCAATATGGTACTTTCTATAGGCTTCTACTATATATCCTTATAACCTTTGTTAAATTAAAGAAATCTCTGAGGGAAGAGGGATTCTTTTGGAAGGGAAGTTAGGCATGGGGGGGACTCTGGGTAGCCGAGGTCAGCAAGAAGGCACTGGGCATTGAAACTCCAAGGCAGTCATCTCAACTCTGGCTGCGGATTAGAACTATGGTACCTGGGGCTCTTTTGAAGTTACCATTGCCAAGGGTCTACTACACATCTTTTAATCAGAATACCTGAGGGGTTGAGCTTGGGTATTAATACTGTTCACAAAGCTCCTGAAATGACTCTCATGCGTGATCACTGTTGAGTACCCCACCAGGTACGGGGGAAGGAATGCCATGGAATGAGAAAACAGTGCAGGCACATGTGGAATATGTGGCCCCAGCTTGCTGTGTGTGATAAGCACACACTGCAGAGAGCAGGGGTCGAAGAGCAGAGTCTTCGCCCTTAAAGAAGGGCATGAGTCTCGTGCCTAAAGACGGGCATGATTCCTGTGGCTGGGGTGTTGCCTAGAGAAGGTAAAATGTATAAAGACTGGCAAAAAGTGGAAAGGACATTAATGGCGAGTGTGGTAGAAATGCAGATCCTCGTGGTCTTAAAAAAATAAAGAAATTTCCTCTTCTTCCTTTCCTAAGGTTTTTTCCTTTTTAACTTGGGATACATATGGAAATTTACTAAATCCTTTTAAAAGTCTATTAAAACTCTTATTTTTCCTTTGATCGGTTATTGTAGAGAATTTTGTGAATATATTCTACATAGAATATAGAATGAATTCTACTTGGTCATAACATTATTCCCCTAATATTCTGCTGGATTCCATTTTCAGATACTCTTTATATCACTTTATAAATGAAATTGGCCTTTGAACTATTAATCACACATTGATTGGTCCAAGCCCCCCCACCCCCATGCAATTTGTGTTCATTCAGTCTGCGTAGAGGTTCTTGTGTTCTGTTCTCTTTACAGTTTTTTTCTCTTATTTTCAAGGGATTACTCAAAATTTCTAGTCACTAATGAGACTTCCCTCTATTTTCCAGTGTTCATTGGGTTTGTCCTTGTTATATTAAAAAAAACATTGGGGTTGGAGGTTCCACAATCATCTGTGTTCAGTCTATCACCTTGCCCCACTTCCAATGTACTGTATTTTGCTGTGTATAATGCACTCCTTTGTATAGTGCACACCCATGTTTTAGGCCCAAACTTTCAGAAAAAAATCTTTTGTTTTAATCGTTTGATTCAATTATTTACTTATTTATATTTAGAAACAAAGCTGATGATCATATACCAGGGTGTTATTTTGCATATGGGTATCATGATTGCTTCCTAGAGTTACACTTTTAATGCATAAATGTAAATGAAAGAATACAAAACATTTATATAGATACAGAATTACTATTACCATGTATAATGCACATCCTTATTTTTCCCTCAATTTGGGCAAAAATGTGTGCATTATACATGACAAACATGGTTGCTGCTGTAAGTATGAAAAAATTGAATGCCTATTTTGTAACTTCCTGCTGTATTAAATTCTCTTTTTCAGACTAATAGACTCTTATTAATTGTTTCAAGTTTTTTAGGTAAACAATGACATTACATGCAAACAAGAATTTTATCTCCTTAGTAAAAGCTACATGTTACTTTTCTTTTCTTTGTCTTATTTCATTGACCAGCAATTCCCGACTATGTCAAATGCTCATGGTAAGAGAGGACATCTTTATCTAATTTCTGATGTTGCTAAGACCCCTATTTTCACTGTGCACATAAATATTTGCTATTGGTTTCATATAGACATTTTTTATCTTATTTGGGTTATATATCTTTGTTTCTTCTATTTCTAGATTACTAAGCTATTTTTTTAAAATTAAACATCGATGTTGAATTTTAATCAAATTTTTTGACCATTTTTCAGAAGGTCAATGTTTTCCCCCTTGAGTTGATGAAATAAACACATTTCCTAATTGAGAGCAGTCGCTGTCATTCTTTTCTCCTGGGTATTCCGTATTGCAGAGCAGGCTGGTCATCAAGACCCTGACGAGTGATAGGTCGGATGTCTCCTTTCACTGGAGATGGCAAGATGGATGGACTGAAGTATGCTTTGCTAGTCGTGTGTGTGTGTGTTTTCTTTTTGTCATGGCAATAAATTATCATCACTCTCCCCAAACCTAACCTATCCCCAAAGAGAACAGGAGAACAAGGGCCTGCAGAGTCAGCTTCCTGGCCAGGGTGTGGGTACATGCTGTAGCCATTGAGCAAGATGAAGCCAGCAGGCTAGAAAATTATGAACCTGGCTGTTTACCAGCGAAGTAACCAGGTGCAGACATCACAGGTTTTCTCCTTGCCAGTTCAATCTGCCAAAAGGGCATGTAAGGACTGAGTTCATTAAGATTTTCTCTAATGCTGCTTCTGTTTCCCCCTCCTCATTTTGTTTAGTTTTTGATTAGGGGATTTAATTCTGCAACGCTTCATATTTAGCAGTTTTCCGTAATGCCAAACTTTTAGAACTAAGTCTTGGGATTTCTAACAGCTATGGGTAAATGCTGTTCTTGTGAACCATGTTCAGCAACTGTGCCCAATTATCTCCTGTGCTCACAATTATTTCCACAAGGTACACCCTGAACCTCTCTAAATACAAAGCTAATGAATTATGTGTGGGGGGAAATTTTTTTAAAGTATTCCATAAAGTCATGAAAAGTGAGCCATCTTTCCATGAGAATGTGATTGTAAAGACCTTTCTTTGTGTTTAATTATAGGGTAAGAAGACAGGCGAAACATTTTAAGGTCTTAATGATGAGCCTGTAGGCTAGATTCCCAAACTGTGAGAGTATTTAAGGTGCTCTCACTACCCAAAAATATGCTCAGTGAAGGGAGATCTAGGAAAGTCTAAGATGCCCCCTAGGCTGCAGCACCTGTGCTAATCAAACCAGTGAAGGGTCTCGTTGCCTGCTCTGCCACAGCTCCTTCCTCGGAGGAGAAGCTTTGCATAGGCAGTGGTCACAGCTATTATGTTATTGTCCTCATTACCATGGCCTTGTCACACATACACATGACAGGCTGGACGGGCACCTAAGGTAACCTTTGCTGGAAGTGTTTTGGGATGAATCACATTGCCCTCTCAGTAAGGCCGAATTGGCTGCACAGAGACTGTGCCCGTTAGGGACTGGACATGAAGATCGCAGGTTAAATTAGGGCAAGGGAGGTCTTCAGAAGCCAAGTACAAGTTAAAATTATGAGGGAGGAAAGACTGAGGAAACAGGGGCCAGTGAATGGCAAAAGGAGAAGGAGAGAAGAGGGGTGCTAAGGAAAGCAGATAAGCCCTAAGAAATGAAGTGACCTTGGCTCCTGGTAGTTCCTTAGCTCTAGTTCTCAGCAAGGCACCAGGATATAGTACAATTTCCTGCTCTTGGGTTTTTGTAAGATCCTGATGAATTCTCATCCTACCTGCCCTTTCTGTGTATTAGCTTGAGAGTTCTTGCTATCGAAGGCCCTGGCCCAAAACACTGACAATATGGGAAGTCCATGTTTAGGTAGATAGTGGAATCTAATTTGTCTACCTCATAGAAAATCTGTAGGATTGGAGAATGAACTTTTTAGTGCAGGCCAGGAATGCCCAGGGCCGGAGGACGTAAGGTTCACTGGCAGGTCTGGGATTTCATTGCACTCCAACTCACAAGGCCTAGCGGTCTGCCCCCTCAGGGACTGCTCATCTGATGCTTTCAAGTCATGAGGGAGTATTTGCAAATGACGCTGGGTGGACTATTGACCCACTTTCACCATTTACACCCGCAGGGTTGTTCATGGTGACAATGCCACTCTTCGTGTTGATGAACAAAAAGCAACAGAACAAAAGGTGAAAATTAATTGTAGGGAGTGAACATATTAGGAGAATATATCTAACTTCAGCTTCATGGAGAAAGAGAAGGTTTGAATGTAATACAAGTTTGAATCAGGAATTGTCCAAGCACTCCAGGACTTCTACGGAGTCTGGAGCCATCCTTCAAGGCCCAATTCACAGAGCAGCATTGCTTGGAGCTGGAGCTTGAGGGATGATTAGGATTATGCAGACTTGAGAGGAATGGCATCCTTTCTGGAGAAAATAGTGTAATGGAAGATGTGGAAAGGGTCAAGTATGCTGTGTATACAGAAAACTAACAACTACTCATTTCAATTGGGGTGCTAAGCATACAGGAAGATAAATGGAGACTAAATCCCAAAATGCCCCCTACACAGGCAAAGTGAGTTTCATTAATGAGAGAGTGAGTCATCAGCAGTACTTAGGAATATTAACTTGGATGCAATGTGTTGTGAAAATTGGAGTAAGGGGAGAGCAAAAGTCAGGAGACCTAGTGAAAGATAATAAGGGACAGTGTCATTTTTAAAAAAGGTGAACAAGAAGAGAGCAAACGAGAAAAAAGTTACAGATGAATGGCTCAAATGGGCCCTGAAACGAAGCAGTCTGAGTCACTCTAGGATGCTGCTTGCTTGTGTTTTTGTAAGGATGCAGAACCTCTTAGGAAAGTGGGGAATGCTAGAGGAGGGGGAGGGGCTGGGGAAGAGGGGAAAATAACGGGGGAGGGGAGGCCATTCTTGAATCACTCTAAGAAGCTTCAAAGACTCAACTGATGAGTTAACACACCCTGTCTCACTTAGGGAAAGACTCAGAAAGACACACTTATGTCATGGCGAAATTAGACTGAACGTTTCATGTCTGCACTGCGGGAAGTGTGTCGGTCTATGTCTGCAACGTATATGTCACTAAATTCTTCAATGTGTTTGTAATTTGACGAAAATGTTAAAAAAAAAAACAGTCTTCCCCCCACCCCCAAGAGAATTAAGCTCTACTGTGATCTATAGCCTTAGCTTTTTATTTCATTGTGGTAGTTTTCAAATCACTTAAAAGTTTCCCACGTATAATCAATTTATGATTCCAAATTAGAAAAATCGAAGACCTTCTGTCTTAGCACATTGCATTTCTGATAAGACATTTTTTCCACAATGACATTTGAAGGATCTCTGGAGACGACCAGTGGGACAGTAATATTGAGTGAATGTAGAGTTTTAATTAAAGTTTTATTTCTTTGCAAGTGGGTAATGTGGAAAAAAAAAGCCATCAACAAAGGAAATAATTGTTCTGAAGAATTACATCTGCACTGCATTCTCTGTTAAAAATTTCTTATTAAAAATGTGTTTCTTAAAAGTAACTCAAAGCAGCTGATGAAATAAAGAGCACGGAAAGTTTCAAATCCCAGTGCAAATTTAGATTCACCAAGGGTCACTTGCCAGAGACTTGACTCAATGGCAAAAGAGCTTTCCACCATTTCTCACATCCCTTAACTGGGCTTCATACTTAAGTCCTGATGCCTGCAGTTTTATTTCCAATGCTGGGTATTTTCCACTTAAATACTTCCTTTTCATAATACTTCTAGTGTCTCTGGAGTATTATTACTGTTTGATTTTTCCGTTTAATAATGACTCTGACTGTTGTGTTTCTTTATTTTAAGAGAGTGGATAAAGAAAGATTAAGCCACAGACAACATTCCTAAAAAGGAGACCATCCTGGAAACCATCTCAGGGTGTTTGAGCCGCCATCAAAGACTAGTGTGCGAGAAATGGTAGTTATCGAGATTATTCCCAAACATCCGCCAGCTTTGTTCAAACCACGGAGATCAGACCTGCTGAGAGGCCACTGGGGCAAATCTTACATGAGATCATTGAAATATATGCCCATGTCCTTGAAGCTGATGCTACTGGTGAAAGGGAAAGGAATGAATAGCCAGAAGAAAAGAGGCCAAAACTCAGAATCAGGCTCATACTCACTAGAAGAGGAAAAGGCTCATCGATGGATTTAATGAGCACCTATTATGCATGAGGACATTGTCAAATACTATGGGAATTCCCCCATCTTGAAGACACTTACAGTCTATTGAAGAGACCAAGCAAATATCATCTCCCCGTAATCTCTCTAAATGGAGAGATTCTTTCCCATTAGGGAACATCATGGTTTCCTTTTGTTCTTTTCTTTTTTTCACTTTTAGAACATTTTCTATATGTGTAATCATTCATTTTTTTGTTTACCTATTTCTTTCTATTCCTGTGCACTCCCCCAACCTCTTCACTGAGCTGTAAGAACAATAAATGCAGGGGCTGTAGTAGTTTTGCTTATTGGGGTATATCCAGTAGCTAACATGGTACCTGGCAGAGTAGGTACTCGATAAATATTTCTTGAGTGAATGAATAAATAGATGAATGAATGAATAAAAAATTGACAAGATGGACTGGGGAAAGTCTGAAATGATAGCAGAATGAATTGCAGACACAGCTGTTACAGAACACACAAGGGCGGGGGGGCCTGGGACGATATACTATTATTAAAAGAAGACCCCAGTCCGTTATGTCCCCCGCCCTAGGAAAGACGTCTCTCAATGCCAGAGATTCGTGAAAAGGAAAGAAAATGTTTATTTAATGCTATACTAACTTAAAGTAGTGACCTAATGTCTTTATCAAAAAAACCCTAAAGTCCCTAAAAACACCCACAAACACACAGTCCTTCCTTCCTTCCCCCTTTGCCCAGTCCAGAGTACCGTATCTCAGGAAAGGAAATAGAAGTCCATGGCTTAGGTAGTCTTCTGGTTCTTCCCAGTTAGAACTCCATCTTGACTGGGAGACCTCCCTGGATTCCCGGCACCCTCGGCTGAGTCACCAGGATCTCTGCTAAAACCAGGTGGTGGTTCCCCCTTCTAAAGCTGTGGGGGTCCCCACTCTGCCAGGCACGTGGTCCTCTCTCTCAGGGCTGCAGGAAGGGAGAGTCCCCACTCTGCCAAAACTGCATGGTTCTCTCCTCCAGGGCTGCCGCGTGGTTCTCCCTCTCTCAGGGCTGCAGGAGTCTCCACTCCGTCAAGGCCGCGTGGTTTCTCTTCTCGATGGCTGCCGTGTCCGTGTTTAAATCCCCCGCGCCAATCTTCTTCTGCAGCCCCATTTCCGACTCCTCCTACACTTGGGCACACTTGCCCTCAATCTGCTGTCTTCTCCAGCTTTTCTGGTCACCATCCAGACACCAGTCTGGGCAGGTGTCACCCCATGTCATGGAGCCAATCTTCTCCCAGCTCCCACGCAGGTGCTGTAACTCAGGGGACCTACCTCCCAGGTCCCATCTTGGGGGGGAGGTCCCTTTCCATCCCCCTGGCCTTGAGCATGGCCATAGCTATTTAGCATATTTAAGTGACCAGCCAAAGGCTATAGGTATGCTAAATGACCATGCCATGGATTAGCTGCAAAGCTGCCCTGCATGTTCTTGCTCTGTGTGTCCCTTCCCCCAACTCATACCTGTGGGGGAAGGGGTGAAGGCACCTTAAAATCTCCTGGACACCTTGAGTTCTGGACCCCATTTCAAATGCCTAATTGGGGTCCCCCCTCTTGGCTGCACCCTGTAACACAGCTAGAGAGAGCTTGTCAAAGCCGTGTTTGACAGGGAGGAGCCACTTTATTTGCTGGAATCGACTCCAATTGCAGGTGGGGGTGTGTTCCCGAAAGGTCTTCTAGTTGAGCACCTTGGAAACAGTAAAGGAATCAACGGGGATGACTGACATGCTATTACAAAAGAACTTCCTATATTTTAGTCTACATTAACGTTACCATTATATACTCAGAGGCTGAAATTTCGGTGATGAAGACCACTTCCTCCTCCCTGAGGAGGCGCTGAGAAGCACTGTCCAGTGAGGCTCCCCCAGATTCCTCCACTTTTGGCTTCTGCTGACCTCCTCTGAGTCTGACGCTGGTCCTTCACATACTCTTCCTGCCTGGGAATCAGTCACTTCCCTGTTTCAGGGTCTTTATTACTATTTGCAGATTATTCTCAGTCTCTGAAAATGTGTTTGCTCAAATTTCACTTTAAATACAGCCTGTATCATTTGGTATTTATAGAAATTTTACTTCCCTCTACTATCCATTGCAAAAAGAGCCTCCTGCCTATTACAATTCTGTATCTGCATTCGTGGCCTCAGCAATGATAAGAACAATATCAACGGTAAAAATAACATGGCTACTGCTTATTTAGTACTTCATGTGTGGCAGGCATTGTGCTAATTTGTTTAAGTGAGTCATTTAATCTTTGCCATTGACAAGGAAGCTCGGGCATACAGAATGTACTAAATAAAATGGCACTAAATGTACTAAATCAAGTGGTGTAACTGCTGCAATATGCAAAGCCTTCTTTTTTGCTCATGTTACTGTCCTTGTAGTTTGGTCGTCAAGGGTGTTGACTACACACAGCTGCTTAGGGATTCAGGCTCCTTCCTCTAGGGAGTCAGAATCCTACCTTAGGGCCTCTGAATCTGGTGGCAGCTGATAAGAGAAAGGAGAGAAGATGTGGAGGCTCAAACAGAAGGGTTTAGAGTCCAGACCTAGAAGTGGCAGATCCCTTCTGCTCAAATTCCATGGGCTAGAAATCAATGACGTGGCCCCATCTGAATGCAAAGGGGCTGGGAAATGTTGTGTTGTTATAGACCCAAGAAGAAGAGAAAATGGTTTGAGCAAGTATCTTGCTGGTTTCTGGCATATGGAGCTTAAGTGACTTACTGTCTTAAGTGACTTATAAGACAATAAATAAGTGTAGATCTGGGACTCAAAGCCATGTCGGTTGGACATGATGGCCAAGCTGTTAACCATATGTTTCTATTTTATTCTTTTTACCCATCAATTTTTGTTTCTGTTTATGTATATTGCCCTATAGCCGCACCATGAAGGGAAGGTGATTACCTGCTCTTTGTTAGCAAGGCTCAACCACCTGATTAAGGACTAGGCTGAAAATCAATTATTCCAAGGGAAAATGGATGCTAAGTCACTTCCTCCGTGAAGGCTAAAACCTCCCTGTTTATGTCAGTAGCTCAGGGGTGCTGTTCCTGCTTAACCAGTCCCTGACAGATATCATGAGGCCACGTTAGACTAGGGTCCTGGGAGCTTGCCTGGTGGCCAGCCTGCTTATGCACTTGGCTGAAGCACAGGTGTAGTCTCCCGTTGCTGCACAGGGAGGGCCTTACACCTGTGTGATGGGTATGACTTTACTTTCCAAGCTCATGTGTGCGACATATCTACTTTAAAGTATTTCTTTAGCTCTGGCTGGTGTAGCTCAGTGGATTGAGGGGCGGCCTGAGAATTTAAAGATCGCTGGTTCAATTCCCGGTCAGGGCACATGCCTGGCTTGCGGGCCAGGTCCCCAGTTGGGGGCATATAAGAGGCAACCAGTTAATATTTCTCTCATCAATGTTTCTCTCCCTCTTTTTTTCCCCCCCTTCTCTCTCTCTAGAAATAAAGAAATAAAATCTTTAACAAAAAAAATAAAATAATAAAATAATTCTTTAACTCGAATCACTGTACTTCATTAATCCTAACACATACCTTTTCGTACATTAACATGTCTGAAATTGAGATCTTATAATGGATGGCATCTTGGAATTGCTATTGGCCAGGGGACAGAACTGATATGGTCGGCGTTGCCTATGCATGTTCCGACTTGGTCACAGGTATTTATATGACCGTCCTTCAGTTGGTCATATGCATTGTTGGCATCACCCAAGTCGAGTTGAGTGGCTGTTTGAAATGTTTTCGAAAAGATCATCCTGAGTTTCAGTGTTGAAATGAAACAAAAAGTTAACGAAAAGGTTGGAAACAGAACAGTGGGATGTAAATATGATATTAGTGAAGCAAATATATTTTTTGAGAAGTGACCGCAAAGTAACTACCTCATATAGGGTCATAGAGGTTGATTACCAGTATATGAAAATGATACATTTTGTTACTGAATTGTGTAAAAAGATGTTGCCTTTTAGTATATGCCAAGGAAGAATGCACTCACATTAAACCCTTTAGAATGGGTGGCAATATCTTGGAAGAAAACCTAGAGCCATTAGTGGGGACTCTTGTAAGAAATGTTCCATCATCAGTACAGATTACAACCCTGTGCAGAAAAATATGAACATTGATTCAGAAGAGTTAGACTCTGAAAAGTGAAGATAATTTCAGGACTTTCTTAACCAATGCATTTCCCTTTTGCACATACACAAGACTGATATATGAAAGTCTAGAAGAGCTTTTTCAGCAAGTATAAAATAAAAATTCTAAGTGATGAGAAAGCATTGTTTCATAGATTAATTCACATTTTTCCTTCTTAGTGGCTCTAGAAGTTGATGCATTTTACAATTGATGGCTTCTTAGTATCAGTGAAATAGCTACTTTCTCATCTGAGCTCCCATTCCTTTGGGTAATAACATCCCTCCCTCCCAGCCCTGTCACCATGATTACATTGCATTTCCTGGGACTTACCTGTGGTCACCATTTAGACTGTGGGCAGTGCATTGCTGAGCTTCATTTCCTATCTGTGCTGGCAGCCACCGAGATGTCCATTCCATTGGATCTTTGTCATCAGGCC
Source organism: Phyllostomus discolor (assembly GCF_004126475.2). Lineage (NCBI taxonomy): Eukaryota > Metazoa > Chordata > Mammalia > Chiroptera > Phyllostomidae > Phyllostomus > Phyllostomus discolor. Next base: position 143,002,521 of record NC_040907.2, read on the forward strand.
ACACAGATCATTGCTGTGTCCTTTTTGTTTGCATTTTAAGGCTCTTTCAGAGCTGGATGGCTCTTTTTGCGAGTTCAGGAGGGCTTGGGGTGCACCACACTTTCCTGGGTGTAAAAGCTCTTTGAGGCTGGTAAGGCCTTGGGCTATTCAGCGGGCTCTCTGGAGTGAACGGTATTCTACCCTCACACATTTTGCTGGGTGGCTGGGTGCTGGGTAGAATCCGCTCCTCCTGAGCTAGTCTTAGGCATGAAGGAACCCAAAGTCTCTTCTGTTACCACTTTGGAATGGGAAACCCAGGAGCTGCTTTAAGCTGGTTGCGTCTGCGATGCACTTTATTTGCTCTGGCATCTTGCAGCCGCCCCGCCTGTACTTGGGAAAGGGGCACATATACCCTGAAGTCTGTGTAGGGCTTGTGGCCTTTCCCTTCCCATTCCTTCAGAGTCAGGGCAGGTGGCCAGGCTGCAGGACCCACTGCTGGGGTGCCACCAGCATCCAAGCTCTCCTAACTTCCTCTCCAGCTCTGCCCTTCATCCTAGTCTCGGCAACACTCTCTAATCCTGACAGCCAGCAAGCCTCTCTCTTACTTCATGCTCCCAATTCTCTCAGCTCCTCAGAAGCTCTGGGCTCTAAAACTGAGGCCAAGAACATTACCCCAGTTTCCGAACACGTGCCTCAGAGCACACAGCTGACCGAATGGCAGAAAAGTTTGGTGAACAGAAAGACAAGAAAATCCCATTGGCTAGCATTTCAAAATATTATCCTAACGCAAGTTCTCACTGTGGTTACACTTGCACTCTTATTTCACCGTATTCTCTGAGGTGCATTTCTTACATTTCTGGGTTTCTTCTCGGCCATCACAGTAGCCTGGTGCCTGATATGTATGATCCCTCAGCTTTATTTTTCTCAATCACCTCTGAAACCAAGGTGAAGTGATAGTCAACTCTCTTTCTCCCCCTTTATTTTTATTTATAATGAAAATTTACAATTTTGTTGCATTATAGAAAGCCAATAACATGCAGGCAGATTAGAAGGAAAAAAGAATGCATAATCTCATTACTTTGAGATTGCCATTGGTTGGTGAAAGAGTTAGTTTTCTTCTTCTGGTTGATTTTTACTGCTTACTTAGCATGTGTATATTTTTGGTAGTTAACATTGCATCAGACATAAGACCATATATCTTGCTTCGTTCATTCCACACTATGACTAGTATTTTTCCTTACTATTATAAAGTCTTCAGAAACATTAGTTAAATGTGGCAGTTTACACAACCATTTCCCTTAGTGTTTAGCATTTAGCTTATTCCCATTGCTGTTATAAATAAATAATAGCATGGTATCTTCATATATGAAGATTTTCCTACATTTCTGATTATTTTCTTGAGATAGACTCCCAGAATTGGAATCACTAGAAAGACTCCAATTTTAAAAACAAGCTGTTTTTTTTTAGACCTCACATAGTATCTTCTCTCTGAAGATAGAAAGTCTTTTTTACCTGGATGCCCTATATCATATCAGGCTGTACTTGAGGTTTCTAGTAGAAAAAAAATCAGGTTGCTACTGTTGCAAGAACATTGTATATCTTCACGATAGTCAAATGGATGGTACAAAAAAATGTAAAGCCAAAAGCTTTTTCTGTTCTTTCTCCACATATCAGCCGTTACATTAACGCTTATCTGTGGGCAGTATATCCTGTTTGGCAGGGAGTTTTCCAAGCTGTTTTCTGTCATCTCCAGCTTCTATGGATCTTGATGGCTTTTTCTGGCCTCATTACAACAACTTGGCATTTACATGTAGGAGGAGATGTACTGTGCCTACAAGTGCAAAGTCTGACTTAGTTACTTCTAAAGTTTTACTATTTTTGTTATCCTGAACTGTTGATAGACAACCCATGGCATTAGAACCAGAGGATTATGTTGAACATAAAAGTGACACTAGAAGTTATGTGGTGGATTTAGTTTTAAACAGACGCCCAAAGCTGATATATTCAACGCATTGTCTTCTCTAGGGAGCTACTGCAGGCAGCTGAGCACTTGCTCCAACGATGTATCATCACCTCCTGATGCTTCAAGGCCTCCTCTGTTGAAACTGCTATCAGAGTCTCCGGCGCATCTTTTTGGATATCCTCAATAAAAAAAAAACTTAGCCCTCCGAGGAAGAAATGGATCTTTTGAGCTTTTCAGTGGTTTTCAGAATCCCATTTGAGCAGACAGAGGGGTGAGTGGGCAAAATGGACAAGATTAATAAAAATAAAACACCAATGTCCTATTATAAAGCAGTGAGGCTTGCTTTATAATAGGACAATTTTTTTTCTGTGACTAGTAAACACCACAGTATGTGAAGACAATTCTTCAAGAGAAAGGAGATACATTTTAAGCCTCAGTAGCATCCTTGGGACACACGAATAAACTGTGTTGATGGCCAGGTTGAGGCACTATGTATGTGAATGTGTGCACATGCATTTTTAACCTAGATCATTTTTACTAGTGATATCCTTTCAAAATATGTACATATTTTTTCAGAAAAGTCAAGTCTGAGATAAAGAAGAAAAATAAAATCTATTCATTGAAAAGTCAAGATTAATTCCAACACTCTAGGAAGGACTCTGCCTCTTTTAAAATAATGTCATCTTATTCACTTAAAATAAGCAGTACAGACTCGTTATAGAGAATTTGGGAAATCCAGGAATTTCATTACCTGGAGATATTCCCTCCTCCTATTTTGATGTAAAATATCTGAGATTGGGCTCCTAGAAACAGACTCTGAGAGCAGAGCTGCAGGCCGAATTTTTGTGGGGTGAGTTCTGGCTGGAGAGACCCTTTAGGACAGCGAGGGGGACGTGCCAGGGAGAATCAGGCTGTAAATGCGGCTGCCACTGACACTTCGCTGATGGCGGGGGGAGCCGGAGTGGGGGTGGCTTTCACAGTGGTTCCAAATGAGAGTAAGTGGGTAGGCCTTTGTATCCCTTCATCAGCAAGTCACTGGCTCCCTGGAGGGGGCTAATTTTGGATGAGTCTGTTTCCTGGGCCGAAAACAATTCCCAGTGAGGGGTGCAGCTGTGAGCTATCAACGGCGATATTCACAGCAGCTGGGGGAGGGATAAGCGTTCCAAAGGCGGGATTTGGGTAAAGACTGCGTTATCCATCACAATGTCGTGTCAAAATTGGGATCGCACACACAAATTCACAACCTATCTTTTCACTTAACATTATTTGCTGAATTTCCCCTCTTCATTAACTTCTTTTTGAAAACATTTTAAATAGCTCCCTATTTTATCATATGGAAATACCATTTATTTAACCATTCTTATTATTGAACATTTAACTTTTGACAAATTTTCGCTATCATAAATAATATTGTGATGAACATCTTTGTTTTCATCATACATGTGGTATAATAAAAAAGCCTACAATTGAGTGCTTATTATCGATGAGCTCAGGTTAACATTTTTCTTGCCTTCCTTATGGAGTTTTTATGAGGAATGAATGAGAAAGTGTTTGTAAAGAGTGCTTCGTTTAATAGCTCATTCAATCCTTTTAACAACTCCATGATGCAAAGACTATCGTCATCTCTATTTTGCAGATGAAAAACCCCAAGACCCAGAGAGGTTAAGTGGCTCATGTTCCACAATTGGTGAGCATTGGAACACGGGTGCTATAAATCCAGAGATTAAACAATATATTATACTCCTCCTCTCAGCCTGCTTTTCTGGAGATTTAGGAAAATTCAGAGGTCAAAGGGCTGGGCTTACTCTAAAGCTCATGGTAAGAACTGCCAGATTATGTCACAGAAGCAGTGAGCGTTTCTACCAGCAGAGTATGAGGTTTTCATTTACCACAGCCAACTATGGAGAACCCATATGCTTAATTAGAACCATGATAAAGAACAAGTAATCTATTTCCTTGTCTTCCATCAGGCATTATGAACATTGATTATTCTTAGGCCAAAGGCTCTCCTTTTGTTTTTTAGCATGCTCCATTCTTTCAAGATTATCTTTTGTGTTGACTAAAATGTACCACCTGCATTTCAGAGAAGGATTTTTTTGTTTGTGGAATGAAAGCATGAATGAGGGCAGGGAAAGGGCAGGGACCGGCAGCCTTGTACTGACTCTATTGGGAGCTGTGTAAAGGAGGTCAGTAAAAACCTTGCGGAATGAAGTCCTCCAAGAAACAGGGAAGTAATGATTGATTGATTGATTTTTCGAGAGAGAGAGAGAGAGGAAAGGAGGGAGAAAAATCAATTTGTTGTTCCACTTATTTATGTATTCCTTTGTTGATTCTTGTATGTGCTCCGACCTGGGATCGGACCCATAACTTTGGCGTATCAAGATGATGCTCTAACCATCTGAGTTACGGCCAGGGCTGGGAAGCAATTTTTGACAATTGGAAGTCTTTTCAAAAATTCTTTAGTAGGGTCTTTCTTACCCTCGGTTAAATTGCATATTTAATAAACAATTACTGAACAACTGCCTTACCTGCCAGACTCTGTAATCTGCTTGGAAACATTGGCTTTCAGTGTGGGAATGAACCGTCCAGTCATCTGGGCCCATGGTGCATTTCAAGGAGGAGGAGTTTGAAGCCACTGCTGCCCCTTCAAGGACATTTCTGGCTTCTGGAGGTGGGGCTGCTGCAGCTGGAGTTTCTGCTATTCTTCACTCGTAGTCAGAAGAGCCCTTCAGAAATGTCTTTGAAGGCACCCAAAGTTATTTTGAATTATTTTAGCATTAACTTAGAGTGTCCTTAGTTTCAAATTGCTCAATGTATAATTTATTTCTGAATACTGAAGGACTTTTTTTGAAAAACAAGGTTTTCACTCAATTTTGACCTTTGGCACTATATTGAACTTCTCCAAGTTCATGTTCTTACCATCCCCTCTCCCACATAATTTGTTGGGAGGTTTAAATGAGCCAAAGAATGTAACATTCTTAAATACTTCCATAGAGTAAGCAATCAATAAATGTTGGCCTCAATAACCTCATCTAAAAAATACACATTATTCTTTACTGTATACTCACTACATAGCATGTTAGTGGAGGTCAAATGAGGTAATTGGTGTGAAGCAACTAGCACAGCACTTGGCACAGAGCTATGATCACCTTCATACCTGTTAACATGCTTAAGCCAGTAGTTTAATTGCTTGGAGGAATGGATCCTACCGCATGGAGAGCATCATGCTAAGTGAAATAAGCAAGTCAGACAAAGACAACTACCATATGATTTCACTCATGTGGAATCTAATGAGCAAAGTGAACCAACAAGCAAAGCAGTGACAGATCAGAGATAGTAAGCAGGCTGATAGCTGTGGGGAGGGGGAGGGAATGAGGTCAGGAGGGTGAAAGGATTGAGCAAAAAATAAAAAGAAAGAAGAAAAACTCACAGACAGGGACAGTAATGTGGTGACTGCTGGGTGGTGGGTAGAGGAAGGAGGGGGAGGGGATAGAGGGGATAATGGTGATGGCCGGAGACTTGACTTGGGGTGGTGAACACACAGTACAGTGTACAGATGATGTGTTGTAGAATTATGCTACTGAAACCTGAATGATTTTGCTAACCAGTGTCACCCCAATACATTTAATAAAAAAGGGAATGGATCCTATGCACTTGATTAACATCCAGTCCTTTTGAATGTAGGTAAAGGATAGACTCTATACAGAAAGAGTATAACATTTAGATTTATAGCTGAAGTATTAATTTCACCCCACTTATGTTTAATTTGATGTTTTTCTCAAGTGTTTGTTTAAAATTTCTTCTTTGTCACCCTGGCTGGCGTAGCTCAGTGGATTGAGCACGGGCTGCGAACCAAAGTGTCGCAGGTTTGATTCCCAGCCAGGGTACATGCCTGGGTTGCAGGCCATGACCCCCAGCAACCGCACATTGATCATTGATGTTTCTCTCTCTCTGTCTCTGTCTCTCTCTTCCCCTCCCTCCCTCCCTTCCCTCTCTAAAAAATAAATAAATAAAATCTTTAAAATTTCTTCTTTGTCTTTCTCACACTCTGCATTATTTTCTCTTGACAATAACTAAAGTGTGCTCTTCTTAATCACTTAGTTTGAAGTATAATTTGTGCAAATGTTGAGTAGTTGAAATTACCGTCAGTAGGCCACATGGTCTTCTAGTTGTTAAATCTGATGGGTCTGCCCTCCTGGCAGCCTATGGCAGAGTTCCCAGGGCCTTGGGGACAGACACTACTCCCTCCTGTTTTCCTGTTTTCCTTGTGCTCAAATCCTTCAGGGTCTCTTCCTTTGCCTACCACCTAAGTTCTGATGTTCCCATGAGTTTCTTGTGCTATCATCTTTCATCACTTCCCATTCTTTCTGAGTAGTCCTCTCTCCTCCTATGATGGCTTCATCATTATTGTATTGAGTCCCAAATGCGTATCTCTGACCTAGATTGCTCGTCAGTGTCCAGAGGCTGAACACCTGTCCTTGGAGAGGCTGCCAGTGAGTCAAGCTCAGTGTGCGGAAAACAGGGCCCACCATCACTTTCCCCCACACCAGCTCCAACTAACCCTTGACCACTGTGTGACCACTGTGCAAAAAGTATCAGTGAAAATGGCACAGCAGAGTGGATAAATTAAGTATTTTGCCTTTTCTAAGTAAAACTTGTCTCACTTTTCAAATGGCACCTTCCTATGAAGATTTTCAACCCATCATTCCCTTTTCTGTACTATCTGTGCATTATTATAATTTATTATAATTATAATCTGTGCATATATTACATTTTATTCCATTGCTATGCTCATTTATTTATTTATTTTTAAATTTAATTTTAATCGTTGTTCAAGTACAGTTTTCTGCTTTTTACTTCCATCCCAGTCCATGTACCCACCCATCCCCACCTCCCTCCCATTTCCACCCCACCATGCTCATTTATGTTTCTTTTCTTCTAGACCAGGGGTCAGTAAAAATTTTTGGTAAAAAGCTAGAAAGTAAATATTTTAGACTCTGCCGGCCATATGGTCTCTGTTATAACCATTCAACTCTGTGGTTATAGTGTGAAATTGGCCACAGACAAAACATCAGCGAGTGAGTGTGGCTGCATCTCAATAAAACTTTGTTGACCAAAATGGACAGTGGGCTAGATTTGTCCTACCAGCCACGGTTTGCTGCCTTGATAAAGACTATGGATTCTTACAAAGATTATGTAATTAGAATTTAGAGTTTAGGGACCTTTTTACCTGCTGCGTGCTGTAAGAGGCCTCAGGATTCCAAGTCAAACGAGACTCAGTCCCTGACTGTAAGGAGCACGCATGGAAACTGAACACACGCTGCCACGGAGGTGCGGACTGGTCCCCTGGGGCTGCCATAACAAACGGGGGGATTTATTGTTTCACCGTTTCGGAGGCTGGAATTAAAGAATCAACATGTCAGCAGGGCTGGTTCCTTCTGAGGGCTGTGAGGGAGAATCTGTTCCATGCTTCTCTCTGAGCTTCTGGATATTTGCTGGCAACCTTTGGCATTCCTTGGCTTGTAGATGCATCACTTCAACGTCGGCTTTCTCCCTGTGTCTCTTCACATAATTTTCCTTCTCTGCGTGTCTGTCTCTGTGTGCAAATTTCCCCTTTTGATCAGGACATCAGTAATATTGATTAGAGCCCAATAGCTTGATCACCTCTATAAAGACCCTATTTCTAAATGAGGTTCGGTGGGTTAGGGTTTCAACATATCATCTTTAGGAAACACAATTTGACCCATAACAAGGTATAGTGTTTCCCGTGTGTATAACCAGGGTGCTGAGGTGAGGGAGATTCATCCTGTTGGACAGTGGGGTGAACAGAAGGCACAGAACCCCTCACAACATTTTGCCTGGAAGAATGACTAGTGTCTTGCTAGACTGAAGAAAAAGGAAAAGAGAAGTCCAGGCTGAGCAAACAGCTTGAGCAAATGCAAGGGGGCAGGATTGTAAGAAATGTATATTGGATCATTATCCTGGTGCAGCTAAAACATAGTGAGGTTGGTGGAAGGGGCTCATGTTGACATGTTTGAAAGATTAGCTGGGTTAAGATAAAATGTGTGCAGGCCTAGAGAGTTGCCTGGACAATGTTCGTTTAGTGAATGAACTAGTGAAGTCAGAAAGAACAGTCGTAACTAATTGGTAGTCATGAAACCCTTCTTTTTCAATGTCGGGACCTTCTTCATTGTTCCAAGTACTCATTAGCACCTGGGCTACTGTCCTGCAGCTGCTCCTCCCACCCACACTTGCTGGGGCTCAGGCCTCCCTCATAATTTGTGTGCTCCCGTGTGTGCTAGAAGAATTCAAGGACAAGGTAACCGGGGGTTTAACTCATAAGCAAATGTTCTCTGATGGAAATATACAACATGTTCATCTTTTGACAATAAAAGTAGCCAACATTTGTGAAATGTTTACTCAGCACCAGGTACTATTGTAAGTATCATGTATATTAACTCATGGAATCTGCATGTCTTCATAAGATCCTATCATCTCCATTTAATACGTGAAGTAACTGAGGCTCAGAGTGGTGGCTGGCCCAAGGTAAACTAGCTGGTAAATCACTGACCTTTAACTATTTGGCACTTCCGTTTCCCTCTCCCATTCCCATTCCCTCTCTTTGGCCATGCTTGTCTCCCATGTTCCAACTTGGATCAGTCAACCTGCTTCTTTCTATTCGCCATCACCCACCACCAATTAACGTTCAACATTCTGATTCTTCTCCGTCTTCTACTTCCTCTTGTCTTCCTTATTCACACGAAATTCCCCATTCCTTGGCCTCTCCTGTACTCTCTCTACATAGGCTTACTGGTCTTTCCTACTTTTGGTATCAGCAGTAGATCATTATTTTAAAGGATTTTTCATTTTTTTAGACAGTAACCAAATGCTTACCAGCTGCACATAAAAATGTAGCCCTGGCAGAGCTTGTAGTTAACCCGCTCCCCGCTCAGGAGGGGCTGAAGGATGTACAATGGGTTGTATGTGCAAATGTAAACACAAGAAACGTTGTTGTAGCCATGTTAGCTCCATTCAAGAGGATTATAGAAATGCTGAGAAAAACAAACTTTCAGCAAAACAGTCCCATATTTTGTGCTCGTAGTATAATTTTCTGGATTACTGTTACTCTGACATTTCACCCAGCTCTGACTTGACCTGTGCACACAGCTCAGTATGGAAGCTTGAGATTTTCCGAATTTGCCACTCCTGTTTCTATTGTAGGAATAACCTTAGAGAGAGCTCCGGGCTAGTCATCCGACAGTGGCTCACTGGAGTAAAGGCCATGAACTTTGTACTGAGGGAAGCTTTGGAATTTCAGAGGAGTAAGTCGAGAGAGGAATTCTGGGATGATGGTGGGCAGGAGGTGGGTGGACAATAGGGCCATTTTCAAACTCATTACACTAGATTGTTAGCGTTCTCTTACAAAACGTCCTTGAGGTGCCCTAGTGCTCTTTTCTGGTAACTTTCTTGGATAGAAAACAAACAGAAGGCTCTTGGCTCTTGACCACCACTCTACCTACAGAAAGCAGCTTTTTAGAACTTGCAAGTGGCTGATGTGTGTACGCATGTGCGTGTTTGGCAGGAATTTTCTAGAGAGGCATGAAGCACTACTTTAATTCCCATGGATGCTGCTTGTTCCTCAGAATGGAAAAATGTTCTATTTTTGGCCATATGACTATTTCTAAGGAAAAAGTGGTTGAACAAAGCACTGGTAACAAGTTCATGTGTGTAGTTTTCTGTGCTTGAAGAAATTTTAAGTTTAATGTGTCTGTGGGAAGAAGAACAGCTTCTCGGAATGCACTGGCCTTGAAGTGATAAGAGGTACTATTCAATTTGGATTCTTGGGTGAGGACATGAGGGCTGTGGGCAGAGAGCTGCGGGAGTGTGTGTGAGGGGGTGGGGTGGAGGGCGAGTGGGGGTGCTTCCTGGCTGTGACGGCTGCCGCTTGGCCTTGGAGGACAGGCAGATTGGCTGGTATGGAGAAAAATGCATTTCCCACCCCAAAAGGAAAACCTTCAAAGGTACGTGTTCTCTGCCCATCATACACCTATCTCAGATTGTAAGGTAACTTGCACTCCCGCCTCAGTTGTTACACTTGGCCATACCCCTTTTACGGGGACTTCCAGGGGCTGATTTTCAGCAGAGTGTGATCAGAGGGCAAATCTGTGGGGGCCAAATCAGAGTGTGCCTGGTAAACAAAAATTTTGGGGGCCCTTTCCCCACCAGACACCTTTCCAGGAAATAGCATTTTGCTGTCGTGACCCGCTTTGCTGCTGTTTGGTATCCTTGACAAGAAAAATGAGAAGGCAGACACACACTCACTCCATCAACCAGCAACTTGTAAAGATCGTGGCCTGTTGAAGGCATCTTTTCACAGGAGGCCTGCGGGAGTTCTTGAAGGTGACCAGGGCATTCTGCTCAAGTCGTTGGAGTGCCTGGGAAGAGCAATTGCAGAATTTGTCAAACCCTAAGCCCCAGGAAATGGAACTGTATCCTTAGGCTCTGATGAAGAAACACAGGCGAGTTCAGAGGGAACCTTGTAATCTGATGCCCTGAAGCCAGGGGGGTGGGCAGTTTGCTTGGCCTCTGGGAGTTTTCTCTCCCCAGGCTGTTGAAATATTCCTGAATTCCAATTGGTTGTTTCTTTCATCTGCTTCAAACCTAGCCCTTGGGCACAGATGCAGTAGTGTTTCTGGGTAACATTTAGTTCTTGGAAGGAAGGAATGTTCTTCTCTTCTCCTGAAAAAATTCCATATCTTCTGAGTTAAGACACCAAGTGCCTGGTGAGGAGACCTGTTATTACTAGTTCCTGCGGCAAAGCGTTTCTGGCAAGGGCTGTTCTCGAAAGTGGCTCTGAGTCAACGCCTTGTGAGCTTGGAAATTTTTCTTCTTGGCTACCGTCTTTTGAAACTTTTGCTCAAGATTGAGGGACTGGCACTGCATTCGTTCAAAAATGTATACAGACGGTGCTGGGCAGCTTTTACTTGGCACCAGCTGCATTCCCATGTCTTTACCACCATTTATTCAACAAATAATGTACCAAGCACCTACTATATGCCAGGCATGAGGGCAAACAGAAGAGACACAGTCTCTGCTGATGTAGTACTTATGGTCTGGATGGGGAGCCAGACAATACATAAGTATATTCACATTCGGGGGTGTGCTGTAAAGGAACAGAACAGGGCAGAAAGAGAGAAGAATGGTAGGTACACTTTGGAAAGGACGGGCAGCGATGGTCTCTCTGCGAGGGTGAAATTTAAGTTAATGTCAAAAGAAGAAGCCAGTCATGTAGAGAAACTGAGGTGGGGCTGGGAAGGGTTAGGCAGAAGAAAGAGCAGGTGCAAAGGCCCTGCGGTGAGAAAGGACGTCTGAGGAAGTTCACAACCCCGAGGTGAGCTGGAGCAAAGCGAGTGAGGGTGAGATGGGTCTGGAAAGTTCGCCATGGGGCCGGATCACGTGACACCATGAAGTCCAAAATACGGAGCTTACAGTTTCTCCTGAGAGTGTTGGAAAGCCGCTGGAGAGCTTGAAGCAGGGGTGTGGTGTGATCTCTCTTATAGCTTTGGAAGAATACCAGCTGCTGGGTGGAGAATGGATGGGCACAGGGGCCAAAGTGGGAGTTTGAGGAGGCTCTCTCTGAAGTTCGGGCGAGAGGCAGAAGTGGCTTAATTTGGAGATGGCAACAGCTCCTTCCTATCTGTGTTCATTCCAGTCTCCTCTCACATCTTGCCCTCCCCATCACTGTTTCCTGGGACACTAGCTGGCCTTCCCTTATACAAGTGCTTCCTGGGATGGGGAGAGGGGCGGTCAGGGTGGCTGGTGCTTAAAACTTTTCCAAAAATCTATTAACGAAATCTTCCCATTTGATTATCTCAATAACCCTGTGGGTGGGGAAGGAAAGAAGCTTAGGATATTGTCCCCATTTGACAGATAAGTAAAAGAGAGGTGCCAGAGGTTTTAGGAAATTTCTAGCAGAGCCAGATTCCTGCAGTCACTGCCCAGGGCTCTCTGCCTCTCCACGGAACCTAGCCTGTTGACCTTTTGGTTTTACACTGTCAGTCTGGTTCACACCTGGTGTTAAAAAATAAGTCTCAAAAAGGCAACCTCTTGACCCTCAGAGAAATATAAAATGAACACAAGTCAAAGATTTTTTTAACTGATTAATTATGAGGGAGCCAGTGAGATGTTATACAAGCCTGATCAAAAACTACCTCTGCAGTGATTAATAAAGAAATGTGAGGGTGAGATTACTGGGTCAGATGTGAATGGTCTATGTCTGACAGGCCATAGATCTGTTCCATGGGACAGAAATTATTTGCATCTCTACTGGACAAAAATCTGTAAGATAATGGATAGCTTCACTAAGTTAGGGACCTTTAGTGAAGCAAACAATGAAGTGAACTAAGTGTTTTTTCCTAGAAAAGGGGCCTCAGGTTGCCTTGGAAAGATGTGTGGCCTTTTTTTTTCTTTATTTCTAAGTTTTGACTATTTTTATGACATTTTCTCAGAGCTTCGATCCCTAGGTACAATGCCTTTGTTATGATATTTGTAGAAAGGCTAAGGAGAGAGATCAAAATAAGTAAAGAATGGATCAGTCAAAATATAACCCTAGCCCTGAGCAGTGTGGCTCAGTGGGTTGGGCATCATCTTGCAAAGTGAAGGGTTGCTGGTTCAATTCTAATTCTGGTCAGGGCACATGCCTGTGTTGCAGCCAGGTCCATGGTTGGAGGAATGAGAGAGGCAACCAATTGATGTTTCTCTCACACATCAATGTTTCTCTTCTTCTCTTTGTCTCTCCCTCCCCTTCGCTCTAAAATAAATAAATACAATCTTTAAAAAAATTAAATCCAACCCTACTTTTTTCCAGAATGACTTGTGACCCATTTATCGGACATACATTGAGCTCATGGACATGTAGAACCCCTTGTGACTCTGTGAGAGCACAGGGCTTCATACAAAATAGTTCGTGCCCTGTGGACCTCACAGTCTAGACAGGGAGACAGACATATCAATGGATACATTCCAATTCATTGTGATTAGGGCCAAGTAGAGATGTGGGAATTTTGCAGGCGCCAGAGAAGGGAGCTCACCCTTAGCCTGGGAGAGTCAAGGGTACTTCCCAGAGAAGGTACATTTGAGCTGTCTTGAGGGCTGGGAAAAGGTTGTCATGTTGGGAAGGGCTTGAGCAAGGAAAGTCACTCAGGCAGGGCATCAGCTACCAACCTGAGAGACAGGCTGTGTTTGCATCAAGTGATTCCCCTTTGTGATTATGGCAGACTTAAATTTTCTCCTCAATTCTCACTGCTGGTTGCAGAATTCTAAGATTTTGTGGGATAGGGAGGGGAAGGAGACCAAAAAGGAAAGAAGTTGGAGTTTCTTGGGCAGGCTTGCAGAATTTTCTTTAAATATTAGGTCAAATTCTCTATAAAAACCCTATTTAAAACTTTTTGAAAGACTTTGAAGTCCCAGAGAAGCAGGAAGTTAATTAGAGTGGCTTTGATATCTTAGGGTATGTTTTAACAGCTGCTTAAGACAGTTTAAACAATAAGAACTTATGTGGTTTGGGATGTTTCTGTGATAGTCTGTTCTGGCCAGAGTGAAATATCACTGCGTTTGAGAGCAACAGCAGTTGGCTTTAATTTTAGGAGGAGTTCGAGCCAAAGAGTTTTCTAAAACCCAAGAGAGGAACTTCTAAAGAGGAAGATTGCTCCCAGAGAATATGTGTGGAGGTAAAAGATGAGTTGAGTAGGGAACAAATGATCTTAACTTGCTTCTCTGAGGAGCACAGGGCATGTCCATTTCTGAATAATTCTTTTAAGGTGGATTTAACCACGGGTATTTGTCAGCAGCTGCCATTTGTAAAGGGGTCCCATTGGGATGCATTAGCATCTGTAAGGAACACTTGAATAGCACAGAAGGTGTCCAACCAATTTAAATTTTCCGGGGATTGGTCATTGTGCTTGAGTCAACACTTAATTTGTTTCCCTGGTCAACACCTTCAGCCTCCTTAATTATTTCCCTGCCCCTGCCCCTGATGGGATCTTCTCCATGCTGAGAAAGAGCACCTTGAGGATACTATAATGAACAATAAGGAGAAGCCTTTGGAATGAATTTCCAGAAATTCTGGACAGGCCTGCTCTGGAGGCCTTGTGGGGGCAGCTTGTAATGCTGTTGCTGCCACGGTGGTTGCTGGTGGTGATGCTGGTGGTCCTGGTGGTGGTGATGAGGATGACATTGCCTAACATTTGGAGAGTGAAGGGTTATATGATGGGCACCCCATTGAGCATTGATACTCATTCTCATGCAAGCAGGTATTTCACTTTCAATTTACATATAAGAAAACTTGGGGTTCAGAGAGCTTCAGTTTCTTACCCATTCATCCATTCATTCACCTAGTCTTTTGCTTTTCTCAATCCATACAATAGTGTTATGGCTCCTTTTTATATACGCAAAAATTGACTAAAAACATGGGAGAGGTTTGTAGACAAGTGCTTTTGGTAATGGGCCAACTGTTAACTGACAGGTGACTGTGTCATCCTCTTGGCAGTGAAATGGCACCAGAATGTTACTGTCAATTGGATCTTGGTTCAGCAACCTCGGTACTTGAGCTCGGGCTAAGAAAGAAGTCAAATTCAAGACTCAAAGACAAGCAAAAGTTTATTTAGAAAGATGTGAGCCAGCTGAACTGCGTAGGCTCCAGGAAAAGCTACGGAAGCAAAAGTAGGACCCTTGGAGCTTAGGAGAAAGAGAGCTAGAGACAAGGAAAACACACCTGGGGAGGGGGGAGGGGAAAGGTGCAGGCATGCTCCATAGAGAGAGTCACACTGGGTCCTCTGTCTTGAGGGTATTATCTGGAGACTCGGAAGGATCTCAATAGAATATTCATCAGCTTTCCAGGTGAGTCCTTTCAGAGTCATGGTCTCCACTGATTGGTCAGTGTTATGGGACAGTTCATTAATCATTGCAGCTGGTCCTGATGTCAGCCATGGCATTTCTTGTCCGGTTTTGCTGCTTTTCTGGGCCTTCAGCTGAAACACAACTGAGGCCTAGATGTTATCCCTAGGGGTTAATACTTAAGGGAATGGTCATGCAGGAGCCCGTATGGGAGCTGGATGAGGTCACTTTCTGGCCCTTGTTTCTCCTCCAAGGAGGTGTACCACATGACTAGTGACATGCCATGGGAGGAAAGGTCAGGGCAGGGTCTGAGTTGCATGACCAGAGATATGAAAGGTCAGGGAGTACCCTACATGACCAGAAATATGCTAGGAGAAGAAAGGTCACCCTTGGGCGAGGTCCTTGTTTTCCCAGTTGCTAGGCACCTGGGACTTTCTGCCCTGGTGACCTTCTGTACCTGGCCCATTGTCCTTGCTCTGCTCCTGTCCGTCTAACTGCCTATCACAATCCCATTCAGGAGACAAATTTATCTTCCAAAGATATTGCATGGGGCACATTGTACCAGTCTTGGAAGGACCTTCAATTTTCCATGGAATAAAAACCAAATCCTTCTATTTGGATGGTACCTGCCAGGCCACTCTGCATATTGCTCTCGGTGGGAAGGGTTTGGGACCTAATTAAATCCTTGCTACTGTGGTTGGGGACTGTCTTGCGAAGGATAGTGTTTGTTCCCTTTTTAAACAGAGCCACCACCACACATTCTGGGGAAAATGCTGGAACTTATTAATAAAATAGAATAAAATAAAATGAAAACTGCACAGGCTCACATTTGGTGGCACATACACTCACACTGAATCTATTGAGAAACCTTCACAAAGGTAACCTGCTTTTTGAAAGCTGGGTTTTGGTGTAGTAGCTGGGTGAAGAAGTTTAAGGCCATTAGCTCTCCGTTCGGGGTACCTTTGTAAACGGGCACACTTGGTAAATGTCCAGGCACTGACTAAAGCCTTCTAAAATGCTGACCTTTTCTTGATAAATTATTGTCCTCAAACGATTTAAAGTTTTGGGCAATATATATTTTTCTGTACCGCCGTGCATCTATCTATGTACATTTTTACTTCTATGTACAGGTGCACAAGTGAGTGGGTGGCCTGCCCAAGCCAGTGGGGGAAAGGGTACAAAAGGCGCATAAGGCAAATTCAGAGAAGAAACATGACAGGAGTAGTCTTCTTTCTCAAAGGACAGGCACGTCTCAGAGAGAGCAGCGGGAGCTCAGTGTGCCACAGGTAGGTGGGACGTGCCACGATAAGGGGGAATAGGAGGCTTGTTAGGGGAGGCATGTTCTCAGGGAGCCTTTAGTGCTTAGGAGCTGTGGAACGTTCTTTGGGGCCTCCTTTTCCTCCAATTTTATATATTCATGGTAGGTTCTGACTCCTTTCTGTGATCTATTGGGATAGGTTTTTCTCCAGATCTCTGAGGCACAAATTTGAGCGGAAAACTTTGTCTAAGGTTCAGATGTTGTCTCTGGGAAAGTAGAGCTTGGACTTCTTCCCTTTGGATTTAGGCTTGGCTTTATCTGTTTTTTATTGGTCCTTGAGGTGTCACTTTCAACCTAGAGATGAACGGTCTGACAGTATGGCGTCACTTCAAGGACAGCAGACTGAAATCTGTGCAGGGCAGTATGGGTGCACTAGGGAGTTCTTTTTTTATGATATGTTTTATTGATTATGCTATTACCGTTTTCCCATCCCCCCCTTTATTCCCTTCTGCCCTGCACAGCTCCACCCACCAACATCCCCCCCACCCCCGCTTCCACTTTAGTTCATGTCCATGGGTCATACATATAAGTTCTTTGGCTTCTACATTTCTAATACTATTCTTAATCTCCCCCTGTCTATTTTGTACATACCAATTATTCTCTGTACCTTTTCCCCCTTTCTCCCCCTCCCACTCCCCTGCTGATAACTCTCCATGTAATCTCCATTTCTGTGATTCTGTTCCTGTTCTAGTTGTTTGCTTAGTTTGTTTTTGTTTTAGGTGTCGTTGTTAATAACTGTGAGTTTGTTGTCATTTTACTGTTCTTATTTTTTATCTTTTTTTCCTTAGATAAATCCCTTTAACATTTCATATAATAAGGGCTTGGTGGTGATGAACTTCTTTAACTTGGCCTTATCTGAGAAGCACTTTATCTGCCCTTCCATTCTAAATGAGAGCTTTGCTGGATAGAGTAATCTGGGGTGTAGGTTCTTGCCTTTCATGACTTCAAATATTTCTTTCCAGCCCCTTTGTGCCTATAGGTTTCTTTTGAGAAATCAGCTGACAGTCTTATAGGAACTCCTTTGTAGGTAACTGTCTCCTTTTCTCTTGCTGCTTTTAGGATTCTCTCCTTATCTTTAATCTTGGGACATGTAATTATGATGTGCCTTGGTGTGTTCTTCCTTGGGTCCAACTTCTTTGGGACTCTCTGAGCTTCCTGGACTTCCTGGAAGTCTCTTTCCTTTGCCAGATTGGGAAAGTTCTCCGTCATTATTTGTTCAAATAAGTTTTCGATTTCTTGCTCATCCTCTTCTCCTTCTGGTACCCCTATGATTCGGATGGTGGAATATTTAAAGATGTCCTGCAGGTTCCTAAGCCTCTCCTCATTTTTTTAAATTCTTTTTTTAACAATTTGTTGTACTTTTTAAAAAAGATTTTATTTATTTATTTTTAGAGAGAGGGGAAGGGAGGGAGAAAGAGAGAGAAACATCAATGTGTGGTTGCTTCTCACGTGACCCCCATTGGGGACCTGGCTCACAACCCATGCATGTGCCTTGACTGGGAATCGAACTGACGACCCTTTGGTTCACAGCCCGTGCTCAATCCACTGAGCTACACTGACCAGGGCAATTTTTTGAGTTCTTGTTTTTTCATTCTTTTCTGGTTGGTTGTTCCTTTCTTCCTTCTGGTCTGCACCGTTGATCTGAGTTCCAGTTTCCTTCACATCACTATTGGTTCCCTATGCATTTTCCTTCATTTCTCTTATCGTATCCTTCATTTTTTCATCTAATTTGTGACCAAATTCAACCAATTCTGTGAGCATCCTGATCACGAGTGCTTTGAACTGTGCATCTGATAGGTTGGCTATCTCTTCATTGCTTAGTTGTATTTGTTTTGGAGCTTTGATCTGTTCTTCCATTTGGGCCATTTTTTTTTTTTTGTCTTGGCACACCTGAACCACGAAAGGTTAAGTGCCTAAGGCAGGTTCTGCTGAAAGGACTGATGCGCCCAGACTGACTCGGAACGTGCAGGTAAAAATGCTGGAGTAACTCGTCCCAGTGTACAAAGTCTACCTGCATCCACACAACTGCGCTTCCTTAGAAGAAAGTACGTTCTCGGTGGAAGGGATGGATCACAGCTCTTTTCTTTCCCACTATGGAGTTCTTAGCCCATCCTAAGTCTTGCCTGGGAGCTCGCACCCGCAGTGACGTGCTAGCAATCAGGGCTGATGGGTACTTTTGCATCTGAGAGCTATAAAGAAAAGGCACTTCTGCATGCAAAAGGATGCTCCACCTGTCCCACTCCAACCATCTCACTTAAGAATTCTAGTGTTTCCAAGTTTTCAACAGATACTAAATCTTTGGGATTCAAGGATGAGAAATCAGAGCTCCCAAGAATTCTTAAGAGTTTTTCCAATCTAAGTTATTCTTAAAATACCTCAACATTTTTCAGATTCTGTACTTATTTTCATGGTTATCTAAGAAAATACATTGAATAAATAAAACCATTAAGTTTAGTAGTATTTGCAAAGAGCTGTAGCCTATCACAAACATTCAAATGGTTGAAAATGCCAGCAAACACTAGTGGGTAGTATTTGAATAATGTTGATATTGAATCTACAAGTAAGGTTAACAACATAACTAAGAATCTCATGTTTAAATGGCCAAGTTAAGGACTTATTTTACTTCCAAAACTTTTGTTTGTTGGTATACCACTAAAGAAAATTTTATAAGGTATAGCTCTACATAAATGTATTAATATTACTTTCTTTCAAAGATGATTCACCATCGATAGACAACAGGACCATGAACATACACTTATAACATGACAATAGCCACAAGCAAGGTCGTCTGACTGGGCTGGGGCAGCCTCCCTTCCTTGGGCACCTGACCCAGTTCCCTGAGGTGTTGGCATTAACCTTGGCTGCGCATGCCCGCTGCTCTGCTTTTGCTTTCTACTTTTTATCACTAGATTCCTTCAAACCAGTAGTGTCTCTATGTTGATTGCTAGGCTTCGGTTCTCATGGTGTAATTATAATAATTTCCCTCATTTTCTCAATTGACCAAGTTTTCTTAAGATTTGAAATTCAGAAAAAAAATCTTAATTTCTAGAGATATGCTGGGAAAGATTTCCCTCATGGAAACACTGAAGTATTCTACTGTTAGTTTCTGTTATCTGTCCCTTTCCTTATCACATGTCCAGTCTTGAAAAGGATCACCCTTTCTGGGAATAATCCAGGACATCACTACTTTGCCAAATGGGGACTGAGGAACTGTCAACTCAAAAAATCTCCAGTAGCTCATCGTGGAAGTCACTATGGCCAATATTCGATGGTGTTTGTGGGTATTCCTCCAGCAAAGCACTACTTTAAAAACTGTAAAAGCCGAGCCACAGCAGGCAGGCAAACAATTGCAACTGAAATGGGCTAGCAGAGAGCACCTGCCTGGGAGATCTGTACATCTTTGATGAGAATGGCTGCACAGGCCATGTCGAAGACCTCGATGTTGGCTGCCTCGTTTTCTCATGGAGTAGAGCACAAAGATCTGTAGGAAAGAGTAAGAGCATCAGACCACCCGAGGTGAAATCCTGTCATTAGCTAGTCCTGAGACACTGAGAAAGTTGCCTAAGTGCTCTAGACTTTGGTTTCATGTCTGTATTGACCTCATAGAGTAAGTTAAATAAAAAAAATGCATGTTACAGTGCCCTGGTACATGCTGACTGTGGACTAAGTACGACCTACCATCATATTTTTTATTCTCAGGAAGAACACACAGGGTTATTGAGAGTGCACCTTACCAGCACCTCCATTCATTATTCAGAGATCTAGGTGCCTGCAGTCGGGTGACGGGCAGTGACAGATCAGAGCCCCCCCACCTGCCCCTCCACACCCCTGGGTGTCTTGGCACTGTGAACTTCTAAAATGGTGTCGCTATGCTCAGGCTGATGCTCTCAAACCAAATCCCAGATGTGTTGTCAGGAAAGGACTTCACGTCTGGTAACTCTTCTTCCTGATATGTTCCAGAACTTCGGGGGTGGGGAGTTTTGGACGTAAGCCTCGAGTGTGCAGGCCGGAGATGGCCTGAAGACGTCGAAGCCTGGGCAGCCTTGGGCCCAACTGCAGGACAGTTTTGACGTCCCACCCAGGGCAGGGCAGGCCACGAGGGTGCTCTGTCCATGCTCCCCTTGCACATTTTAGGCTGTGGGTCAGGTTTTATAAGAGGAAATGCTGTCTGGAAGAGTTTGTCTATCTGAATCTGTCTGAAAAAGATGTAAGAACTCTCAGATATGGTCACATAATCTGACGTCCAGAGCCTCTTGAGCAGATTCGTTATGGGAAAGTCAGTAAACAGTTTGCATAAGAGTATGGTAGAAGGTTCTAGGTTAAGAGTATTAGGGCAGACTCTATCCCATTTAGCTTTAAAAACCATTTTCTTTTTTTCCTTCTGTGTAACTTTGGATGAGTTACTATCTTTCATGTTCTGTTCCCTCAGTTATACAGTGGAATAATTGTACTTACTGCACAAGGTTATCTTGTATATTAAATAAAACAATATATGTAAAAAGCTCTTAACACAGTAAACATTTAAGAATATTAGCTGTTTTTTTTATTAGTACATTTGAGTCAAGGTGTACAAATACTCCTTGACATACTCAAATGCTGCATTCTTGCATAGATCAAAAGGAATTGTCTCATTTAAAAATATGGTAAATAGGGAGTGAGATGAGTTTAATCAAGCTTGGGGGCATAATTTTCTGTTATCCTGGCTTAAAGTCACGCAGTGTGGTGTTTCCGCACAAGGACAGTCCGCAGGAGAGGCGGAGTGGGTGGACTGAGAAGCAGGGTGGAGTTGCTACGGTGGAGCAGAAGGACCCTCTGTGTTAGATGTGGAAGAGCCTGGCGTCGGTGGCGGGGACTCCTTCCCAGCACCACCAGAGGCTGATGGCTGGACAACCTCCTTCAGGCTTTTCCTGTTGGTTATTTAACTTATTCCAACCTGTTGAACTTATTCCACTCCTGGTCTAGTTAAATCACAAGACTTTTCAAAGAGACCCTTTAGTACTCTCTCATGAATAAGGTTTTTGAATAACTTCCCAGTCCACCACCTGCAATGACTTGCTAGCAGAAAAAGTCTTTGCAAAGGTCAAGTTTACCAGCAGTTGATCAAATAAATACCAATGATGAGATTTCAGGGGATGTAAGCAACACTTTTCACGGAAGGGTAGATAGAAAATTATTTTTCAAGAATGTTCTGAACAGAGGCTGACAGAGACAGAAACTCCAGAAAGACCACCTCTTCTGATCTATTTTTATGTTTTTGGTCCATTAGCTTTTAAAGTTCAATAGAAAGAAATGTGAAACTGGAAGCTTGCAGAGCCTCTTTCTCAGAATATGTTATGAATACTGCTGAACTATACTTACTACTTGTAAAGAATGTGCAATCAGCAGTCTCAGGTTCTGGACAGCTTTTAGGGTGTCTTCCCTGATCATGATGGGTGCCCACCCGCAGAAGGAGGGACGGATTTCCAGCACCCATGTATATGGTGTGGCCTCCGCCTCCTGGAATGACGTCTGATTTAGTGGTTTGCATGATAATAATCAAATTACAATAACAACAGCAGCTATTTTGAATATCTTCTGTGTGTCAAGCATATCAGTAGATATTTAACTTCCATTATTTTCTTTAATTTTCAGCACAAGTTAAATATCATTATTTCTAGTTCATAGAGGACAATTTTGAGACTTGGAGAAGATCGTCCATTTGCCACTAAAGTGAATGGAATTGAGAGTCAAACCTAGGTCTTTTTAACTCTAAGGCTTTGCCTTTAAATGCTAAGCAGCGGCTTAAGTGGACGTGGTGACAGGATCAACTTGTTTTGTGTCTGCCAGGTGACTCTCTGGTCTTGACACCAGCTATGTCCCGACAATTTATGCTGGTTACAGATCTGTCTTGGTTCTCCTTCTCACACAGATGTGTGTTCTTATTTTTGCCCCTGTGTCTGCCACACCAGTAGCTCCTGCCTTGAGTTTATGATATACCAGTATGCTTTTCCATTGGCATTATCGTCTTGTGGCTATTGGGTGAGCACTTGACCCTGGAGTCAGATTCAAACCATGGCCCTACTACTTACTGAGTCTGTGATCCTGAGGAAGTTGCTTGAGTTTTTACTGTTTTTGCATCTGTGAAGTGGGGACAGTAACAACACCTAACTCACAGGACAATTGTGAAGATTAAATGAGACAAAATGCTTAGAAGAGTGAATGGTTCAAATTAGCTTCTTAATCAAATTACAATCTGTAGTCTGCTGACTTTGGTTCAATCCTTTAACAAATACTAGTAAGTGCTTACTATACATCACTCGCTGTACAAAGTGTCATGGATACAGATAAGAATAAAATCCTCAGGAAATGTATGGTGTGGTAGGTACACAGACATATACATAGCTACCTTCAACTTACTGTGCTAAGAATGCAGGATTAATTAGGAGTCTGGAGAGAGGTACGTTGATTAGCCTGGCTACGTAGGAAGGAGCAGCAGGAGTTCGTTACATGCAGAATGATGGAAGAGGATTTCTATGCAGAGAGACCTCACAAAGACACACAAAGGTGGAAAATGACAATATGGGTGAGAAGACCTAGGAGCAATTTGCTAATGTTAGAATATATATTTTAAGCTAGGAAATGAGCTGGAGGCAGATGTGAAGGCTTGGACTTTATCCTGCAGGTCCATTTCAGTGGGTGGGTTCTAGAAAACCAGGGGAATGATCGAGATTGGAGCAGTCAAGGTAGAATGGAAAGGAAGGGGTGAATTAGAGAAATATTCAGGAGGTGAGCTGCAGGACCTGTAGCTGAATGGGGATGGGGAATGAGAAGGAAAGAAGTCTTGGTTGATTGATTACCTTTGTTGCAGTAAACCCTGAGTTAACACATACCCCCACCCCAGGAGTTTGCCTTTTAGAAGATAATTCTTTTTCCATGTTTTCAGAAGGATCAATTAGACCAGTAATTATATAGACCCCTAATGTCCAGTTCGAAGAAGTCGACTTTAAAAGATAGCAGAGATATGATAGCACTCAGAGTCTCCACGTCTCAGTGTCCCAATCTGTAAAGTGGTACTTGCCCCATTGGATTGACACAAGGATTAAATGAGCCAAATCTTGAATAACAATGGCTACCATCAAAGAAGCACTCAAAATAGCAGAGCAGCCGTCAGTATTGTCGTGACTGATACTCATTTTACAGCACAGCCTCATGAACCTGACTCCCTGGGTTCCAGCCCAAACTCTGTGTGAAGTTGAAAAAAATTACTTAGGTTTATGAAGCCTCAGGTTCCCATCTACAAAATGGAAACAATAATAGACAATAAAAAGGTACCTTTCTTAAAGGTTTGTGTGTAGACTGAGTGGAATGTGCTCCAGACACATAGAAGCAGATCCCAGCGTGTAGTGAGAAGCCAGGAAATGTAAGCTACTGCTAGAAATTTGTGTGTGTGGTATGACTTCATTTTACCTGCATCCAATGCAGTAGATGGTACGATCCCCACATGACATATGAGAGACTGAAGCATGGAGAGGTTAAATGCTTTGTCCAAAGTCATGTACAGCTGTAACAAAGCTGATAGACGCTATTCCATTTAGGACACCTTGATTGGATGTAGTAAAAGCACAAAAGGTGAATCAAAGATGATTTCAGTTTTGTTGTTTCCCCAGACAACTATTAAATGGAAAACTAGGTGAGAAACAGAATTTAAATGGGGGCTGTGTGTATCCTTCTGTGCATATGCTGGTATATGTATGTGTGTCTGTGTCTATGAGAGAGAGAGAGAGAGACAGAGACAGAGAGACAGAGATAGAATCCAAGACATCAGTTTTGGATATGTTAAACCCAAGATGTATTATAGACATCTTTGCAGTATATTAACTAAATAGCTGATTAGACAACCCTGACTTTAAAGAAGTCTGGAATGGAGATAGAAATGTGTCCATTGTCAGCACAGAGATAGTATTTAAAGTCATGTAAATAAATGGATGAGCTTTACCAGCGCAGGAAAGTATAGAACTGGAAGTGTGAGAGGCCCAGGGCTAAACCAAAACCAGAGCATGTCAACATTTAGAGGCAAGGAGGGGAATGATTGCTGTAAAATAGACTAGAAGGAATAGCCAGTGGGGCCAACCAGAGAGCAAAGTGCTGTCCAGAAAGTGGGCTTCCAGGGTCCATCTTACTTTTGCATGGCACACTGGTGTTATATGCCACCAGTTTGACACTTCATATATCTTGCATTGGAGGCATTCCTCTTTTTGTGTGCAGGCCACTTTGTCTCTGTGATGAGACCTCTGGTCTCCAGGGACTGGGATTTCTGTCTGTCCTTTGGAATTCCCCGTACCAGGCAAGATACTTGACTTGACTTGTTCCATAATGCTTGGCAGTGATGATCTGTGTTCACTGTGGTCACAGAAATAAGATGGTGTTTAGAAAAAGGAAGCTGGTTTGGAAAAATGAAAAATTGGAAAGGGAAAGTATACTCAATCCAAGTTAGAAAGCACATTGAACACCAGAATGAAATATATTATCTGACCAAAGGGAAGACATTTTAGGAGTAATTTTAAGAGCACAAGTTGGCTGTAGCTCCCAGAGCCTATTGAAAGCCAGACAGATTAAAGAAAGGATGGCGCAGAATCTAAGAATTTCATTGAGTCAGGGTTCAGGTGCAGAGGGTAGCTTTGACTGGAGACACCAAACAAGGGCTTATATGAGAAGCCAAGCAGGAAAGGACAGAGTGTTCCCAGAGCTGGGATGAGCTCATTGTGGCTGCCGGGGTGAAACAAAAGAGGAAGTAACTATGAAACCTTGGCTACATGCTGGCCCACTCATGGCATTGGTTGATTCTTGGGATCTACAGTGGTCCTTGTCATGGGTGCTGATGTCCCACTATAAGGGCCTAGGGTACGGGGAGGAAGTATAGCTCTGGGCTAGAAGGCCAAATTCTGATCATCCATCCATTCATAGTTGATACGATTGCTATATGCTGTGTCCTGGGGATAGAGTGGTGTGCAAGACAAAAAATATGCCTAATTTCATGAAACTCATATTCTAGTGGGAGTGGTTTCTTTGCATACAAGAATAATAACAAGAAAATGAGTGACTGTTGGAGATCAGAGAGGAGCTTGGCACTAAATTCCAGAAGAATTTAGAAAGTCCCATTTGAGCTGGCTTTTTAGAGAGAGACTTTTTTCAAGTTTGAAGGGTAGAGGTGAAGTAGTGGTTACCGATGGTAATGGTGTGGGGGGGCAGTGATGGTGAGGGTGCTGACGCTGGTTTTGAATGGAAGTGGTGGTGGTGGTGATGAAAACGATGATGGCAGACGTGTTGAGGTGGCTGTGGTGATGGGAGCGGTTATGGTGATCATAGTGATAATGAAATGTATTCTGGACAGAGGCCATAGCACAGCGTCATGAAATAGCTCACTAAGCCCCCAAAATAAGAGAAGTTCACTTGGCAGAGAGGCTGTAGATAAGATGGATTGGGAGGGTGGAGCCAGATATAAGGGCCCCATGGGCCAAGATGGAACAATTTTTATTCAAGGTTTGTGTAGGACTTGACTAGCTTTGATTTGTAGGCAGAGAACGGGCAGTATTGTAGCATGGGGGTGGGTGGCATCTCCTGTCCTAGTCGCCATTCTCATTTTGTAATTGTCTAGTTAGACATCAAAAGGAAAGTATCAAAGGAGTGTATGGAATATGGACAAATTTACTTCTTAGATCCAACATCTTTCTGAAGGAAAGAATGCCCCCTTTCAAGCAGGATAATACTGAAATCACCAAAGAAAGATATTTAACCATCTCATTCATGTACTTGTTTTCATATAATCAGCATTCATTAATTCCTTTACTTATCCAATACCTTTTTATTGAATGCTTGCAAAGTTCAATGTCTTGGATACAGTGCTCAAAAGAACAGTAAGTTGCTTCCTCAGCCCTCAAGGAGCTTACAGGTTCTTGGATACACAAGAGGCAGGGTTGTGGGGGCACACAGAACCGTGAGTGAGGACACCTACCTGCTGTTCCTGCCCTTGCGGACCAGGACAGGTCTTTAACCTGTTCACTCACCACTTTCTTCCTGAGTCCTTCCTGTGTTCGTGGTGCTTCAGTGAAGAATGCAGGGATCAATAAAATAGTTCTTGCCCTCGGGAGCAAGAAGTTTACAATCTAGGGAGAAAACTTCTCCATGCTCTTCATTTATATTCTTTATGTGTCTCTTTATAGGTAGGTGCAGAGGGGTTGACCTGTGATTTTTGAAGTCCTTTACACCTTCAACATTTCATGACAAAAAGATCCAAGATTTATAGAGAGCACTCGGATTACAAGTAAACCCAAATTTCATGCTAACTTTGCTAGGTGCTTAAAAATATCGAAATTGCTTCACGCCCCACCCCTCCTCCGATCTGAGTAAGTTATCTAAAGTCCTTGTAAAAGGCTTATTTATAGTTGATTTGTGAGGGGTTGCCAGTCAGTTCTCAAACCTGAGTGCAGGACACAGGAGCGTGCCTGGGAACTGGGGACCCCCAATGGGCACGGCCGGGGACACAGTGCCGCAGTGAAAGACACAGTTGTTCCATATTCATGCCGGGGAATGTGGTTTCAGTGGCTGTGGGAACTTAAACTTTCTGACTTTCTGTGTAACCGAAATCTCAACCCCCAAGTGTGTCGAAGTGACTTCTCTGACACAGCACATGTAACTTGGCTCCCTCCCGATGTCTGTTTTTCTTGCTCTCAGAAGAAGAAATGGCCTAAACAATCCTCATGGGCCAACAGTTGAAAAAATATTTGTTTTGGTTTTGCTGAGTGCTTTCCTCATTAAAACGCGAACATTTTGAGGGGAAGGGAGATCTCCATTGTGTACATTTGACTCATTTAGGCTTAACAAATCAATTGTTTTAAGGAGAGACTCTATGTCCAAGGAGGCTATAGAAAGCTTTACTGCCCTTTTCCTTTCCTACAGGAAGTTGCATTTTGCCAAAAGTAAACAAATGTGAAACGGGAAGGTTTGTTTAGTTTCTAACACTGACTTCAGGACCTGAGAATGGAGTCTGTGCTTGGCAAAAATGCCTTCTCCGGGATCGCTCCGGGCCACAGTGTTCTCTGCTCGGGACCTGGCCTTTGCGCTCTGGTAAACATCCTCCTCTCACCAGCCCCCAGAAACTCACTGCCAAAGTCCCTCGGCAGCTTTGCTTACTTATCAGGAACATTCTACAGCTGATGGCAATGTGGAAACAAACCTTCAATGGGACATAGCTTTCCAAAGAGTGGTCACTTTATGGAAATGCCCTGAGGTTTGGAAATCTCAGGGGATCTGAATGCAATCTGACATTCTAGATGCTTAGGCAGGGCTGCCCCTCGGGGTGGAGAAGCTTCCAGGAAAGTGACTGTACTGCTCAGCTACCGTGGCAGTGCTGAGCACTTCATAGGAGCGATCTTACAAGATCCTCACAAAGCCCTGGGAGGAAGAGGCTATCGTTATCTGCAATTCACAGAGGAGGGAACTAAAGCTGAGGAAGGGTGAAAAACGGCTCAAGTTCCCACAACTAGTCAAGTAATGCAGTCCTCTGGTTTCTGCCTTCTGGTTTGCACATTTTAGTTCAAGATCAATATCTCAACTCCAGGAAGTTACAAAATATTTAGGGGAGAGAGAGACCCACATGATTCAGGTAAAGAGCAAGGAAGACACTTCACTACTTCAGGTCAAAGAATTGAGCAAGTAGCACTTAATGTTTAGAATGAATGAGTTTAATATTGTACTTCTCTTGTTCCAGGAAGGATTTAAGACAGCTGACAGAAATTCATGGGGGAACA
Organism: Phyllostomus discolor; assembly: GCF_004126475.2. Taxonomy (NCBI): domain Eukaryota; kingdom Metazoa; phylum Chordata; class Mammalia; order Chiroptera; family Phyllostomidae; genus Phyllostomus; species Phyllostomus discolor. Next base: position 143,030,461 of record NC_040907.2, read on the forward strand.
AATGAATAGGTAGAGTCTGTGGGGTCTAGAGGAACCTGTGAGGATTCTTAGAGGAAGGCCTGTGGTTTGCCCTTGAAGAATGAGTAGGAATCAGGGGGGTCAGAATCAACGCTGTCTTTCGGGGGCTTGCACCAGAAGCTACTCCATGAAAATATTCTCAGTACGCAGGGTGACCTGCCTTGGGTCTTGATATTGTATTTTCTGAACATGCATGTGCTTGAGAAATATTTTATCCTCCTAAACACATAACAATTCTTTTTTGGCCTGCGAAATGATCCGCCACTCAGAGTCAGTGGCAAAGCTGGTTGATATCAGACCAGAAATTCACCCTGTTCGCCCCCACCCTCATCCCATCATGAGCCAATTGTGCTACATCCTAATGTCATTCTCCTTGTCATGGCTCCAGAAAGAGGTGATTGCTTACATGTGTCTTTCTACCATACTTCACAGATACTATCATTAATCCACCCAGCTGCTCTCATAATGGTAAGTGAGATTAGGCCCATTTCACAGCTGAGAAAACTCAGGCGAGAGAGATTAAGAATTTTGCCCACAGTCATAAAACTTCCTGATGGGGAAACCAACTAGTTGATTGGAAGGAACAGGTCTGGTGCCCAAGCCCATGTTCTTTCCACTAAACCACGGAGTCTCCTTAGAACAGAACGAAGACTCCCCAGAGAGTTTTCAGCAGCTTTGTGGAACCGCTTAGAACCCTCTGAGAAGTTAGCAGCCGTAGGCCCTGTGGTGGTGTGAGAGACCGGAGCAGCTCGGTGCATCTTCTTTGATTCCACCTAACGGGGAGGCAAACCTCTGGCTTCCCTCGTAGAACCCCGCTTTTGAAGTGTCTATGTTTTCTTCATTCAGAAGAACAGATCAGCATCTCTCATGCAGGCCTGGCTCCGTGCCCATCTCACTTTTGCAATGAGTTTAGCAACATCTGCTTTGCCCATTAAAGTGATTTTTTCTCTTCCTGGCCCTGAGCCTGTGTGCTTGCTGCAATTGATTACCAGCAATTTCCTTCCCAAACCAGCGGGTTCAGTGAACTCTAAATTGAATTGTTGCTCGCTGGTCTCCTTTCCACCAATGTGTACGGCTTACGTGCAACATGGTCAAGCCACTTAGTTCCTGAATCTACAGGCTTATGGTTCTGGTTAAACACCGGGGAGGACCTGGTGAGTGATATTTCCCATTTTTGCACGCAGTGGCCTAGGGCTGTGGTCATCTCTGGGTTTCTCAATTTCAAGCTTAAGGTGGGAGGGTGGGGGTGAAGTCACCTTGCTTACAGCAAGGCTGTTCCAATGCTCACACTCTCCTTTCTTTCAGTCCCATTGAGGCACAGACGGCCTCAGATGCAGCTAAGAGACATCTGAGAAAAATTCGTTCTTGCTATAAAAGCAGCAATAAAGACCTCAGGATGGGGTGCATCACGTACCCTTTTGAAGGAAGTTGTGGGTCTCCCCACGTGGCTCAGGCAGCTTTTCCTAGTAAAGCAAAGCCCCCAAGGAAGCAGAGCCTGTGTATTGGCCTGCATACTTTAAGATGCATCTGAATGTTACCCTCCTAAGAGCGGGCCCTGAATCCCGCAGCCTCACCACGTCCCGCACACTTTGGTCACCACACATGTCGTATTTTACTGCATTTGTCTGCTTATACAGAGGCCTCTTACAGGACTCCTCCACCAGTCTGTGAGCTCCTCAGTGCTGGGGCCCCATTTCTCAGTTGCCTCCATATTCCCAATACCTAGCAGAGGGAGCAACAAAGAGTAGGCCCTCAATAAAAGAAGATTTTAAATTAGTACTTTGCTCTGAGCTGTTCCTGAAACGTCTCTCTTCCCTCACAGCTGTGGCAACTTTACAGAAGGACAGCGAGGACTAGCTGGTTATTTAGAGAAGTGGGAATCAGGAGTCTTCTCCACCACATAGTCCTAAAAAAAAAATCTGAAGAACCCATAACTACCCAGACTGCTGCTGTTTATTGGGGCACTTCATTTAAAGCTGGGTGTCTAAAACAGAAAGAGGTAACAAATGACTTGATCCAGAAATAGTGACAGTTACTTGAAGTCATTTGAGCCATTGCATTTTTTGTTTCTTTGAGGAGACGTTCCCCCGTTTCTACCACAGCTGCTGACAGAAAACCCACCTGCATCGGAGCAAGCACTTCAGCGGTGATCTCCGCGAACAGGATTGCTAATACCCTATTCCTGCAGACCTCTTTCACAAACGTCCTTGGCATTGAGCTCGAGACTCTTTGCTTTTATTCCTGGAAGAGATCTCATCTATATTATTACCATAACGCGACGTATTATACAGATCAGAGTATTCTAAAAAGAATGGCATGGCTTGAGGCTGTGGGACCCCTATGTCTTAACCAAGTAGATTCTGAGCTGAACTTCCAAAGATTTAAGGGATTCCTAGGATTTTCAGCTTCTAGAAGGGCCTTAGGTATTATTTAACCCCCTCACATTGGCAGGTGGCCCTGTAAATCTACTGAGGAAATGGGCTAGTAAACTTCAAGGGAAACTTCACTGGGCCTCACATAAAGATATGAAGTTAGGGAAAGGACAATGACCTTTTTTAAGCGTTGGGAACCTAACAGAGGAAAGGCCAGAGAAGTGTGCCAATTGCCTGCTGTTCCTCTTCACAATCCATGTATCAGATGCAGTTAAGCCTGGTCCCTTTTCCTTCTCCAGTGCCCTGCAGCAGAGAGGGAGGGGCCTCAGCCCCCCACCCCCCTGCAGTTAGACGCCAGGGGCTGTGCTTAGTCCTGCTGTTTCGGTTCTGCTGCCAGTTCCCCCAGTCGCTGGGATGGAGAGCACGTCCTTCCCCTTTCCAGAGTTTCTGCCTCAAGTTGAACAGGACTTTTCTAAAAGAGATGGATCGCTCTGACATCCAACTCATCCAGGCCACTCTGAATCCAAATTTCCAGATTGCACAAACCATTAGGGCTAGGGATGCGCTATCGTTTACACAGAGCTAACAAAACCTCCTCCATCAGCAAATCACCACCATTGCCACCTAAATGTCAGTTCGTTTAAATGAGTGCTTATCACAGAGCAGGCACTGTGTAAGCACTTAACATACTCACTTTCATGTTTCCTTACATAGCTTCATGAGATGGGTTTCATAATCCTGTTTTACCAAAGAGGAAACTGAGGCTCTGAGAGTTAAAATTTTTTAGGCAACAAGCATTTGTTGAGAGTATTGGGCACTGTGCCAAGTGCTGGGGAGAGAATGGTCAGTGAGATGCACACAGTCCTTTCTCTAGGAACTTCGTAGGTAGCTAAGCGTGACATAACCAAGGCTGGAGCTTCTATTGGCTGGATTCTAAAGCGCGCCTTAGACTGTCCATGTAATTCCTCATAGTCTAGGGCACCCCTTGGGGACCTGCCTGGAAACTCAGCCTGTTCAGCATGGATATTGGGGAGGCAAAACGTGAACTGAGTTTATCTTTCTAAAGTTACACAACCATGAAGCGTAAGCTCACTTGGGTAAGGACCACATCTGTCTTCTGCAGGGCACACAGTTGTTCCCAAATAAATCTGCATTGGAGGAAAGAGTAGCAGCACTAGCATTTTGGGTTTTGGACTTCTGCCTGAGAATGGTCCCCCTAGGCTTACAGTGAAAGCACATTAAAACCCATGTAGTGTGACAGGCCACAGAGGAAGTCTTTGAGCCCTTTACGTGTAATGGGTTTAATTCTTCTTTTCTCTCGATTTTCACACGCCCTCACACTTCCTGCTCTTTCCTGGGCCTGGAAGCGGAAGTACTGAAATATTGAGACAAACTGTTCTTCTGGTTTTTAGAGGTTGGCCGAAATCAGGAAGGACAGGAAATCAGAAAGCCTGCTTGCTCTGGGTTCTTTCTGTCTAGGAGACAAGGGCTGGGTCTTGGGACCACTTCTCCTTTGATCTGATTGCGTTCAGCAAGACCAGCAAAGGAGTTGATCTGAGTTGCAACATCATTGTTCAATGACAGGTCCATTACTATTCTTTTGACTCCATTTTCCATCTGTAACTGAAAGGGTATGTCTTTAATGGGAGACCATGCTTATATTTATTTTCTGATTATAGATTTGTGTGCATACTGATTTATTCATCCAACAAATATTTATCAAGTACCTATTTTAGGCCCTCCATGAAGAGTTCTCCAAGCGCCTACATTTTAATGGGGGAAGCAAAGTAAATAAAATATGTATTAGGTTAGAAGGTGAAATTGCTATGGAGGAAACTAAAGCAGAAGAGAGGGATGAGGAGTGTTAGTGATACTGCAATTTTAACTAGGGCTGTTAGGGAAGTCCTCAGAAAGAAGGTAATGTTTGAGGGAAGATCCGAAGGGTTGAGGGAGAAAGCCGAGTGGACATGGGGGAGAAGGATTCTGGACAGAGAAAAGAGCAAGTGCAAACGTCCTGAGGCTGGAAGCTGCCTGGGCCATGGCCCAGGGAGGGCAAAGCTGCCAGTGTTGCTGGAGCAGCGTCAGCAAGGGGAAGAGCAGAAGGAGATACTGCTAGAGAGGAAATGGGGCCTTGAGAACAAGGGAAGTCTTCTAGGTTGTTCTATGACTAAGAAAGGGAGCCTCTGGAAGGTTTTGAGCAGAGAGGGAACATGGTCTGGAAAAGCCATGTTAAATGAGCTGTTCTGCAGCAGCACTGGTACTCCCCACTGAATGGACTATGCATGAGAAGAACCACAGGAGGATGGATTTGAGATTTCGTAGAGCATCCCGACCCTCCACGACGAGGTATCACCCCCATTTTAGTTGAGGTCAAGGGGACTGAGAGAGTTTGAGTGACTTTCTCAGGCCATTAGCCATGCAGCTAGTAAGTGGAGAAGGTAGGCATCACAGTTTTTGTGCGCCTCTGGCCGTGTGCTCTCTGGAGGCTCTAGAGGAAAATTCACTTCCCTGCTCTTTCCAGTGTCCAGAGGCTGCCCACAGTTCTTGGTTTGTTACCATTTCCTTCCATCCCCAAAGCCAGCAACATCGTCGACTCTCTATGATCCTTTCTACCCTCAGTCTCTCTCTCTCTGGCCCCAGCTAGGGGGAAAAAAAAGTAGTTCTCCACTTTTAAGGATTGGGCCCACCCAGATGATCCAGGATAGTCTTCTCTTTTCAAGGTCTATAACTTTAATCACATCTGCCAAGTTTGTTTAAAAATATGTGTGTGTGTGTACATGTATGTATTTATATATATATTTAAACAAATATACAAGGTCTGTACAGAACGTATCCAGCCATATAATATGAAAATTGGAGACATTTATTGAAGAAGATACAAGATACAAGAAACATTGTACACAGGGCAATGACACCTCAGTCCCTTTCAAAGTAGGCACCTTGGGACCTCACAAAGTTCTCCCAATCACCATCAACTGTCCTGTCACATGTTCCCGAATCTCACTGATGGTCTGAAATCCCTTGTTTTGAGAAAAGCCAGAAGTCTCAGGCACCAAATCTGGGCTGTAGGGGGCTGAGTCACTTGGGAGATTTGATGTTTCACCAAAAAACTCTGCACAGGATGTGATGCATGAGTGGGCACATTGTCATGATGAAGCTGCCAATCACCAGTTGCTCATAGCTGCGGCCTTCTGAATAATTTGAATAGTTTCTGCAGAGGAATGTTCAAGCTTAGTGCTAAATTTGATGTAGATTTGTTGCTCTACTTGCTCAGTCATTTTGAATGCGATGGCCACACAGCACACATGCTCACTCAGTGGTGTCTACCACCTCTACTGACTAGTACAATGAGGTTGTCATTGTCCGCACACATGCATTCCAGTCCACTCTCCTTGGCTGCCAGGTTGCATTGATGTCACACAAACCATTCTTGTTGTATTAACAATGGCTGGACTTTTTCTGGACAGACTTCGCATGTGGTAGAGTTACAAGCCAAGGCAAACATTTATAAGTAATATAATATAAATATAAATGCCTTAGAGGCTCACATTAGCCTAGAGAGAAGAATGTGGTCAGGAGAAAAGGCTAGGGTAAGTTAAAAGAACAGAAGGTCAAAAATGATAATCCTTATTTTAGAAGAGAAAAGAGCTATATCCTATCTGTGTATTCACACAGGCAAATCTAAGCATAGCCAAAAATCAAGATAAACATACCAAATGGCAATTGTTCATTACATGCAATATTTAATATTTGTATTATATCATAGAATGCATTTGATATGTGTCATTAATAAGAATAGTTACTATAGACATACATCAGTCGAAGGAATAGGAGGGCTCTAGTTGCCTAGTTATCCTTGAATCTTCGATCCATATCTCCCACCTTTGATTAATTCCCAGGTCCTAGAGATTCTGTCTGTAAAGTCATCATTTTCATCCCCAAACCCATTCTTTCACTCCCCTAGCCTCTCCTTCCTGCCCATTTGTGGCTTAGTTTTCTCCAGTGTAGCTCCAGTCATGCTGTAAACTCTCCATTGCTCCAACCCCATTTTCACTACTTTAAGTAAAATATCCTTAATCTGCCCCTCAAGGCGGGTTATACGATAATCCCACCTAATCATCTGCATGTGTTCTACATCTCAGCTAGCGGGACAGAAGGGACCTTCTGCTCACACTGCCTGATCTCTGTGCCCTGGCCCAAGAGCTTCCCCTTCTCTGGACTGTCTCCCATCCCCCACTCCCTCTTTTTCTTGGGTCCTTGAAATTCTACCCATCTTTCCCGGGCTTATCTCAAATCTCCATGAAGTCTTTCTTGACCTCGCCCAGCCAGCGTGACTTATCCTTCCTTTGAGCACCTTCTGTGGGGACTTTGTACCTCCTCTCTGGAGCTTATCCCATTTTACAGTTATTTACATGCTGGTCTTTTCTTTCCTACTACATTATACTCGTTAGACCAGGGTCTAGGTGTCCTGTTCATGAAGTTCCCCATGACATCAACACTCACTCAGCACCTTCAGAATGGTGGTGGAGCTGTTGCCAGTGCTTACACTGTCAGAGAGGCAGTGTTCACACCATAGCAGCTTAATCCATTATTGTTAGGGTGAATGAGGGGAGCAAATGCCCACTGAGGGTACTGAGAAGCTTTCTATCTTTGTGGATCACATGCATTTTTATTTTCACACTCATTATCTCAGTGATTTGGAAATGTCAGTTCTTTGAGGCCTCTTTTCCTAATCTTTTTGCTCTTTCTTTATACCACCTCCAATATCATTGGACTTAATGTTTTAAAAAAACTGACTCACCATTGCTATTTAGCCTTGTCTTAAGCCATAAAATTCATGACAATACTAGTGTGATGTGATACTTACACATTAAGAAATTATAAAACAATGAAAGGAAAACATCTTCACTACTTACTACTACAAGGACTGTATTTTGCAAAATCTTACCTGAGACTCTGATCGGTGAAAGGACTTGAATGAGGTCACTGAGCTGTTCTGTCTCTTTCCACTGGGCCGTGTTTCCTCGAAATACCTGGAAATGGTACAGAGCCCATGACACTGCAGGTTCCATCAGGACAGGAACCAAGCCTTTCTCCCCACCGTTATGGCAGGCATTCTGCAAGTATTCGTGAAATCAATGCAGAACAGAAACGTGCAAGCACACGTGCACATACACAGACTTGCACACCCACATTTGAATTTCAAGTTAGTGGCTGTCCGTGTTTCAATTCACTCTGGACCGTCCTCCTCCCATTTTCCTCAGGCTTGATTTAATGGGGTGATGTTAGCTTTTCATCACCCCTACCTTTGGCTTCACCTGTGAACCTTTGCTGCCTCTGCAGCTGCCCTGTTGGGGCCAGTTGGCCCCTGACTCGTTGCTTCGCCTGCCTCCTCCTTTGGGGCGGCTCGCTGGCTGCTCTGCCCACTCATATCTGCCACAAGCCTGTGAAGCACTTCCCAATATACAAGGCACGAGAGTTGCTTCGTAATTCTACCCAGGCCTTTTGATACTCGCTATGGCCAGTCACGAGAGCATCTGTCTCCAAGAGTCTCTCAAGTGTCTTCACAGAAGAAAACAGTTGCTCTGAAGTGATACCACAGGCAGGAAATGGGGCCGTGCCTGTGTCACTCCAGAGCAACAGAGCAGCTCCAATTCCCTTCCTCCTTGTTTCTCACAGCCCCCGCCTCTCCCTCAAAAGGAAAATGAACACTAAAATGATTTAATAATTTTGTTCACCATTCACTGTCACTTCACATTAGATCTGGACAGTTGCAAGAGCTGATGCTTGTAAGTTGGAGGTGGATTGTAACAGAATTTCTTCAGGGCAGCACTCTGTCTCTGTCCTTCACTGAAGAAGTGAGTTCTCCAGGAGTTTGACAGGCTGTGGGAGGGGTTGCCTGGATCACGCGGTGAGAGCCATCTGCGGCACTTTCTGCTTTCCCACCCGGAACACCGATGGGGAACAGAAATGGAGAGGGGAGGCAAAGTTAGGCCTCGGGCTCTAACAGGGGCAACACTCATGGGCTCTGAGATTAGAAAGAGAGAAGTTTAGATTCTAGTTTTGCCCAAGTTAGCTCATGGGATCTTGAGCAATTTACTTATCTTCTCTTTGCTTCATTTTTCTCATTTGTAAGCGGGCAAATAATGCCTGTTCCTTGACATTGCTCCTAACATGGGTATATTAGAGGCAAGACACGTCATCACAGCATATGGCACAAAGTGGGTACTCAAAGTATTAGCACCCTTTTCCTTCCCACTAAATATCTCTGCATCACATGCAACCACATTATTCTGGCATCATTAACGTTTGTGATGCCTTCCAATATTAGGAGCTCCTGAAACTGAACAGACATATGTGAAGTGGCTTAAAAATCTTTATGAGACTGTGGATCCAAATGTGCTGCCTAATCGAGGCTAAACTCTGATGTCCTGTTTATAGGAGGATTCAGAGCCCTGGATGGGACACTCAAGGTCTTTGGTGTAACTTTCAGTTTAGAGACTCTGTAATGTGGTAGGTTTTGATTTCAACTCGTGGATAGGTAGTCATATAATTTATTGTGAAACTAGGAAACATTTTTAGAGGGTTATTTTTATTTTTTTTAATTAAAAATTTAAATAATATTTTAAAATTTTCAGTTACAGTTGACATGCAATATTATGTTACTTTTGGGTGTATAGCATAGTGATAAGACATTTGCCTTACAAAGTGATTACCTTCATAAGTCTAGTACCAAACTAGGAAAATTTGAGAGTGAAAAAGAGCACTATTAAAAGTTACAGCTGCATAGGAGGTATAAATTAAGACTGTTTTGGGCAAGTGGGGTATATTTTTATCCTAATCAGGGTCCACACATTGGTCTCCGAGCTCTGTGCGAGTTGTAAGCCTCATGCCTACCTGGCTTCTTTGCATTTTGAATCACGTCGGTTCTTTCCCTCTTTGGCCAGTGATTTTCATTACGTAGGCCCTTCTTATGGAAGGAAGGTTAAATGCATGGCACTATGCACTTGTAAATAACATGTCTGTTACATATGGGACATAATGGGACAAATGAAAGCTGGAGGGTGAACCAGAACAGGGTCCAGATAATCCTTTGGCTCCCCCACCCCCACTCGCTCCCCCTCCCAGCATGCAGGCCTGCAGCCTCTGTGACAACCATATGTGGAGGGAAGTAAGAGGCTGGGGAAAGGCCAACCAGCTGTGACCCCCAGAAAACCCAAGCCAAGTTTGACATCTGTTCGTGGTCTCAGTGGCTGGCTCTGATGTTCCAGATTCACAAGGACAAAAATTGAAGGGAGACCTTTCATCCCCATGGCCCTCAGTTACCAAGTGCGCCTCTCATATGTTGCTGGGAGCCAGGATGCTGCAGCAGGCAGCTTCAGCTTTACAGAGAGCACTAGCCTAATGGGGGATGGGGACCTTGAAGGCAGGCTCTGAAGCACTGACAGTGAGCTTGAAGTTACTCTTAGAGATGTGGGGAGGTAACAAAGAAGGAGCTCTGGGCTTCTTCTAACCAGCAGATCTGGGTTTTCTTCTCTGCTACAGAGGAACTTTAGTGTCCTCACCTGGAAATTGAGAACAACCTACCTGTTGTGCCCGCTATCCAGGGTCATGGGGAAGATAAAGTGAGACAATGGGAATGGAAGTAGCTTACAGACTACAAATCTTCATATAAATGTCAGGTGGCATCCTAATTGGAGACCCTGAATTCCAAGCCCTGAACTTACAGAAGAAAATCTGGGATCAGGGAGGTCAAGAGTCTGGCTCAGTGTGGACAAGTCCCTTTATAGAAAGGGATGTTGATGGCATATGTGTGCTGGCGGAGTGGTTGGCTGAGAAGGTAACATTGAAGAAAACTAGAAAACTGGGCAAAATAATTGTCAAGGAACTTAATTTAAGTCTGTGTTAGATGAGATGAGAAAAATGATTCTGTGGTTATTTTCTCAGGCAGAAGGGCTGCTCACATCTTCCTCATCTCATGAACATTTCATCTGAATCTTTTCATCTTGAGGCTTTGAGGCCTGAGCTGATTCAGTTAGTAATCCACCTATGTCATTCTCTTATGAAAAATGCTCCTTCAGCCTGTCTGCTCTGCCCCCAACACTAACAGAGGTGAGGGGGTTTGGGTGAGGATGGAAAAGGTTATGAGGGTCAGCGAGGATCTATCTTAAGAAAGAGAAGGTTGAGGCAGCTTCACAGAGCAATTCAGAGCACAGACTCTGGAGCCAGACTGCCTGGGGAATAACCTCAGTTTCACTGCTCTGCCAGCTGTGCCTCCTCAGGCAAGTTACCTAACCTTTCTGTTTGTCAGTTTTCTCATCTGTGGAATGAGAATATGAACAGTATTTACACCCTAGGGCTGATGTAAGGTATAAGCAAATTAATATATTTAAAATGCTTGGAAAGGTACCTGTCACACATTCAACTCTATTTACTTGATTATTAAATAAAAATAAAATACGTAGTGTGTAAAAGATGGGCATGGGTTAGAGGCAGTGGAGTGTAGTAGAATGATCGTGGGCTTTGGGTGCAGATTTGCATTTGAATCCAAATTCTACAACCTTTTCCCATCGACATTTATATTTTTCTAATTATGAAACACAAATGTGTTTAGACAAGACAGAAAATACAGAAAGCCAGCAGGAAGGAGACGGAGACCAACCCTGATGCTACCATGTGGAGATGGTCACTGCACAAGTGTTTTTGGAAATGCTGTTTGCATTGGGGTTTAGTGCCCCTCTGTGTGCACACTCCTCAAGGAGAGATCCAGGGACCATTTGAGGGCAAGGAACTGTGACTACCTAGTTGATAAAAAAAATTTTTTTTAACAGTGATGAGACCCTTGATATGTAATTCAGAGCCCTTAATCTATACACTTTTTACAGCCCTCTGTTCCTGACTTTTAGGAGCTCAGTTTTCCAGTGATGCAGCATGCCAAGCGTTTAGATTGAAACCCATAAATTTCTTTTTCCAACTTCCCTGCTGTAATTACTTGGCCGCCCACATCATTATTGCCAGTTGCCAAGTGTGGCCGGTGAGTGACAGGTAGATATTTGTGCCTGATGTGGGTCACGCTTTTGCTTGGTCTGAGAGTTTTTGTTTAATGCTCCATGAGAAGGCCATAGATAGGTAGCAGAGTAGGAGTAATAGGAGAAATCTACTGGGCGATGAATTGGCAGCCCAAGGAAGGTTGTAAATTAGACTGTCAGAAGGGGACTTTCTGGCAAACTCAGTGAACAAACACAAGGTGTGAGGTGGCCAGAACTCGTAACAAGCTAACTTTCTCTCTCACTGGTGGTTTCCTCTTGTTGGTCTTTTGGTGAAGTGGTTAGACGTGTTAACTATCGCCCAAACAGAATCTGAACTGCTTTGGGGTTGGGGATGCCGCGGTGGCCAGCAGCGGTGAAGAGGGGTGGTGCAGTGCGCGGATCCACAGTCGGAGCGCGTTCCGTGGGCTTGGGCATCGATCGATGGCGTAACCCAGTGATTTTCAACCGGTGCGTGGCAGCACACTGGTGTGCCGCAAGAATTTTTTAAACATGCAATACCTGACTATTTAGTCAGGGGCAGTGACCTCTTTTCCCTCAGATTGTCAAATAAAAAAATGACAGCCGCAAATACAACAATAGTCATCTGGTGTGACGGAATCAAAATGATACCTATTTTTTTGGTCAGACTGGCCAAAAATACAATATATTTTGTGGTGTGCCACAGAATTTTAGTAATTGGTTTATGTGAGCCACGAGATAGAAAAGGTCGAAAATCACTGGTATAACGGAATCTGTTCCTGGGCCCCATCCTTGAGCAATGGCACCTGGACGGTTTCCCTGTCGTTTTAGTGCCTTCAGTGGGATGGTTCAAACAACTCTCTGCTCTCAGCTTCAGAAGAGGGGAGGGCCTATACTATAAAATTATGACACTGACATCATAGAAACTTTAAGAAGATTTTCTTTCTTCTCTCCCATTTAGTGGATAAAAAAGCCTGATATGCATGGTTAATCCACTTGTATAAGTTAACTTCCCCATTGTAACCACCTTCTTTAGTGCGTATAACAGCAATTCACACCAGTGTCACACCTAGAAACAGGCCTATTTTCCCCACTAAAGCCTGTGTGGGGAAGCACCTACTTTAATTAGGGTGACTGAACATTTGGGCTTGCCCAGGGCAGCCATAGTTTATTATGCCCATTGTCCCAACCAATGAATTCTCATGGAGCCCCATTTCATTTTCAAAAGTGTTCCAGTTAGAATAATAAATTATATGAATGAAATCAGGGAGGAGCCTCCCAACAGACAGGGCTGCTTCCCTTTTCATATCGTTGCTTTGCTCCGAAAACTTTCCGAAGCTCCTGTCTATAGACTTTTGGCCCTGGGGTCATGGTCTGACTTCTTAAATTTTTCCATCAATATTGGCCAGGGGCCACTGCCTCTTCGAATATTGTTTTTCAAACTTTTTTTCTGCAGCAGAATCTAGTTCTTCATACAAAAAACTAGAGGCTCTGATGTTTAAAAAGGATAATGTGGAGCATGGCCTTGCCGAACACAGATTTAAATCCACTGTCAGGGCATACGCTACCATCAGTTTAAAGTGTTGCCACTTTATTTATTTTTTTTATGTTTTTCATTGCTTTTCGACAGAGAGGAAGGAAGAGAAACATTGATGTGAGAGAGAAACATTGATTGGTTGCTTCCCGTGCACCCCTGGACCAGGGATTGCTTAAGGCCAGACTGGGGATCACAGGGTCCTGGGCCAGGAATCGGACCACAACCAAGGCATGTGTCCTGCCCGGGAATCACACCTGCAACCCTTTGGTTACGGCACAGCGCTCCAACCAACTGAGCCACACCGGCCAGGGCATGAAGTGTTGCCACTTTACAGGACACAGGGAAAATACTCTTGTTCCTTAGTAAAGTTAGGTTAGTGACATAGTATTTATTTAAGCTTGGCACAGGTTAATTATAATTAGGTTCTTAAAAAATATTACCCAGGTTTCAGCCTCAATTTTTAGTTAGGCTACTCCCATGGCCTTGATTTTGCAAACTCGTTTGCTATCTTTGTTTTCCTCTCACAGAACACGGCCTAGGAACAACCATGCCAAACACAGCTACCCTGGACCCTGGTCATGGTAATTCCCCGATCTCACCTTTTTCTTGGGGGCCTTCGGCTTAATTCTGGATTTGTGGTTCCTCCTCTGTAACCTTATCCTTTGTCCAAGGCTGAAACACTATTCCAGCAGGCTATTTTGTTTTCCCGTCTCAAATGTTGAGCAGACCATACTGGGTCCTCTCTTCTCTTGAATTCTCAGTTTATTTTAAAGTTCTTAATGTCTTTCAAAATGTCTGCATAGAATATCAATGCATTAAAATCTTTCATTCACTGAATCTCGGGAGTCTCTTCCCATTTTATCAGCTCTATTATTTTAGACATCCTAGCCAAATACAATCTTTCATCAGAAATAGCCACACATGTCCTGTTCCACACCTATATTTCAACTACAGTTGACTGGCCTGCCTGGCAACCTCCACCAGTTCTCAGTGATTCTGGGGATCGGGTTATTTTCCTTGGCACAGGTCCAAAAACATTGAGGCTAGAATTCAATATTAACCTGGTCTCCCTAGGATGTCATTAAGAGGATTTAATTACTGAAACACTAAAGGATATTGTCATAATACAGCAATTTCATTCAAAATGGACTCTTGCCCAAGACCATGGTGATAGTCACATTTTAAGGTTCTGGGGGTCTTAGGGCGGGGGTGGGGTAGAGGGCCAAATCAGGAATAGATGCCTTTCTCTGCTTGTTTTTTGTTTATCCCAAAATATTTCTAATGAAGTGGGGTTTCCAACAGTCAATTTGAAGTACGAGTAATTATTTCTAGGTGCACAGAAATATTCCAATGGAGGTTTTTTTCTAATCAACTATTACTTGCTCAGGACATTTGTGGAAAAGGAGCCATTTGTACTTTGAAGATAGTATGCATTCATATATATTGCCCATTGTATACAGAAAGTTGGCTTGCATTTTTAAAAAAGATAATTTTCATGTGTTTAGTAAATTTGCATCGTATACTTCCTCAGACTGAAACTTACACACTCCTGTATGAAGAAAGAGTCAGATAATTTCAAACAACAACAACAGAGTTTTTCAACCTCAGCATTATTGACACTTTAGACCAGATTATTCTTTGTTACTGGCGGCTGTTCTGGGCATTGCAGAGTTTAGCAGCAGCCCTGCCTTCTACCCTCTAGATGCCAGTAACACGTTCTCCCCGACCCAGCTGTGACAACCAAAGATGTTTCCAGATTATGTCAAATGTCCCTTACAGAGCAAAACCGCCCCCGTCAAGAACCACCGCTTTTAAAAGATGAGAAAAGAGGCAAGAGAAAGAGCTGGAGACAGAACAGCTCACGGTGCTGCAGTGACTTCAGGTCCTGTCCCCACCCATCAGCAGGGACAAGGGTCGAGTGCTGGCCCCCTGGCTGGCTGGGGCAACGTGAGCTGTGAAGATTTCTTCCAGCTGATCTGGGGCCTCTCCTAACTTTCTCCTTTTATGACTTTACTCCATATGGAAAGCAGGCAGAATTTAAAATACTGAGTAGCTGGTATTATTTTTCTTTGGGGTAAAACTAATAATTGAGGAATGTGCTTATATCAGTTGGCTCTTGCTACTTAACGATTAAGTCCAGAGGTTGGTGGCTAAAAAAGACATTTATTATGGCTCATGCGTTGGATTGGCTGGGGTTCAACTGGACCTGATGGGGCAGCTCTGCCTCTCATTGTAGGTCTGTGGGTCACCTGGGGCTATAGCAGCTGGCCAAACTCTGCTCCATGTTTGTCTTATCATCTCCCTGGGAACAGTGGGCTACTCGGGACATGCTCATCTCATGGTGATGCCAGAGGTTCAAGAAGACAAACAGAAACACATGAGAACTCTTAGGGCCTAGGCTCTGAACGAGTACACCCTCACTTCTGCTTCATTCTATAGACCACTGCAAATCATGTGGCTGAATCCAAAGTCAATGGGAGGGAAGATACACTCTGGGAAGAACATGGTAAAAGACATATGGATATAGAGACGGGTGAACAATTGGGGTCAATGATACAATCTATCACAGTTCATATTTTGCTTTCATATAGTAGTGTTTTGCTTTCATATAATTTCAGGATTCAGACCCTTTATTTTGCTGGACACCTCTGTAATGACAGAACCATTGTAATGTAATCACAGGACCATTCCAAGAATAGAATCATGTAGTAAGGAAGAGTGAGCCAAACAAACTTTCTAAAACTTTATTTTAACTCCAGTTAACTCAAACTCGTATGAATTAAACAGCATTATAATTCTGTTAGAAAATGGATAAAAACTGGATTTGCTTGAAATGGAGGCAGAGAGGAAAGATATTTTCAAAGATGTTTGTGAGATTAAGATGCAAAAACACTAATTTGTAAAGATTGGCAGATTGCAGATGTGTTGGCCAGAGGAATGTTGAGTGAAAAATCTCTGGAATGTTTTAGCAACCTTTTAAATTTACTGCCAGGAAATGTGTGTGGCTTGCCTTCCCTGCATCATTTCAAAAGCTCTCTTGTACATCCAGTCCAGCCTAGTGCAGGTAGGGAGGTTTGGAAACAGTGATCAGTGAAAGGCGTTTTCTGCAGCTGGGCCTCAGCTCCAGCCTGACCAAGCACAGTTAATATGTAACCCAAATCTGACCACTTCTTTTATGTTTACATTTGGTTTCGGTATTATTTTTAACTGGTGAAAGAGCAGTTCAAAGTCATCTTTTTTTTTCTTCTTGGCACTTACCCATAATCTCTCAAGGCTCAGTAGCGGAATGGCAGTAAGTCACGTCAGGAAGAGATTTGCATCTGGTGGATTTAAATACCACTGGCCTTATTACACAAGTGAATGCACCGAGGATGGATGAGTCAGTCTGCACAAGGACAAGACATTATATCAGAAATAATATTTAATTGTTTCCGCTGACACCCTAGATTCAGAGGATGATCTTCATGCTTGGCATAATTCATCAAATTCATCTTCATGCCACACACCTACAAGAAGGGTCAAAACCAAACAAAATAAAACGAGAACAAAACGCTGACAATGACAAGTGCTGGAGAGGAAACGGAGCAAAGGGAGCTTTCAAATGTTGCTGCTGAGAATGACAAATGGTTTGGCCACTTTGGAAAACACAGTTTTGCAACTTCTAATTAAGTTAAACATATGCTTTCCATAGGATTCAGGCATCCCTCCCTCAGATAGCAGATAGTTACCCACAAGAGATTAACACTATTTTCACACTAAAACCTCTACATAAATATTTATAGTCACTTTATTCACAATCTCAACATATTCTTTCATTGGCGAGTGGGTAAACAAGTTATGGTTCATCCTGCAATGGAGAGTTACTCAGCAATAAAAGAAGCAAAGTGCTGATATATGTACTAACATTGTATTAAGTGGAAGAGACCAGACTCAAAGGACTATAAACTGTGTGATCCCATGTGTATGACCTTCTGAGAAGGGCACACCTGTAGGAACACAGAACAGCTGTGTGGTCATCAGGGGTAGGGGTGGGGCTGTCCACAAAGGGGCGTGTGGGAACTTTTGAGCATGATGGGCTTGTTCCCATCTTGATGTGACAGGGTTACGCAACTGTATATACATCAAAACTCACAGAATCATGTGCAAAAAAACATGAACTTATATACCCCAACAAGGCCAACTTTTAATAAAGTATGTGGTTTATTGTCTCTCAGAATTCCCCTGGTCAATGTACCACACATATTGGGGTGGTAATCCAATTCATAACTGCTTCTTTGGAAATGGCTCCCTGTCCCAGTCCTTGCTGAGTGGGGGTTTAGGTTATGCCTTTTCCAGGTGATTCCACACCCTGACCCCACTTGATAGGACTGTGGGTGTATATCTACCCTGAATTAAAACAGTAACACGCTGTCTTTGAGGCTTTGCTGTAAAAGACATGGAAACCTCAGTCCAGAGGGTGTAGATTTTGGCTTGCAGATATGTTTTGTTTGGCCCGCACAATGTTTAAAGAAATTGAATTAATGGCCAACATTAAAAATTGGGAGATTTCACATAAAAATCCAGATTTCCGGTTTCTCTTTAAGGAATGGGAGGATTCGGTAAAAGGGACCCAAATTCCCGCCTGGAGACAATGGCTGGAGCAGAGATCCTTTGACCCTGTCACACCAGCGTGCCCTCTGCATCTGCACAGCTCCCGCCACTCCCGGGGAGGCGAGAGCTCTCCCTGTGCTTATGTAATAGTGTTCAGGGAAATACGAAATATTTCTTGTACCTTCTTTTTCTATCAAAAGACCACATTTAATGAAAAACGAGAAGGAGCATACTATTTTGTGAAAGTAACGATTTTTCTAGTGGCTCGTAATAAGCAAACCAAATGTGTCTCTACTGAAGAAAGACAAATTAAGATTCCTGTCTGAAACAAATGTGGCTTTCTACACTCATCCCTATTACCCGCCTGGTTGCTGTAGGCATTTGAGTTGCTCTCCCAAATGGTTGCATAAAGTTAAAGATAAATGGGCACCAGGAGACCTATATCTTTGGGCAAGCTGGTGTCACTGGGGAGGAGAAACTAAGAGCCTTACAAACAAGCAAGTCTTCCAAAGTGTCCGAGGTTCGATTCCCAGCCAGGGTACATGTCTGGGTTGCAGGCTATAACCCCCAGCAACCGCACATTGATATTTCTCTCTCTCTCTCTCTCTCTCCCTCCCTTCCCTCTCTAAAAATAAATAAATAAATAAATAAAAAGCAAGTCTGCAGAATTTTTTTAAAGAGAGATTGGGAAGAGGACAGAGGGCAAGTGAGTTTCCCTCTATCACTTACAGTAAGAAAGTTGGGGTTAACCCAAGTCTCGCAACTGATGCTCCTTAAACTTTGATGTGCACAGGAATCCTGGGGGAGCTTGTGAAAATGACCATTTTGATTCAGTAGGTCTGAGTGAGGCCTGAGATTCTGCATTTCTAAAAAGACACCAGATGATGTCCATGCTGCTAATCAGCAAACTACGTTTTGAGCTGCAAGGCACCAAACCATACCATCTACAAGGAAACAGTAAAATTTACCAGCCTAGACTTTGTTTTTTAACCATCTGCTCTCCATTGAAGTGTTGGTAACATCAGTGTTTTTTTTTTGCCACTTACCAAACAATGTCACTCCTCTAGAACAAAGGGCTATTTAAAAGGTGGTGAAGGCTGGCACTCTGGGAAGCAAGAACAATTCTGTGATTAACAGGCTGGCATCTCAGAGAAGCAACCTGGCTGAGCAGCCCTGCTAAATGACTCTGTGCATCTGCCCTTAGTCTTGAATGGCTTTGCTCTGTGGCTTTAGGCAAATCACCAGGTCTCTGCCTCCTCACCATTCACAAGGAGGTGAGATTTTGACCTTGCAGGCTATTGTGAAAGATGTAATTAGCATTTGTGAAAGCTTGCAAGATCAATGGAGGAAAGGTGCTTCAGAAGAACAAAGTAATTTATAGTCACCATCTTCATTTCATTACGGGGTTTAGCTGCCATGCGGAGCAAGTCAGCCCAAAGAAGCCTCTTCAGGATGCACACTCCCCTCATGGTGAGGCACATCATGGCTGTGGAAGAAGATAAGCTGTATTTCCCTTTCACTCTCGATATTCCTGGGGTGTCTATCATTTCAAGGTTTAATACAATAACTTTTCATGTAAACAAGGAAGATTCTGCTTTCAATTGTCTCCTTCTTCCAAGTATGGGCCATGGTGATGTCTGTTTAAAGCTTACAGATTCTAGTTTGAAAGGAATATGTTTTGAAATTTTTCCTCCAAGTCAATGGTCTAGAGAAAATGTCCAAAAGAAGTATAATGTGTGCCACACATGCAATGAAAAAATTTCTAGCAGCCACATTGAGAAGAGAAAAAATATCTGATAACATTAATTTTAATAATGCATTTTATTTAAACTAATATTTCTAAAGCTTTTTTCAATATGCAATCAATATTACAATTATTAATGAGAAAATTTGCCTTTTGGGGGCACTGTCTTTAAAATTTGGTATAGGTCACACTTCGAATGGGATGCTGAATTTTCATGAAGAGCGACTTAATCCATGTTTAGATTTCCTCAGTTTACAGTTGAAAAGTAGTTTTGCCTACACAAGTTGTTCCAAACATATTTATATTTTTTCTAATAACTGAATGGAATGTCAGCTTTAAAATTTTAATGTCAGTTATAGAATGAAAATAACACTTAAAAATCAGTTTCTCGGTCAAACTGGCCACACTTCAAGGGCCATCTGTGGCTAATGGCTGTACTGTACTGCACAGGGCTGTGCCAGCCCCCCGGGGGAGGGCAGAAGTCCCAGGCCCACCCGACCCCGGCTGTGGATGCGTGTCCTCTGTTGATGGAGTTGCCTAAGAGCACACAGACTCTGTGAACATTGTGAGAAGGCCTCCTTCCGTCAGTATGCATTATTTGCCCTCTCCTTTTCAGAGTACTGCTGTTTATGGCCCATCCGCCTCTCAGAATGACCCACAGTCCCCAGAGGGACCGTGCAGAGATCCAAACTGGGTGCCGCCGAAATACAACAGCATCTATCCACCCATTACTCCACTTATCCATTCAACAAATATTTATGGAGCAAGTTTCTGTGTCCAGCCCTGCTAAGCTCCAGGGACTGCTTCAGTCATGAGAAAGGACAACAGGGTTGCGGCCCTTATGAAACCTAATGTCTAAAAGTGGCGGGCATGAAATGGAATCACACAAATAATGAGTTAATAACAATATGATATCTACAGACAAAAGCAAAAGTCTATGAGATTAGAAAACCTAATCCAGTTTGGAGGTTCAGTAAATCTTCCTTAAGAAGATGACATTTCTGGTGGGACCTGAAGTGGTGAGGCAGCGGAGAGCTGGAAGAGGGGCCTATTTATGGCAGAGGAGATAGCGTGCTTTAAAAATTGGCAGGAGGTCAGGGTGGCTGGAGTGCGGGGCGCCGGGAGGATGGAGAGATGAGGAAGGGCCTGACCTGAAGGGCTTGGAAGGCCATGAGAAGGAACTTAGTCTTTGCACTAAGAAAAACTGGATGGTCACCGAAGGGGTATGAGACTGGCTCATCAGATTCAGGTTCCCTTTTGGGTTTTACAAGAGCCGGGTGGCCGCAGATCTTCCTCAGCATTGTAATCTTACATTCAGTCCCAGCTGAAAATGACTGTGGAAGCAAAATTACACCTTTATTTAATTGTTCTGTTCACTGGCAATGGGCCCCAGAACTCTCTGAAAAAAAAATAGCCCATAAACATCGTGAGGAGAAAGGCAGTATAATAGCTCTGAAGGAATGAAATAAAACAAAATGAAACAAACAAATGAACTCACAACAAGCAAAACTCTGGGTTTTGCAAATCAAATTTAAATTGAGTCTTCAAGGGCTAAGACTCATTGTTATTATTTAATCAACAGTGCTACTATTTATGATGAGCACTACTACCATTTATTAAGGAATTATTGTTTGCCAGAAGTATATAAATACAAACATACATAAATAAATGTATATATAAAACACTATAAACATATATACATATATAAATATGTATATTAGTTCTTATCCACACAAAACCCTGCCTGCAATACAGATATTATGATTCCCATTTCATTTGCTGCATAAAGAATGGGAGCTGCACAAAGTGTAAGAGACTTGTCCAGAGTAAATTGTTAGGAAGGGGGAAGCAGGATTAGAGCGCATTCCTGTCTGACCTCCAAGCGCTGACCAGTCCACCTCATCACGCTGCCCCTGGTCAGTAGAGGCCAGGGGAGTCCGACTTGAGCGTTTGAAAAACAATGTGCAAGGACTCAGACACAAACAACACTGCTCCCTTCTGTGACCAGCCAGGGATTGGTAGATAGTTTTTGGTTATTTGATACTTTCTGAGATTTTGGATAAACTCACCCTCAAAATGTTCTTAGCAACATGTCTTTTCCAAATGTCGTGTGCATAGTTCTGTTTCTTCTCCTCCCCTCTAACTGTTTGACCTTTTCCTTTTCTCTCTGGCTGCTCCACAGGTCAGTCTGCTTTTTTGTTGAGTTGAGCTGGGCTCCCTTTCTGTGGTATGTGCAAGAGCTCAGCCATCTCTGCACCCGGGCCCAGTTTCCCTGGTCTGCCAGGGTGGTTTGTGGAGGCAGCGTCTCCTGACGCAGGGTAGATACATATTCTAGGCTCTAAGGCAGAACCAACAGAGCTGATGGAGGGGATGAAGAACTGGCCCCCAGCACAAGGACGTGCTTTGTGCAAGGGCCCTCTGCCAGTGATGCAGAAAGCCTGGGCTTTTCAATCCATTAATCTTTTAACGTTGTTCTCAAAAGGGAGGAGGTGTCCACCATATCCCCACAAAAGGCAACTAGCTCAATCCAACAGTTAAAGATGTAAGCCAAAAGGCTTGTTCACATCTCGTTCACTGTGCAGCACATTACTGAGCCTAATATGGGCCAGGAAGGGGTCCAGGTGCTGGGAGACAGCAATAAGTTAGACTGATTAAAAATAGGCAAACGAGCAAATAGGAGAGTAGATTTTAAATGTTCTCACCCTCAAAAAGAAATGGGAATCATGACGGAGGTGTTAGGTAATGCTCTGGGGGCATCATTTTACAATATCTAAGTGTATCAAATCAACACGCTGTACACCTTAAACTTACACAATGTTCCATGTCAGTTATATCTCAGCGAAGCTGGCTAAACCCCCAAACAAGCAGGCAAATAAACCAACAGACAATAAACAAAATAAGATGGAAGGCACAAAGTATGTTTGATGGTGGCGAAAAACAAACCAGGAAAATGAGATGGGAGTGTTCAGGGCAGACAGGAGAGGCCTTGTCAGAAGGCCTTTTGAGAAAAGGCTTGAAGGAAGCGAGGAGGAAAATGCTGGAGAAACCTGGGGAGAGAGCATTTCAGGCAGAGAAAACAGTAAGTGCAAAGATCCTGAGGCAGGAGGTTGTGTACAGTGTTCAAGGAAGAGCAAGGAGGCCAGTGTGGCTGGAGCTATGTGTAGTAGGAGATGGGGTGAGAGAGGTAACTTGAGGTCACTATTCTGACATTTGAGTGGCATGAAAAACCACTGAAGTTTCTTAGCCGAGGAGGAACATTGGTTTTCAGG
Source organism: Phyllostomus discolor (assembly GCF_004126475.2). Classification (NCBI taxonomy): domain Eukaryota; kingdom Metazoa; phylum Chordata; class Mammalia; order Chiroptera; family Phyllostomidae; genus Phyllostomus; species Phyllostomus discolor. Next base: position 143,052,999 of record NC_040907.2, read on the forward strand.
CTTGAGAGTATGGAAAACAGGCTCCGCGAGCCCAAGGATGAAAGCGGGAGGAATGGTCGGGAGGCCACCGGTGAGTGATGGTGAGGCCACAGCTGAGCAGTGGAGGCGGTGAGAAGCGGTTGGATTCTACATATACTTTGAGAGTCAAATGAATTTGCTGATGGATTTGTCCAATGATAAATACGTTATTTGAAGTGATTTTTTTCTCCCTGCCTAAACGTGATTCTAGTCACTTTCAAGCCTAGATGGGATGCGACCTAGGTCATTTGTTACTCTTGGTTAGATATTTCTTACATATATTTTAGATAATGTTTTAATTTTACAAATTACACAAGAAAACCAGTATTCTCCTCTTCTTATAAAAATCATGTAGTGCAAATTGAACACTCCAATTACTTATCTCTAATTCTCCTTTTCCAAGAGACAATCTGTTTTTCTATGCATTTACATGTATAAAGACTTATTGTTTTTTCTTTTATAAAAATGAGGTTATATTGTTCATATTGTTTTCTACCTAAAATGTTTTGAACATCTTTCCATAGTAGTACAGAGAGGTCCATTTCGTTCTTTTCAATAGCTTACTTAGAGAGTCCTTTAGAAATGAGTCCTTTAGAATCTGACTTGATTCACTCCTCTCTCCTAGCCACTGTCTAAATGACGAGATCAAAGACAGGCATCCAGATACGTGCCCCAGGGACAGTCTCTATGTCCACAGAACATCGACAAGATGACATTTTAAGGTTGAGAGAGTGAGCCCAGCATGCATAACCAATCTGTTTGAAATGTCTTCCCTGCCCTTGAAGGGTATTGGAGTTGCCTTGAGTCATTTCAGTTTGAAAGCATTTTTGCTGTGGAAAAGCCTTGGGTCATTTTGTGGTTCTGGTTTCTCAGCACCTCACTCCCTAGCATTCACGGCTAGAGAAAGTTAAAGAGCCCGGGGCCGGCAGCAGGCTAACCTGGCATTGTGTGGTGAGCAGATTTCCCAAACCAAAATGAAAGCACTCGACTCAATAAGAAAAAGTGCTGTTAATGGCTAAAAAGAATTCTCTATGTCTATATGTTTTTCCCCCAAATTAGTACAATGTTGCCTCTTGGTATTTATTGTAATTGCATAGGTCATGCATGAACAGTGTAGGGAAATTAGGTAAAACAGGAAAAGATTAAATAATAATCAGGAAGCTCCCACCTAAAAACAGTTTTGCTGTTTCTAAAAGGACTGGAAATTGGATTTTCTGTGACGCATCTGGCTTACAGAGTTGCTGTCGTGCGTACAAACCACTCACTTTGCTTGGTTCCTCTGCTTGTGTGCAGCAGCGTGTCGTGAGCAGGTGGGAGGGAGCACAAACCCACCCTGTTGGAACACCAGTCCCCGCAGTCCGCTTTCCTGCGCTCAGGCCTGTTCATGCAGGAAGCGGTGTTTCAGTGTTCGAGGGCCTCAGACCCATTGACCATGGTTTCCAGCAGTAGGGACAATGGTCAAAACTCAGCAGTTGCCCTTCACTCTGCTCTTTTGCCCCTCCAGAGAGGCAACTAGAACACAGTCACACCTTCCTCTGGTGTTTGCTCACCTGTTTTAAATTAATGGCAGGGACCTAGTTCCTCAGTCTCTATTGCCTACCCCAGTAAAAGGCAGCAGAGAATGGACATGGAGGAAGGGTCTTCCACGCTGGGTGAGTACCTCCAGGACAGGAGACAGGCGAGTAGGAGGAGCTGGGCCACAAGGCACTCCGGGTCTCAGTGTCTCCCGCCCCTCTGGGCTGGGTGTTTGGTACCATGTGCTGCCCTCCTGAGTTCCGACACGATGGCTGAGAAGCTGGCCTGGGATGAAGGGAGAGGCATTCGCTCAGGTTGTGCCAACAGGATGCGAGAGCTGTCGTTCTAGCTGCTGAATGGAATTCAGTTCTTTAGTCTTTTACCTTCAGTGCAAATCATTGGGCTTATTGTTGCTTTTTGATGTGGCAAAAGACTTTTGTTTCTGTTACTGAGTAATATTTATTAAACATAGGAATAGTACTATAAAATGGGGTTTTCGATATTAGATAGAGTCTTTGCCCTCAAAACATCCTTGTAATCCAGTGGTAGGGACAGAATGTGAGAGATAAATAGTATTGTCAGGCAGTAAGCAGTGAATGCGGCATGAATAGAACACAAAATAAATGTTAATGGTGGTCAGAGGAAGAAGACACCACCATGTGCTATAGTGGACAAGAGATACAAGTTCCATGAAAGAGGCAGACTTGGGTGTGGGGCTTGAAGGAAGTCCGGGGTTTAGAGAAAATGGAGATGGGGTTGGGAGGCAATGCAGGCAGAGGAGATGGCTCAAGGAAAGGCTCTGTGTGGAGGGGAGACGGGCAAGAAGTAATGCTAGAAAAAATGCAAAGGAAGAATCAAAAAGCAGGCATGTGTGGGGGAAAGGGGAGGAAATGCAAGAGAGATTTCAAGCTTGTGAAGAGACATTATTGGAGAAATAATGTCATTGACTGAAGTGGGGATTTCTGGAAGGATGATTAGTTTGGGGGAAAGTGACGACTTTGAGACTTGCTAAACTGAAGGATGAGGGTACATATGACGGGGATGGTCTAGTTCAAGAGGGCAGTCAGAGTTGGAGAAATGTATATGGAAGTGACTTTGAAGGCTCATTAAAATGTTATGACTGAATGAGATTTCCAGAGATGGAGCAGATGGAGGAGAGAATCTTTGCTGTTTTAGTCTTACTGATGCTTACATATTAGGAGGTGGAAGAAGGAGTGGACACAGAAAAAGACATGGGGTACTGGTCCATGTGATAATAGTGCTACTGGATGGGTCACGAGAGAAATGGGAGAAGAAAATGTCCAGAAAGGGCATCACTGTTCCCTTCCTGACTGCCACAGAGAAGCCAGGGATGAACCCCAGGAGTAAGCCACTGAACGTGGCCAGTAGAAATCCTGGGTGACTCTTGAGAAAGCAATAGTGAGCAAGTCAGCTCAGCAGGTGTTTGGAGTGGGTGGCAGTGAGATAACTGTAGGGGGGGTAGACCGGTGGTTTTTAAACTCGGCCGAATATCCTAGTCACCTGGAGGGAATCTGAAAAATACCAATTCCTAGACCCCATGTTGGACCTTCTGAGCCAAGTCTTTAGTGGTCGGTTGGCCTGAGAAACTGAGTTTTCATAGGTGGCTCAGATGAAGCCAGTCCACAGATTAGCATTTGTGAACCCCACATAGGGGAAGAAACATGAGAAATAGAATATGCTTGAGGGGAGACTGGGGTTGGGAAAGTTTCCTTGGTATTTTTTTTCTTTAATGTTGTTTTTAAAATAGAGAAAACTGGAGCTCTTTTTCCATGTCATAGAGAAAATAAGCTGATTGAAGATACAAGAAAGACGAAAGAGAGGAGGTCAAGTGCACCTTTGGAGAGATCAGCTGTAGAAAATAGGAGAGGAACCTCTGAGGCAGGTGGGTGAAGAGCAGCTGGGAGGAGGTGGCCACGTAGTAGGAAGTGGATATTCAAGTGAAAATTTGAGAAAGTGAAAGGCAATGCCTATATATATATCTATATTTTAAAGATTTTTATTTATTTATTTTTAGAGAGAGGGGAAGGGAAGGAGAAGAGAGGGAGAGAAACATCAATGTGTGGCTGTGTCTACGTGCCCCCAACTGGGTCCTGGCCCACAACCCAGGCATGTGTTCTGACTGGGAATTAAACCAGCGACCCTTTGGTTCATAGGCCAGCACCCAATCCACTGAGCCACACGAGCCAGGGTCAATGCCTATATTCTTAAAGGGATTTCAAATCCAGCTTGGTGTATTCTTCCAAAGACGGATTCAGTTCACCTGAGAACCTTGTTGTTTCCTTCTCAGGACTGTGCTGAGCAAATTACATGGCACTTTTCGTCATGCTAGCTACAGCCGGGAAGTGCAGGTTATGAAAGTTTAGAATTATGAAATGACACAGGTTGTGTGGTTAAACTTGAGTTCATCTTTTGAAAGTTTCTATTTCACAGCTTCCGAGGAGATGCACTCTGCGTGACATTTAATACCTGAGTTTTCAGGAGACTGGAGTTAAGAGGAAGAGTTCACCAAGTAAATACCTGTTTTGGTCCCAGGCAGCTACGTGTAAGAGCCCAGCTGGAGGGTGGGGTGGGGGGAAGGGTGGGGTGTAGAAGAGGAACCCTGAGTGCTGTTCTCATGGAACATACTGAAAATGGGTTCTCAGCATTGTGGCAGGAAGTGTTGGGTCACAAATCACACCTCACACCTTTCTCTGGCTTGCTGGCTGGGCTCTGTGTGAAATCTGGGCCTTTAATCTCTTCTTTTTATCTTTTCTTCCTCCCTTGTACCTATTGTCTGCCCAGCCCAACTGTCATCTGCGGATTATCTTTGCATCCTGTAAGCATAAATCTGGTGTTCTTACCATAGTAATGAACTTAGTGGTCCAGGTAGTGAGTAACGACTTTATGTAGCACTTCTCTTTGAAATGTGCCCTGGACTAATTTCTATTTTAACATCCTATTACAATTAAATAATTGTTCTTTTTTTATTTTAAGAGGCAATACAAATATTATTACTAATAGTGGTGCTTACTGTATACCAGCTACTAAATATTTTCAGTATCTTGATGACTTTAAATCTCACAACAACCCTATGATGTAGTTATTCTGATCCCCTTTTCACAGATGAGGGAATTGAGGCTCAGAGAGGTAAGTTATATTGCTCCAAAATAACATAGCTAATAAGGGGTGGAGCAGGGATTCAAACCCATGTCCATAGGATCACAAAGTCAGAGCTCTTAATCTATTGAGGAGGAAATAAATTGAAATGTAGTTAACTAGAAGGGAAAGGCATCTTTGTGAATTAAAACTGTGTTTCAGTTGTTCCCTGCTTTTATAGTATAATCTTGGCCAGACATTCTTCAAGGAATCTCAGTTAAAATGCCTGCTTAAAGGACTCAAGCACTTCATATTCATCTTCCACATGCTGTTTAGGTACGGAAAAGCAAGTTGGATAAGCTCCTGAAAGTCTGTAGTATCTTCCATGCGGTCCTAGAACTTGAGAGCGAGGCAGAGGCCAACCTGATCTGTATATCTCAGAGCTGATGGACAAGGAGGCCATTCATTCATTCAAGAAACAGTCCACCTATTGCACATCTGTGCATGCCCCATGCCCTGTTTGTGTTGTGGAGACAGCCGCAGGAGCAGATGCTCACAAAGAGACAAAGAGGACTGCTCATGGTGATCACCTGTGACAGATGGCTGTAGAGAGAACGGCCCTAGCCCAGACACTGTGAGGTGAGTGGGAGGTGTTATTTCCTGTGAACTGAAATTTACCCCATGAGTGACGTAGGGTGGAAACCACAGATGGCAGACTTTCAGGATTCAGGGTAGGAGTGTCGTATGTTCCCATGATGCTAGGCCACAGAGGTGCTAGTGACTGCAATTTCTGCCTCACATTGGAGAAAAGTGTGATGATGAGGTCAGTTTCCCCAGCAGCCTGCGAGAGCCTGATCATCTGGCAACTCAGAAAGAACTGGGCACTGAGGGTCAGGCTGACCTTGACTGGAGATCCTCCTCCTAATTTGCTGGTTGGATGACTTTAGGTAGGGTACTTATCCCTCTGAATTTCAGTTTCTTTATAAGTCTGGAGATAATACCTACATCATTGGGAACGGAAAGATTAAGGGGCAATGGATGTCATGTTCAACATTATTTCTAGCGAATGCTCAGAAAACAGTGCTGTTCTATGTCGATGGTTCTCAATTGGTGGTAATTTTGCCCTCCAGAGGATGTGTGGCAATATCTGGAGACATATTTGATTGTCATGATTGGGAGGAGGATCTACTGGCATTCTATAGGGAGAGGCCAGGAAGTCTGCTAAATGACCTACATGCACAGAACAGCCCTCACAAAAAAGAATTATCCATCCCAACTGCCGTAGTACCAAGGTCATCTTATTCTGCATATATGCGGTCTTTTCAGAAGGTATCCACTGTATACTATGAAAAACAGAGACATTTATTGAAGAAGATACAAGAAACATTGTACATAGGACAATGATGCCTTGGTCCCCTTCAAGGTAGGGACCTTGGGACCTCATACACTTCTCCCAATTGCCATCAGCTGCCCCATCGTATTTTCCTGAATCTCATCAATGGTTTGAAATCTCTTCCTTTTCAAAGGTGACTTTAATTTTGGGAAAAGCCAGAAGCCACAGGGGAACAAATCTGGGCTCTAGTGGGGCTGAGTCACCTGGGTGATTTGATGTTTTGCCAAAGAACTGCATGAGACATGATGCATGAGTGGGTGCATTGTTGTGATGAAGCTGCCGATCACCAGTTGTCCATAGCTACAGCCTTCTGAATCATCTGAATAGTTTCCATTTATGCAAAATTTGATGCGTATTTCTTGCTCTACTTGCTCAGTCATTTTGAATGTAATGGCCACACAGTACACCTGCTCACTCAACAGCATCTGTGGTCCCCACTGACTATACAGTGAAGTCCTCATTGTTCACACATGTGCATTCCAGTCCACTCTTTTTGGCTGCTGGGTTACATCAATGCAATGCGAACCATTCTTGTTATATTAATAATGACTGGTCTTTTTCTGGACAGACCTCATGTACTAACACAAATAATCCTCATAGGAACCTCATGAGGTAGTACTACTATCATTCCCTTATTTTTGATCAGAGAATATTGGAGAGACTATGTGACATGGACATTAAATGATTTACCCAAGCGCAGACAGCTAGTAAGAGCTGGGATTTGAACCCTGGCACCCCATCTCCACAGTTCTTATATTTAACCGTTTACCCTAGGCGGCCTTCTGCAGGAGTGGGTCAAAGGCAGTGTAGGTGGGGTATTGAGAGGCTTCATTTCCCGAGCCAGTGATTCTTTAGCTCCAGGGAGCATCAGAATACTTGAGGGGTAAATAAGAAATGCAGACCACAGCGTCTCACACCTAGGCTATCCTGATGCAGCTATGTTTGGGGCTCAGGCTCCACATGGGCTCTAGTGAAACATATTCGTGTAGTAGTAGCAACACGACGTCAGACTTCCATCTTTCAGGTTGTTTTCTTAATCTCAGCTTTTCAGGAAATACTATGTGAAGAGCTTCACATAATTTTAGAATGTTGTCTAAGGAAGAAAAGTTTAATGCAAAAGCTGTTGAACCTAATTATGACAATGTCTCCCTAAGGAAGACCCTGGCTTGGCTAATTCCTAGACTCTTATCTCCAGGTGAGGACGATTGCAATTGGCTGTCCTCCCATCACCTTAAACGTTCAAAACTGGTTTGATGCACTTCCCCTTCTACACTCACCTGTGCCTCTTTTGATATTGTCCCCATTGCTGTCCCAACCAATTAACTAGGCCCGGAACCTCAAGCACTTCGGGATTCACCTTCCTTCCACTAACTAGCCAGTCTCCAAGTTCTTCAAATTCTCCTTTCATCCCGTTTCTCCTGTTGGTCACTAACTCTTCATGGCCACTATAGCGCTCCTACGTTAACTCTTTGGCACCTCAGGCTCAGACCCGCAGCAATTTCCTGCCTGATCGGCCAGCATCACATTTTCTCCAACGCATCCAGCCAGAGAGATCTAAAATTGCTGTTTTATTTTTTTACAGATCCACTGATCCACTCATAGCAACTTACTGAGCACTGCCCTGTGCCAGGTTCTGTCCTGTAGACACAAAGCTGAACGTGACCCTGTGGGGTCTCTTTCTTACTCAGCGCTCTCCCGCTCCGTACTTCGTCACAGCCTGCCCTCCTGCCCCGCCCCCACATGCTCCCACGCAGCCTCTCAGCTCTGCTTGTTGTCCACTGTCCTCCCTTTGCTAGTTTCTACCTCTGCAGCTTTGTCGTGCTCTAACTACCCAAGACATCCTCTCCCTCTAATCCACATATCTAACTGCTATTCACCCTTCAGAATACAGATCAAATCTCGTTCCCTTCGTGAATGCTTCCCTAACCATCCTATTTCAGGGCCGTTTCTCCCATCCTGTGGTCTTACAGTATTTAATGCCGCTGTTATTTTTGGAACTGCTACTTCATGTACACATATGGATTCATTTTTATGCATGTCTGGTAGGGGAGAAAAGGTTGCAATCTGGAACAGTTTATTGTAAAGGATTTAGTCACTCTGGGCGGCAGAGTAGATGTAGACACAAAATAGGCATTAGTCTGCTAGATGTAGTTTTAAATTCCTGCGGATGGGTCCTAGAGCCCAGATCTGCGGGCTCTGTGCCTGGCTTACCCACTTGGACCAAGTGTTGCTGCTCAGAATGGCCAAAACCCACAGAGGCCCTTGTTAGTCTCTGTGTCTGGCAATAATTCCAAGAATTTCTGGGTTTGTCCTTCAGCGATTCTTCCCAGAGTTCTGTCTGCTAAAGAGAAAGACGAATGCTTAGCAATGGGTAATGTTTATTGAGGGCTTACTTCGTGCCGTGCATTGTGTGTTAAGCACTTTACATCCGTTGTCTTATTCAGCCATCACAGTAACCACATAAGGGGGGACTACCAGCTCTATTTTATGTGTGAAGACACAGAGGCTCAGAGAGATTCAGGGTTACTGAACTGGTAGTAGCTGTGGTCAGGGGAATTCAAGCCCATCTGCTTTTATTCTTAATCAGTCCAGGGTAGGGCATAAAAAACATTAAGGACACCCAGACTTTCCAATTTTCAAATGAACCCTGGGACTAGGAGCCTTTGTCATCTGAAAAGCGTTGTATTGAGTGAGGATTATTTTAGAAATGACGTAGCTCCAGCTGCAAAGATGTTTTGTCATATTCTATAAAAGAAGATTTAAAATAACTTCTATTTGGTCATAAGCCCATTATACCCTGAAAGCCCGTCTCTGGACAACTGGGAAGCCAGTGTGTGAAAGGACAGATGAGTTACGTTTTCTAGGAAAACTGCTGGGTGAAAGGCTTCTTGAGAAATTTCACACTGGAAATGGATACTCCTGCTGGTTATATTTCAAGGCAGATGATAACGAAATCGTTTCTTCTGGGGACATGCTCCCTGCCCTGTGTTTACAGTTTTCACTAGTGCAGGTGGCCCGAGATGCCTGGCATCAGAAATGCTCCTCCGCTGGTGATGAGGGGGGAGGAACGCCTCTAAGTCGTAGACAGAACAGAGTCATGTAACGGACAAAGATCTGCACCCATTACCAAAGGTGTAGATTTTCATGGTTTTGAAGTGTCTATTTGAAGAGGCAGTCATAATGGGGGTAGTGTTTGCATAATTTTAAAAAATTTACTCTTGTTCTGTTTCAGAAAAATCCAGATTTTGAGAAGCATGTTGCTGGGATGAAGTGGGCTAACATGTTGGTCCAGGAAGAAATACAGAAAAAAAAAAGAAAGAAAAAGAAACTCTTGGTGACTCTGAATATTCTCTTTTCTTTGGAGTCAGTTATAATTTTTGTGTCAGTTTTTATTAGAGTAATAGCAGACACAATCATAATGAAACTTTATTAAAGGCAGACAAATCCCTTAGAGAATCACTATCAGAAAGAAGAATAATTAAAAATGCTTCACTGAACCTGCTTTTAAAATCTCCAATGTTTAAATTATCCCTGTCTTTCAAAATGCAGCTTCACCCAGAAGAATGATTCACATTTAAAATTTTTCTTAATAATAAGAAATATCAAATCATTTTTACTCTTTTTAATTTTTAACATTGACTAAACCACCCTTCTCATGTTTTCACAGTTAAGGTCCTTATGATTATGTTGGGAAAATGTAATTTTGGTTATGTTCCTTTCAGAATTTGCTAATATGAAAAAAGCATTCTAAAAAATGATATGAGACTCAATCAGAGATAAAATTTTTCTTCAGTTCCACAGCAGATCAAAGCAGAATGGAATAGAATACTGTTCTTCCCTAATTTTGGCTAGGTGTTAAATAGTCCTCCTTTGGTACCCTCTTGTTTACTGTTTAGAACAAGGATACTATATGTAAAGTTTGTACCAATTAAGAGTTACATTTGTTTGCCAGTAACAGGTACAGCTGTGGTACCTAAACACATAGCGGTTTAATTCTCTTAAGTAAAAGCACAAAGGTAGGGCAGTTTTTGCTTAGTACGGTGACTACCCGGTGTCATCAGGAAACCAGGCTCCTTCTGTCTTCCAGCTGTCCACTCTTAGTTCGTGACTTTTAGTGTCAAGAACTCCTCATGGTCTAAAATGGCTGCTGGAGCTCCAGGCACTACGTTTGAATTCTCTTCAGGAAATAGGAGGAAGAACTTCTTGAAAAAACTCACTAATAACTTCTACTTAGACTGCATACTGCATTGGCCACCCCTAGCTGATACGGACTATAGTGTATTGTAATGTCAAGTTTTCCCCAAGGCATGTTCCCCAAGATTCTGTTAGTAAGGAGTAAAGAAGGACAGATTACCAGCAGCAGTCCCTGTCACCAGGTCTGTGTTTTAACCTGGCTGTTATCTAGTTAGGCTGGACTTTTCTTCAGCAACAAAGTAACCCCCAAATCTTGGCAGCTTAATGTTTCAAAGGCATCTTTCTGGCTCACACACAGCCTGATGTAAGTCCAGTGGCTCTGATGTGTGTAGCTCCCTCCACATGAAGACTGCTTCCTTTTATGGTCCCTCCTTGTCAGCGTGTGGCTTCTGGGGGCTGAGGTAAAGGGGCAGACATGACTGGAGGGTCTCACAGGGCCCTTTCACTGCCCCAGCATAGAAGTGACGCACATCACCTCTGCTTACCGTCCTTTGGCCAAAGGTAGTGATCCAGTCCCGTCCAACTGTAATGGAGCTAGGCAGTACCAGCATCCTCATGCCCAGGAAGGATTGTATGGTGATGACTTCTCCATCTATGCAATTCAGTTCTGATCTCTACCTAAGCCAGTTGGATTCAATAGGTCATAATGCAGAACCATAGCCTGTTTTTCAGCAACCATTAACCAAGTGGTTATTATGTACCAAACATGTTGTCAGATGCTTGGGGTATAACCGTAAAAAAGACTCAAATTCCCTTTCAAGGAATTTATTGACTAATAAAGAAGACTTAAGCATGCCTGGAGAATAATACTGGCAATAATAAAAGTAAAAATCAAGTGCTCTGGGAATGCAAAGTTGGGAGATTTCTTCTAGTTAATAATGCCCAGGGAAAGGTTTTTGGAAGAAGTGATATTTAAATGGGCCCTTGAAAGATTAGTAGAATTAACCTAGGTGACATGGTCCAATCAATAGCGTTTTTCTCATGGATTTTTTTTTTCTGGATTAGTAGGAGTGTTAGGCCATAATTTCAATGCCACCAGGGTCTAGCTATTTAATCTTGGACAAGACTTTCCCTCTTGTAAGATGAGAGAATTGTATAAAATGTCTGTTGCTTCTTTTGCCTCTACTAGTTTGGGATTCTCCAACTCCAAAACCAACATTATAAAGCCTAATGATGTGATTGTGGAACATACAGGCAATAAAACTTTCAAAACAGAAGTACAGTCAATGTTCAATGAAATACACTTGGAAAATAGAAAAATTAGAAAGAAGAAAAAAAATCCAAATATCAGTCAAAATGCATATTTCCTCATTTTATTGCTGTTTCTTCCAGGATTTTGCTTTTTAAAGATTTTATGTATTTATTTTTAGAGAGAGGGTAAGTGAGGGAGAAAGCAACGAAGAGAAACATCAATGTGTGGTTGCCTCTCTCACGCCCCCCACTGGGGACATGGCCTGGAACCCAGGCATGTGCATCGACTGGGAATTGAACCTTCAACCCTCTGGTTTACAGGCCTGTGCTCAATCCACTGAGCCACACCGGCCAGGGCTCTTTGAGGATTTTTCAAATACAGGCTTAAAGATTTTGTTCTACCTTTTTTCTTTTAAATATTGCTGCCAAATAGAGCATGGTCTATATTATAACATCCTTTATTCTCTTAGTATACTACCACAGGCATTTTTTCCATGTTACTTCAAACTCTTTAGAAACATGAGACAATGATATTCAGGTTCATTTCCATGCCTCCTTCTGATGAACTATTTGAAGGCCAGGTTTTCCTCATTGACTAGTGAAGCTTAGTAAAAGTGGAATAATATTGTAGTAACTTCTATTTTGTTAGTGGCATTGGGTGGCTTTTATTACAGTTTGTTCATTAAAAAAAAATTATAGCTCACATCTACTGGATACTAACTCTATAGCAGCAACCCAAACAAGTGCTTTGGATAGGTTATGGATTCAATGATTTCAGAAGCAGATATTATTGCCCTTATTTTGTGCATGAGAAAAATACAACTTGGAGAGGTTAAGGTTTCATACCCAGAAAGTGGCTGACCCAGGAGCCACACTCCATTCCTGTGCTCTGAGAGTCTGGATGACTACTGCACAGTACTGTCTGTCTTCATTACCAAGCCTCTTGCTTCGGGTACGGCAGAATTCAGCTTTCCACTGGGTCTTCCTATTGCCTGCACTATTCTTGCTGAGCCTCTCTTGGCTTTTAGGTCTGCATTACCTGTATTTTCGGTCAGGCTCTCCTAACTGGTAGCCTCTGGTGGATCCTCGAAGCTGGTAAAGGAAGTGGCAAGAAAACTTTCCTTCCCAAAATGCAGTTACAGTCTGGGAGTCCAGTCTCACTAGCCTGCCTTTTCCATGTGGCCATCCTCGACACAATCACAGCTATGGGGGATAAAATACGAGAGCTGACTGCCCAAGTCTCAGTCACATGACCACCCTCGGAGATGGTGGGGGAGAGGGTGGTAAATTTGAGTTCTGTCCAAATTTCCCGGACTGAGAGGGGGTGGGTGTTCTCCAAAGTACAACTAGATCACTTTTATCAAAAGAAGGCCAAATGAGTGCTGGGGGGTAAAACCAGCCACTGCCCTCCACGTTGGCTTCTGCAGTTTTTCTTCATAAAGTTGTTTTTTTTCCTCCCCTGCCTCCAAAAGAGCTTACACTTTGCCATGTGGTGTACCTCCCAAGAACACTTCACTTATGTCTTAGAAAAATAAATACACAGCCAATTTGCAGATTATACCTTCCTTAGTTCTCCTATAAATTATATGACTTGTTTTTGGCAAAGCCTGAAGTTGAAGCTGGCTTTCCCCCTCCCCACCCCACCAACTGGAAGAATGAGTGGCATTCACAGGAGTTGCATGTCCAAGGATGAATTAGCCCACCTGAAGGGGAGAGCTAAATTTATGGGAAGAATTGCAGCTTCTCAAAGAGTTCCAAGCATCAATGCCAGTGTGAGGAGCCTATGCACAAGTAGGAAATATATATATATTTTTAATTGAACCTGGGCCAAACCTTCACTTAAGGTATTTATAAAATTTGTGAATCTGGAGGAAACCCATTATGGTCACCTTAGCCACATTAAAATTCCAAAATTTTCTCAGCGTGTGTTCGATATAGTCAGAGAACATGTATAGAATTCCAGCAGTAGACAAACACAAATCCAGAAAACAAGCAGTCTGGGTTCTAGGCTCTACTCGGACCCAACCAGCAGGGTGGTCTCAGACTGGTCCCTTTGTGCCCCTGGTTCGTGGCCTCCTCCTCTAGAAACGAAGGATTCAGTTTATATGAATTACCAAGTAAGGGGGACCCACCCGAGCAGTCCCAGCTTGGGTATCAATTAGAAATACAACTCACTGGGCTGTTGAAACTGTTCATGAGAGTTGAACAAGTCTCAGGTGAGTCTTTTCAATATTGTTATTTCAAATCGTTTGGGAGTTTCTACTGCTGACCATGATTTGCGTGCTTAGTACCATGCCCTTCACTACCCAAATGTGCTTTAGAGAACCAATCGACTTTAACCATTTAAGGAAGTCCAGTTAATTTTATTTTGAGAACTTTTTGATTTTAACATTTCACTTGATATAACTGAAGGCACCTCAAAGTTTGAAAATTACTGGCTTAAATAATTCATTGTGTAAAAGTCTTGTGGTTTCAGAGTATCCTTTAGACTTAAGAACCCCTAGCCAAGGATGCTGGTGCTTGTTCAGTTTCTACCTGGGTCATTATACTGGAATTTGTTGACTGTATGATTTTTGGAGGGAAATCTGCCAAGTTTTCCTGCTATGTCTTAAAATGTATTTTAAAAAAACTTATCTATTAAAAATTGAATGAGATCCTCATGTATATTTATTCATTCACCACTTTAAAAAGATCCACCGAAGTGCATTATTGATTTTAGAGAGAGAGGAAGGGAGGGAGAGAGAGGTAGAGAGAAACATTCATGTGAGCGAGAAACATCGATCAGTTGCCTCTGGTTCACACCCCAACAGAGATCGAACCCACAGCCCAGGTGTGTGCCCTGACAGGGAACTGAACCTGGGACCTTTTGGTTTATGGGGTGACACTCCAACCAACTATCCCACACTGATCAGGGCTCATTCATCACATATTGAATGCATACTATCTACCAGGTGCTGTAAAAGAAATATGTTTCCTGACACAAACTTAAATAAATAGTTCTGGCAGGTGAAAGCTCTTTTTAAAGTGGAGGAGGCATAACTGGAAACTAATTTCTTTAAGGCTGATTCAATAAGATATAATTCTACCTGTCACCTCTAACATCCCTGTTTCTTATAGCCTTTTATATTTTAAAATTTTTGCATTGAAATATCATTCACATAACATAAAAAATTCACCATTTTAAAGCGTGCACTGTGGTGGTTTTTAGAATATTCACTCTGTTGTACAGCCATCGCCACCATCTACATTAATTCCAAACATTTTTACTGCCAATGCCATAAACAGTTGGTTTTATTCCCACCCTCTGACCCCTGACAAGTACTAATACTTTATATCTCTATGGATTTGCCTATTCTGAACAATTAAAAATATTTTAAAATTATAATTGACATAAATATTATATTTATTCTGGACATCTAATATAACGAAATCATACAATATGTGGCCTGTTTTGTCTGATTTCTTTCACTTAGCATTAGGTTTCCAAGGTTTATCCATGTTGTAGCTTGTAACAGTACTCCATTCCTTTTCATCGCCAAATAATATTCCACTACAGGGACATAGCACATCCACCCACTGATGCACATTTGAATTGTTTCCACTTTTTGGGTCTTGGAAATAATGCTGCTGTGAACATCTGAGTACAACTTTTTAAGTGAAGGTATGTTCTCAGCTCTCCTGGGCACGTATCTAGGAACAGTCCAACTTTTCCCAAAGTGACTGTTCCACTTCACATTCCCACCAGTGATTTACTCCTCTGGTTGTTTTTAATAGAACGTATCTGTAACCACCCCAGAAGTTAGGTCAGTAGTTTTCTTACCTCATACAGTTTACTGATGAGAACACTAAGGCAATCAACTGAA